>NC_140988.1:193046037-193488246 GCF_052327205.1 Somniosus microcephalus
CAGCCTTTACTAAGTTGGCGGCGGCAGCGGCGCTCGACTGAGGCCCGCCCCTCCAGCCTTCACAAAGATGGCGGCGATCGGGGGCCGCTTGTTGACTGGGGCCAGGAGGTGCCTAGCTTGGGCATGGGTGCGGAGGAGAGGCCGAGGCTTCGAGGCTTACCTGGAGAAACGGGAAAGGTAGGAAAATTAATGAGATTAGATAAAAGATTTAGAAAGTAATAAACTTTTTAAAAAATCAATATGTGTTTTAAAAGCAACGTTTTTTTGAAAGACGCAGAAAGCGGGAAAAAGAAAGGAAAAGTTTGGAATCATGATGGCGGCGACTCACCTCGGTTCAGAACGATAAGGCCTGCCCACACACACACCGATTGGTCGACCGTCAGGTCACCGAAGCGTAGGATTGGTCAATCGTCCCGTCACTCGACCGTAGGAGGGCCCGGCCGCACACGCCAGGAACCCAGCGTACGATTGGTCGACCTCGAGGTCACTCTGTCGCTAATGAGCGGATAATGAGATGCTAATGAGCAGAATTTTGGATGTTTTTCGGATACCGCGGGCGCGATTTTAGTCCGGCTGAAACGTAAATACGCTTACCACCGTTTCGGAAAGGTAAACTTTCGACGTAACGCACGCGTAGGCACGCTCTATAACTTTCGAGTGCATAGCCGGACAGACGCACACGCGAGGACAGACAGACAGAAGGCCAGACAGATAGACAGACAGACAGAACGATTCGTTTATATTTATAGATGCTAGCCACCTGTGGTTGAAGCGTAAGCTTATGTGAATCTGGCATGGATGAGTGCATCTCTTGCATGATGGCCAGTAATGTGGTCGAGTGCTGCTGCATTTATCACATCCGGCCCCACAATGCATGCCTCCTCCTCATCCTCCTCATCCTCATCCTCTTCTTCCGAGGATGCTCTGCGCTCTGCCACTTGTCCCTTAGGGAACGCTAAGCCATGCTGCTGTGCGATTTTGTGCAGCGCACAGCAGACCACAATGAATCTGGTGCATACTGCAGGGCTCCACCAGATCTGTCATCGCATCGGAATTGCATTTCAGAAAGCTGATGGTTTGCTCTATGATGCTTCTGGTGGAAATGTGGCTCACATTCTAGTGCTCCTCAGCTTTGTTTGATGGTCTCATCGTTGTCATTAGTCACATCTTCAGGGTATAGCCCTTGTCACCAATTAGCCATCCAGAAAGTTGGGTTGGTGGATTGAAGAGCTGAGGCACAGTAGACTGCCGCAGGATGAAGGAGTCATGGCAACTGCCAGGGTACTTGGTTACACAACAGCTGGACGTGAAGTGAGTGGAAGCCCTTGCGGTTGACAAATACAGCTGGGTTGTGATGGGGTGCCCTAATGGCCACATGTCTGCAGTCTACGATGCCCTGCACCCTTGGCAAACCTGCCAGATTTGCAAAGCCAACAACACGCATGGTTACACTTGCTTCATCCATGGAGAAGTGGAAGTAATTGTGTGACTTTGCAAAGAGGGCATCGGTAACCTACGTAATGCAGGCATGTGCGGCCGACTGGGAGATGCCGCTGATGTCTGCAGATGATCCCTGGAAGTTTGAGTGCGGTTGTGACTTTGACTGGTAAGGAGTGTCCATCCCGCTCCTCTGGGCTCCAGGTGTTGGTGCTGCTTTGCGCAGATGTCAGCGACTACCTCTCGCAAAAGTCTCAGCCTCCTTTGGCACTGCTGCTCACTTATTTTGTGGAAGCTCATCCTATGTAAACCCTGTGTTGGGGGTATCTCCTGCAGCACGGTGCAGCCCTGCGCTGACGCCCTCTGCCCTGTGCAGCATCAGAAGGCTGAGGAGAAGGTTGTCGCTCCTGTTGCTGGTCCTGCTGCTGTGCCTGGTTGCGCTGATGCCGCGGCTGCTGTTCCTCCGAACCTGGTGACCAGGATGAGAGGATATAAATGGTTCCCATACTGCTGGTATATATCTCAGTCAATGAATGGAGGTTGTGTGCGCTCAGACAAAGTGGCCAGAGGGTTTTCCAAGGAGTTCACACAGCAGATGGATTTCAGCCTCAACACTCACAAGATTAGTTGAGCTGCAAAATGTTTCCAAAACCTCAAACGACTAAGTTATGGCACATGAAAGAATGAGAGATTGCAGAACCACTTTAAGCTGCTCGAACAGCTGGCAACCATTCAGGTCCTAGCTCAACCCAGCTCGATTCACCTGGCGTGTTTTTATGAAGGCGGGCAGCATGGTGAAATACCTCCAAAATCTGATCAGGCCTTTAAAATAGGATTATCCAGGCAGTTAACAACCTGTTAACTGCCTTAACAACCTGTCCCGTCATTTGGTGTCGGGTCAGTTCGGGAGCGGCTAACCCGACACTTCCCAAAGTCGTGTGGAGGCGGGGATGGAGGCGGGTTATCAGCCCGCCCCCAATTTTTACGATTTTCATAACAGACCCGCCCCTCAGCACAATTAAATTTGTGGCCTGGATTAGGGTTATCACAGAATCACAGAAACCCCACAGTGCAGATCGAGGCCATTTCGGCCCATCGAGCCTGCACCGACACATATCCCACCCGATCCCCGTAACCCCGACACCAACACATATCCCACCCTATCCCCACGTATTTAATCCCCCTAACACTAAGGGTCAATTTATCAAAGCCAATCAACCTAACCCGCACTTCTTTGGACTGTGGGAGGAAACCGGAGCACCCGGAGGAAACCCACGCAAACACGGGGAGAATGTGCAAACTCCACACAGACAGTCGCCCGAGGCCAGATTCGAACCCGGGTCCCTGGCGCTGTGAGGCAACAGTGCTAACCACTATGCCACCGTGCTGCCGGTTATGTGACCAATCTGCTCTCAGGAGGCGAGTCGGTCTTTGAAATCTTTTCAGGAGGCATTATGCCTTCATTTTAACAAGGTTTATATTTTATACTACTGTCATCTAGGTTTCCCGGCCTCGACGATGCAGGAGAAGCAGAAGTGTTTCCTCCAGGCCCAACAAGCTTACCATATAAACCTCCCCCCCCACCTCCATGATCACCGACCCCCCGATCTCCCCCAACCTGCCGGGAACACACCCGTGCCCACGTGATAACCGACCTTCCCCCGTGATCACCTCCCTCACCAACACTAAACTTACCTACTCCTCGGCGGCGGTCTTTTCGAAAGCCCTCCTCGCCTGACAGGCAGCCAATTCTGTCAATCAGGCTGGCTTTCAGGCGGGGAACCTGGAAAAAAATCACACACGGCCTTTAGGGAAACCCGCACTTCCAGATTTCCTAACATATCTCCTCCCCCCACCGCCACTCCGACCCCCCCCCGCACCCCGCTCTGAAACCCCTCCCCAGTAAATATTGGAGCCACCATTAAACCTAAACTGAAACAGGTGTATTTTAAAAGTACATCCTCTGTTACATCACATAATCCTCAACAACAGTAACCACAACTTACACATAAAGAGGATTACGGAAATGTAGGAAGACAATATGAAAGAAAGGGAAATGAAGGACACCGAGCATGGAGAAAGGGGAAGAAATTGAAAGGATAACCTGGAAGGAAAAGACACAGTGGTAGAAGAGAGCTTTGAGAGTTCCTGAAAGGAGGAAGGAAGGTATCAAGGCTGAGGGAACTGGGTAGAGAATTTCAGAGGGCAGAAGTATTCTGGATGAGCAAATGACCACTGTTGGTGGAACAGTGGAAGTGAGGGGAAGTCCAGTTTTAGAGGAGCAGATGATATGTACAGAGATGTAAGGCAGGAGGAGACCACTAAGGTAAGGTGGGGGCAAGGATATGGAGAAATTTGAAACAGGAATGAGAATTTTGAAATCAACACACTAGGGCTTGTGGAGCTTGGAGGGTGCTGATAGGAGGTGGGGAAGTGGGATTTAGTACCAGTGAGAACACAGGCATGTTTCATCTTGAAGCAGTTAGAACTTGTGGAGTGTTGATGAGGGGAGGCCAGTTAGCAAAACACTGGAGAAGTCAAACCTTGAGATGATGAAGGCCTTAACTAGCTTTTCAGTGGGAGAACAGGGCAGAGGCAGGCAATGCTGTAGAGTTGGAAGAAAATGCTTTTGGTAATTGAGCAGTTTGGAGGAGGAAACTGAGCTTTTCTACTTTGGAAAAAGCATAACTTGCTTCCCATTAGTAGCACCACTAGTATGTTAAAAGTCCCAAGTGTAATGTGCGCCACTTTAATTGTGCCAAAAGCGGACAGAATTGTCATGCTTTTCTCATGAGCTCAAATGTCCCAGGAACCAATCAAAAACATTAGCACTAAATTCACTGGGACCAATTTGTGTTTTTGTCGCACATTGAGGGGATGGTGGGTGGAGCGATTGCATCACTCATGTGATGTCGTCTGCATGAGAACTGAAACATTGTCACGGTTGGGCCTCATTACAATAATATCGACGAGTTGCCAGCATTGAATGAGCGCTGAGAAGCAACTGGCCAACCACATGGGTGGGAAATCTGGCAGTTCCTCCGCAGAGCCAAGCCAGAAATGGGGCCTAACAGAAGGAGGGGTCATGAAGGAGCCAGCAGTGAGCAGGAAGATATTTGACAAAGTAGAATTTAAACTTTTTTGGAGTGGGCTGCAGGGTTGGCCGCTCAGCACCCAGTGGAAGGCCAAAATATCAACGGGGTCCTAAATATACCTTGGTTCCTGATTGAAACCATTTAATGAGGCTCCCATCTGTTTTGGATGGGAGCACTGGCCTCCGATTTCAAGGCCTGCTCAAAAACCTCTTTGGGCAAGCCTTGAGTGAGAAGCCACCGTAAGTTTTTTTTTTGAATTTTCATCTAACTACTACCCTGTTCATGTTGCAAAATGAGGTGGTAGTGAGCTAATCGGGCCCTCACTCACTGTCTGAACAATCATTTTCAAAATTCTTTCCAAATTCCATATCAGTGTCTGGATTCTCCTCCCGTTGGTGGTTTGCAATGTGATGGTCCACATGTGAATGTAACATCACTGCTAACCCACCACAATTTAATTTTCTTTCTCATTAGCCATACAGGTCAGTTTAGAGGCTCGAAAACCACCCTAGAGTGTCAGCTGTGGCTCAGTTGGTAGCACACCCGCTTCTGAGTCAGAAGGTTGTGGCTACAAGTCCCACTCCACTTGAGCACGTAAATCTAGGCTGACACTCCAGTGCAGTGCTGACCGAGTGCTGCACTGTCAGAGATGCCATCTTTCAGGTGAGACATTAAACCGAGGCCTCATCTGCTCTCAGGTGGACGTAAAAGATCCCGTGGTACTATTTCGAAGAAGAGCAGAGGAGTTGTCCCCGGTGTCCTAACCAATATTTATCCCTCAATTAACATAACAAAAAGATTATTTGGTCATTGTCACAATGCTGTTTGTGGGAGTTTGCTGTGCGCAAATTGGCTGCTGCGTTTCCCACATTACAACAGTGACTACACTCCAAAAGTACTTCATTGGCTGTAAAGCGCTTTGCAATGTCCAGTGGTCGTGAAAGGTGCTATATAAGTGCAAGTCTTTCTTTCTTTCTTTCTTTCACTGGTTTATCACATCAGGAGGGGCGGAATACAGTTCTGGTGCAGCATTTAAAAGTCTGCAGCCAGTTAATGGGCAATATCAATTTTTAGGAAAATGGCAGAGAGAGCACCAGCCCCAGGGATGTCAGAAGCTGGAAGAGCTCATTTTCCAATGTAACTTTAAAGGTGCCGCTGGTAGAATTGAACCAGTAGTGACCGTCTGATGGGCATTGAGAATAGAAGGCCCCATAAGAGAGTGATTCAAGCTATATTCACAGAGATGGCCGAGGCAGTCAATGCAGCTTCCACCACCCAAAAAACCACTGCACAATGCAAGAAGAGGTTCAGTGACATCACAGGGGTGGCCAAGGTAAGCAAAGCTCTGGTGCCAATCCACATTCTCCACCACTCAGACAGCTTCACTCATCTATTTACCACTCATGCCATTTCTCTCTCAGAACCTGGGTGATGGGGAAATTCACTTCTGCTATGAGCATCATCTCCAAACACTTTTTTACTCAAAACAATTCTCAGCTCACTTTGCCTTTGTAGGGGGCATCCTTTACCTGGTTTACAATAATTTACCTGGTCAGGCAGCCTTTTGCCACTGCACTGTGACCAATTCCAATCAGCAGTTTTGAATCGCTAAACCCCTCCTTCCAGTTCTGACTGGAGGAACTTATAATTAATGATACATTAAAACGGACAAATGGTCTGGATGCAAGAAAGTCAAACTTTATTAAATAAAGAAACTACACCAAGTAATTGCGGTAAAATTGCTTAAATAGGGGAGGAAAAATGGACACAATGAGGGAAATCGACTAAAATACACAATTCTAATGAAAATCCCACTTTACTCCCACCCTTATGCCTTTCCTCAGTTGCCTTGTGGAAGGCCAGAAAAATATATGCTCACCACTGCAATGCCAGCCCCGTGCCCTGCGAACTTAGATCTTCACTGCCCCGAAGTAAAGAAACAACCTAGTGTTTTAAAAATAAACTGCTGGTGTTTTACTTCTTCAGACAGACTCCCACGCTGTAGAGGCACACGGAGGCAAGGCCAGAGAGAGCGAGATGCTACTGAGAAACTATCTCTTATACCCCAATTTTGGGGCCGAAATGTTCCCGCCCAGATCCGGAGGTCTCTGGGCTAAAACAAAAGGGATCCAACTGTCCGCATTGTCCAGTAATGGGTGATTCAAACCCAATTATTTTAAACTGTTCCTTTCCTCAGTCCAAATGTCTCTTCTGTGCTGAGCTTTGAATGTAAAGCTGCAGTTTTGATGTGTTTTCATTCATCCTGATGGGTTTTAAATGGAGTTGTATTACTATGTAAACAGCTTGGGAGGAGTGTAAACAGAAACCCATTGTTTTGTGGTCACTCAAAACCGCAGTCAAGTGGTTTGATCCCTTGTGCAAACATCCTTGTAGCAGTTTCTGTAAACAAGTTGATTATCTCTGCAGGGAGGGAACTTCCTGAACTGCCTTTGATTGGCAGATTCAAACGGGCTACTCCCCAGTGTAAACAAGCAGCTTGCAAGTTACCGGAGCCGCCCAATACCACAGGGTGACTGACAGCTCGGGCTCCATTCATATGCTAACAATTTGTCTGTCCTTTTCTGCTGCCTTTTAACATTCTGTTTCCATGAGGTCTGTTCAGCCATTTTAAAGCCCTGAGCAATTTAAACAGTCCAAACTCAAGAGTACATCTTTTAATAAAATGTACAATCTTAAAGTGTGCGATTTTCACAAAGTTCTTTGATTCCAGTGTCCAAGTGCTGCCTAGCCTATGAGCTTTTTAACGCAGCCCTTTTGCGGTTCTGGGTATGTTTTGAAACATTGTCCAACCCAGAGACAATTTAAAATCACACAAAGTCGTCATCCACGATGTGGATTAATATTTCCTGATCTTCGGGGGCTGAGGGGATTTTGCAAACCCCTACACCTGCCACAAAGGCTGCTGCTAGTGTTCAAGGACACTTTACCTCACATCATCGTGGCATGTACGACCTCATATGGAGCAAGTTTCCATGACACTCATAGGACTGTAACATTGATTTCTCTCTCTCCAGACGAAAAATAGCATACCAGTAGTGTGGTGTATGTACCTTTAAGAGCCCCTGTGTACTGTAATACCGGTAGTGACCACTCGGGTATATAAGCCTGTATAGCATCTTGTATCTTTTAGTTCACCTCCAGACTTTGTTCAGTAAACACCTGTTAAACGAACTCCTGCATTCCATGTCTCCATTAACACACGGATACAACAGTGGCGACAAATTGGAAACGGACTTACGTGCAATTCGGCAGCACCTCAAGGAGATCGATTCCTCAGACGAAGGTCGAAGAAGAAAAAAAAAAACCGTGGTTTCACCAGCTAGCCGGGCTGGTGGCAGGTACTGCACTAATCCTTCCTGGGTGGTGGGCTGGGGCTCGATCAGGTGGCTCTGCAATGGGGCCGAGCAGCGAGTCGGAAGGCAGAGGCAAACAGAGATGGAGGGTGGAGCACTCGGGAGACGGCCGGCGCTGCAAAGCAGGTCGGCATTCGGACCAAGCAGAGGGAGGGAAAAGTCCCAGAGAGTCCGGTGGGAATGAGTCTCCAACTATTAAAAATATCTGTGTAAATAAAAACCGCAGCAGCGGCAGCGGCGGAAAAGCGCGGGAGGCGCCATTTTTTCTCGGCAGGGAAGAAAGGAAAGCGCGGGAGGCGCCATTTTTGATTTTCAGGATGCCTAAGACTGGCAATATTATTGCTTTCAATAGTGATATAGAGGATTGGACCACATATGTGGAAAGAGTGGAGGTATATTGCACAGCGAATGAAGTAGAGGATGATAAAAAGGCATCGGTACTTCTAAATCTGATGGGCGCAAGGACATACGGACTGTTACGAAACTTAATCACTCCAGCCAAACCGATGGACAAGAATTTTAAGGAGATTGTTGATACCCTACAGGAGCACTTAAACCCAACACCGCTGCTGATAGCGGAACGATTCAAATTCTTCAGGAGGAATCAGCACAAGAATGAAAATAACGCTGATTACCTCACCGAATTAAGAAAGCTGCCAAAGCACTGCCAATTCGGGGCAGGACTGGCAGATTCTCTATGAGACAAATTCGTCTGCGGTCTCCTAAGTGAAGGAACACAGAAAAGACTACTTTCTGAGAAAGATTTGACACTGGACAAGGCTTTCAGTGTGGCTGTATCATATGAAGCAGCAGAAAGAGGAGCTGCAAAGATGCAGCAAAAGCCACAGGACTTCGGCACCCATGAAATGACATGGGGTTGCGAGAGATGTTATCGCTGCAGCAGATCCACCCATGACCAGAGGGACTGCTGGTTCAAGGACAAAGCATGCAGGCAATGCGGAAAGATGGGACACATTTCACGTGTATGCCGATCTGGAAACAAAAAATCCACTGACAGAAAAAAAAATCAATAAGGAAAAGTACAGAAAGGTACAAATGATGACGGACAGTAGCTCCGAAGACCAAAAGAGCGATAGCGACTCTGGAAACAAGAGACTAAGCTGTCTCAAATTACATAATATAATTGCCAAAGAAGATTACCAGACCATTTGGGTTACCCTCATGATAGCGGTGTCCCCAGTTAAAAAGGAGCTAGATACAGGATCAGCTCTGACCGTCATAAGTCGACGGGATTACGAGCGGCTATTTCCGCATATACCTTTGAAAGACACATCCATTATCTTGAAGACATATACGGGGCAGAAAATGTACCCCAGAGGGAAAATAAAGGTGCCTGTTGTATACAACGGCAAGGAAATACAGAAGTTGTATTTATACGTTCTGCAAGATGATGGTCCACCGTTGTTGGGACGTGAATGGATCAGGAAGATACGTTTAGACTGGCACTCCATTCAGGCACTGACGGTGACCAGTAAGAAGAAAAATGATGATGACGTCATACCTGAACGATTAAAAGACATCTTGGCTAACGCCAAAGAAATGTTTCAACAGGAACTAGGAACCTTGAAAGGCGTCACCGCCTCAATAAAAGTGGAAGATGCGGCAATTCCCAAGTTTTTTAAGGCAAGGCCGGTGCCATACGCAATTCGTCCAGCAGTCGAGGCAGAGCTGGAGAACTTGGAAAAAGCAGGCGTGTTATCCAAGGTAGATTGGAGCGAGTGGGCAAAACCATCGTCCCGGTCATGAAGAAAACGTTGAATAATGATAAATCTGAAGAACAGAGAAAAATTTGCATCTGTGGGGGCTTCAAGGTGACTGTAAACCTGATCCTTCACATGATACAGTATCCTCTTCCAAGGATAGAAGATATTTTCGCCTCACTATCCGGAGGGAAATGTTTCACCAAAATTGACTTGGCACAGGCATATCTACAGATGGAGGTTGAGGAGGCCTCTAAAAAGTATCTCATGATAAACACACACAAAGGCCTGTACCAGTACAATCAACTGGTTTTCAGAGTAGCATCAGCTCCAGCTATCTGGCAAAGAGCTATGGAGCAAGTCCTGCAAGGGATTCCGGGGACTCAATGCGACCTAGACGACATCCTTGTAACAGGAGAAAACGACAACGAGCACCTTGCCAATTTGGAGCAGGTGCTCACTAGGCTGAGAGAACGAGGCCTACGAGCAAATCGCCCCAAGTGCGAATTTTTCCAGAAACAAATATCATATTGTGGCCATATAATTAATGAAGAAGGGTTGCATAATGCACCTGAAAAAATTGAAGCGGTCATAAAAGCCCCAGCACCTGAAAATGTCTCACAATTAAGGTCGTTCCTGGGATTGATAAATTACTATCATAAATTTTTCTGCACCCTCTTAATGCACTACTACAAATGGGAGTAATTTGGAAATGGAGCAAAGACTGTAAACGTGCCTTCCATAAATGCAAAGGGTTGATCACGTCCAAGGAAGTGTTGGCTCATTACAACCCATCACTGCCAATCAGACTGGCGTGCGATGCATCCCCTTATGGCGTAGGAGCAGTATTATCACATAGATTCCCTGATGGCTCAGAGCGGCCGATAGCTTTTGCGTCACGCTCATTGAACTCAGCTGAGCGTAACTATACCCAGATCGACAGGGAAGCACTCAGCCTGGTGTGGGGAGTGAAGAAATTCAACCATTACCTACGCGGACAAAAATTTACCTTGTTGACTGACCATCAACCCCTCGTCTCCATATTCAACCCTAAAAAGGGCGTTCCCATTATGACAACGCAAAGGCTACAGAGGTGGTCCCTTTTCCTAGGGGCACATCAATATGACATAGAATACAAAGGATCAAAACAGCATGGGAATGCTGACGGTGTATCGCGCCTACCGTTGCCAATGGTAGAAGAGGCACCTACAGTGGACCCAGTGGAGATGTTCCACTCAACCATAGTAGAATGTCTACCAGTAACAAATTCTACCATTGAAAAGGAAACGAGAAACGACCCGACTCTCTCACGAGTCTGCGATTTAACGGTGAAGGGATGGCCAGCACATGGTGAACCACTGTTGCCAGCATTCTCGCAAAGAAGAGAACAGCTGTCAGTGTGCCGAGGCACCTTGATGTGTGGATCCAGAGTGGTGATTCCACCCAAACTCCAGGATAAAGTGCTAAAGGAGCTTCACGAGGGGCATCTGGGTGGAGTGAAAATGAAGAACCTAGCCAGAGCGTTTGTGTGGTGGCCAGGTATCGATGGAGACATCGAGGAAATGACCAAGAGCTGTCTAGGATGCCAGAAGGTCCAAAACGCCCCACCACAAGCCCCTCTACATCCATGGGAGTGGCCCTCATCTCCATGGCAAAGGGTACATATCGACTTTGCTGGTCCATTTATGGACTCAATGTTCTTAATCGCGGTTGATGCACACTCCAAGTGGCCGGAGGTAATAAAGATGTCCTCCACCACCACGGAAAAAACCATCATAGTATTAAGGACCATATTTGCCAGGAATGGGCTGCCTGAACAGATCTGTTCTGATAATGGACCGCAATTTGTATCCGAAGAATTCAGGAAGTTCTTGAAAAACAATGGGGTTAAGCACTACACGTCCGCCCCATACCATCCCGCCAACAATGCATTGGCTGAAAGGTTTATCCAGACCTTCAAGAAGGCCATAAAGGCCATGGGTAATGAAGACATAAATCTACAACATATGGTAGATAGCTTCTTGTTTGCATGCAGGAATGCAACACATGTGGTTACAAACCAAACTCCCACCATGATGTTTTTCAATAGAAGACTAAGATGCCGGCTGGATTTGATCAAGCCAAACATCAGAAGGGACGTAGAGAACCGGCAATTTCAAGGCATGAATGAAAGGCCAACTAGAACCTTCCAGATAGGTCAACAAGTTTTGGCCCGGGACTACCGTACCGAGAAATGGCAGCCTGGATCTATTTGCACACGACTAGGATCGCTGATGTATACCGTGGACATTGGTGAAAGCATAATAAGGCGCCATGCTGACCAGATCATAGAGTCATCCAAAAAGGTACAACCTACACCACAACTCTATACGCCTAATGATGAAGCAGAGATACCCATAGTATCTACCTCCGATCCGGTGATACTGGAACCAAATGAACCCGACACTGGCATTCAAGCCGAATCGACCTTGCCAAAAGAACCTACTACACCACCGAAAACTACTACACCACCGAGGCGTTATCCAGACCGAGTCAGGAAGCCTCCAGAGAGAGTGACTTATAATTGATTAACTGCAGCAAATGTGTAGATATTGTTCTTGTAAACATGTTAATTAATGATTACTTAAAATGTTATGTACTAATTATCTAAAAGGGGAGGAATTGTGGTGTATGTACCTTTAAGAGCCCCTGTATACTGTAATACCGGTAGTGACCACTCGGGTATATAAGCCTGTATAGCTCCTTGTATCTTTTAGTTCACCTCCAGACTTTGTTCAGTAAACACCTGTTAAACCAACTCCTGCATTCTGTGTCTCCATTAACACACGGATACAACAAGTAGCACCACATAAGGACAAATGAGGGAGAACCAGCATGACTGAAAACCCTGGACTGGATTTGAAAGTGCAATCATGCACAGTGCGCATGGAATGCCTGTCAGTCCATCACACATTCTCTGCTGCTGCTCAATAAGTATACTCTTCATCGACGGCCCCCGAGGTATGGCATTGGCATCCAGCAGAGCAGAGCTTGGGGAGTCCTGCGCTCTCTGACACAGACTCTCCACTGCTGTCCCTGGCTTCACCATCTGCTTATGCTCACTTGTGAAGTGCGAGTCATCATGTGAAAATCCAACTATACTCTAACTGGTCACACCAAAATGGAAGTATCTGAGCTGGTGCATGGTCTGCATGAGTGATGTGACGGTGCACCCTCAGAGGGAGTGAGCTCCTCTAAAGAGTCGGCGTTGATGGCGGCAACCTCGACACCTCCTACTGGACGTGTGAAGGGCCTATGGGAGATAAAAGACATGAATGATACTGTCAAGGTAAGAATGTTTGAAATTATCATTTTGCACATGATCATATTTCACTCGCTGTTGACATCAAGTCAACATGACTGAGTGTTGTATGCCATGTGGCTATCTGATATTTAATTCTGTCACCAGAAAGCTGGCAGGCCCACATAACTCCATCTTCAATGGTCAGACACGCCGAAACTCTGCTGATCTCTAGCACCTCCTCTTCTGCAGCTGTTAGTTGTGAGCCCCTTCCCTTTCCCCTTCTGGTTCTCTGCAACTCCTTGGTGCAGTCTTCTCCTGAAAGGAGGGAAATAAGAGACCATTGAGTGAGAGTAATGGCATGTGTTCACCCAATGGATGGAGAGCATTTGTTGAGGGTGACTATGAGAGGCATGAAATTGCATAAGGATGAGAGTGTCAGTGGTGGATGGATAGATGGGGATGTGAGAAAGTGCATAGACAGCGAGGGATGTGTGCATCTGCAAGATAAGTTGGTGTGAGGAGTAATGTGCTGGAGCAGGCTTGAGAAAGCAGAGTGAGAGGGTTGGGGTGATAAGCACATCAGGATGTAAGTGAATGTGCCATTGCTCTCACCTTTCCTGCCCTGCTTAACTCATTGAAGAGCTTCCTGCATTGGATCCAGGAGCGTGGCACCATGCCCCTGCTACTGACCTTTTGTGCCTCCTCCAACCATGCCTTCTTGGTGTCCCCAGCCGGCTTCTTCCTCTAGTTGCGAGGGAACAGTATCTCCCTCCAGGTCCTCACAGTCCCCAGCAGCACATCCAGGGAGGTGCCAGTGAAGCGGGGTGCAGCCTTTTCCCATCTACCTTCCAATGCAAGACTTCTTTCTCTTTCCTTCCTAACTCCAACTGCTTGAACTTGCATGTTTGCAGTATGCCTTTAAATACTGGAGTTGGAATCGCATTACAGGAGTCGTCATCACGCTCACTGATGTTAATTGGACGGGAAACACAGAAATCTGATGTTAATGAAATGGCTGTGTTAAAAATCCACTGGCAGAGGTGCTGCACATATTCCTGAGTTTCCCACACGCTATCAGGCTCTCCCTCTCCCAGCATGTCTGTGCATTTAAATCTAGCCCCCACAGTCCACAGGAAGAATGTAAGAAGTCACACAACACCAGGTTATAGTCCAACAGTTTTATTTGAAATCACAAGCTTTCGGAGCGCTGCTCCTTCATCAGGTGAAGTGGAGAGATGCCTATAGACACAGATTATATAGTCAGAGAATAATGCCAGATGATTATAGGTAATCTTTCTAACTGCCATTTATCACACCTGGACACACGAATCTCCATCAAAGACGGACACCTCAGCACTTCACTCTACCGCAAGCCCACGGACAACCTCAGGATGCTCCACTTCTCCAGCTTCCACCCTAACCACATTAGAGAAGCCATCCCCTATGGACAAGCCCTGCGAATACACAGGATCTGCTCAGATGAGGAGGAACGTGATGGACACCTACAGATGCTGAAAGATGCCCTCGTAAGAATGGGATATGATGCTCAACTCTTCGATCGAGAGTTCCAACGGGCCACAGCAAAAAATCGCATAGACCTCCTCAGAAGACAAACACGGGACACAACCTGTAAGATTCGAAACTTTCAGCAATAATCACGCAAGAAAACAGGATAAAATAAGAGTTTATTGACCAAAGTAAGCTTGCACAGAAAAACCTTTGATAAAAGGGCATACAAAATGGCCGCCGGGCCTCGTGATCAGTTTCTGGACCATTTGATTTCTGTTACTGCAAGCCAGACAGGCTTGTGGATTGAAGACAGTAAGCCCGCGAAAGCCAGTATCGGGAAACCGAAACTTAGGGAAACAACATACATATTCAATGATTCTAAGTACAAGACAGTTTCAGGCAAACAGGATGGGGCCCATCAAGATATGGGCGGACAATGAATGAACACTTAAACCCATTTAATGTACAAAGGAGAAACCGTTTAACAGCCATCAAGGGAAATCTCCAGACCGATCAATATGTGAACCGAGTCACGGTGACAATGTAAAAGACGTTAAAAGACATTATCGGCCAGGAAGGCCAGTTAAGTTATCACCGGCTCCCGTTACAAGACAAAGCGCCCCTGCAGAGATTTCTGCCCGCCAAAATATTACAAAGACTGGACTATGATCTGGCGGGAGATAAGGCTGGCCCAAAAGGGTATAACTATGGATTTTGAAAAGTCCATCAGCGCCTCTTCTACCTCGGTAGCTTCGGAATCGATCAAGACGCTTCTTCTTTTAAAGACGTTTCGGACGGACAATTTCGGTGAAAAGACAACGTGGTCGGTGTTCAGCCAGACAAGGCTCGGCCACGACGGGAAGACGACAAGGGTGGCCCGGGTGCTGTTGTCGGGAGATCATCGATGACCCAGGCCGAAGGAGAAGACACCCTCGGGAAAAACGACGATCCAGGCCGGAGAAAAGAACACTCCGGGCCTAGCACCCCAGTGCCTCAACAACACAGGTTTACAGGAAACCAAATCCAGACAGAGTCTTGGTGGATTTCAGCCATGACGAGCGCTCACTGAGGCTGTGTCCACTGCCTCATCGCCTGAGAGAGAGAGAGAAAAACAAGCTGCGCCAGAAGTTTCCAAATCCACGTGACGACGGAAAGCAGTGCCAGAAAGGCTGCGAACCCCTCCTTTTTGCGATTCTGATAGTGGTGAGCATGATCCCGAGTTCCTCAAGTCGAAACTTAGTTTAGCTATTAGGGGAGGGAGTAAGGTTAAATCGTAATGTGTTTCCCCTTTTACGACGTGCCGTGTGTTCCCCATTTCCATAGAGTCAATTTCATAAATTTGTGCATGATTGTAGTTACTTTAATCTGTGCCTATGACATGTATTTTGTAATGCTTCAAACTGTTTAAAAATAAAAGCATCCGTTTTGTGCTATTCAACCTGGTCTATTGAGTCCTTTCTCTGCACTACAGTTCTCTGCATCTAAGTCCAAGGTCTAGAACTGTAGGGGAGAGTGGGTCGAACCACTCAAGGGTAATTATTGCACAAAGCCTGGCAGGAGACCAGAACGAGCAAGAGAAACCCCCTACAGAAATGGCGACCGCGGCAGGACCTTGGCAGCAGGAAAGTAGTGTGTTAGATCAAGTTCTGAATAAACGAAATGTGATGGATGAAAGAATAGCGGATTATGTTTTTGGGAAGGTAAGCCTCACAGAACAATGGATATCTGACCTATTAAGGGATAGGCGCCCGCTAGACGCAGCCATCAAGTGGACAGAAAGCAAAGAGCACAAAAGATCTGTAGAAAAGGCGGTCTGGCTGATGTGCTACAAGAAGCAAGTCCAGCTTTTGGACCAGGTCGTTGTAGCACAGACAGCCCAGATCAAAGGGCTGACAGAAGTAGAGGAAAAGGTTGCGGGAGGTCAAAAACTGATTGCATCGCTTAACGCGCTGAATCAGGAACGCCAATCCACAACTCGCCGCCACGAAACCCGGGTAGAGTATTTAAAATGTCAGGTCATTGAAACCAAGGCCTGTGAAGGTAGAATGAGAGAAAGGTGTTTCCGTCTAGCTAAGCAAATAGAGACCCAAGAGGAAAAACTTCTGGGAGCCAGGGCAGCATATAAGATGGCCATGGAGGATAGATCGGAGAGCACCGACCACAGCGCTTGCCGCCGGGAGCAAGAGGACCTGAGAACGGCCCTAGCCAAGGCAAACGGGTTGGTGTGTCTCATAAACCCACCAGCGAGCCAACTATTGCTAGCCAAGGAATCCAAAAGGCCGATTCCACAAGAGATAGTCAGGAACCAACCCCCGAACCCTCTGCGCCTCCTGCTTATGATGAGTCTTGGACTCCGGGAAAGGAAACGGAGATGGTAGATGGAGAGATTCTTGAGGAAGAACCACCCCAGGTAGCAGAGTCAGGACCGGCACCGATGTGTCCCACGCGACACCGGAGGCTCGGTCCAGGCGCCAATGATGGCGAGGACGGACCCCTTGTGAATCAGATCATAATGCCCCACAGCGCACAACAGCTGAGGGCAATGATAAGTCACATCCCAAAACTCTCCGAGTCAGGAGATCCCTCCGTCCATTTTAGGGACGTGGAGCAGACCGCAGCAGTTAATGACTGCGACGGGGTTGAACAGTCTAAGATGCTGCTGTTCTCCCTGGACAGCTCGCTCCTCCAGTGTCTCCCTGACGAGAGCAAGAGAGGGCACAGGGAATATGAATTGTTACGGGACGAGATCCTGGAGATTATAGGAGAGGATGACGGAACTCCGTTCCTCCGTTTAGAAAAGACAGTGCAGCTAGAGGGAGAACCCACACGGGTTTTCGCCGGAACGTTGTGGCCCATGTATCGGCGCAGCTGCCCGGGAGGACCAGACCGGAACACGCTAAATGATGAACAAAGGGCTCATTGGCTCCGGTGCCTGGTAGCAGGTTGCTTGCCAATATTGAGGGAGCAGGCCAAAGCATGGTTTGACCCCACTAACGCCCGCTCCACGGAAGACGTAGTGCTCGATCAGCTCACGATCAGTTACAGGAACAACAAGGGTAGGAAAACGCCTGCTTTAAAAGGAAAGGTACATGAGGCAAGGCCCGCAGCTTCTGCTAAAGAGGAATGGCATCAGGAGGGGAATCGCCCTCCCCAAGCCAAAAGCAGTTGTTACGGGTGTGGGAAGGAGGGTCATTGGCGCAAGGACTGTAGAAATCCATGGAAGGATAATAGAGCGAGATTCCCCGCAGCCCAAGCCCAAGCCCAAGCGCAGACCGTTGCCCCAGCACCAGCCCAAAACCCAACCGTAGCCCCTGCCCCAGCAACAGGAGGTGGTGCGGTTGTGGATCCCGCTACGATTGAGTCAATTTTAGAGACTATGTGGTCTCTGATGACCTCGCAGGGGAAGGTAGCAGTCGCCAACAGCCCTATCGCTCCCGAGACCCCAACCGAAGCACCTAAATGACTGACGCCTGCGCAGCCCGTCTACTTGTGTCCGCTCCGCTATGACGCCTGGAGAAGACCTGTGGTGGAAATGGAGGTGGAAAGGGAAAAGGGTAGTTACCTGTTGGATACGGGAGCTTCGTGCACCGTGATCCACACAGCTAGACCTTTTGCCTCACCTTTGTCCACCCAGGCTCCATTCTCAGTAGCGGGTTTCACAGGCAGAGAACAGGCTGGCGCGTACTCCATCCCGCTCTCCATTCATTTGGGAACACTCCACACCACATGGACGTGTATCCTATTGAAGTGGAGTGAGGGGGGTGGGAAAGGCACCCTCGGGGCTGATTTCTTGGTGGAACACGGGATCCTCGTGGACCTGAGAAATCACTGTCTCTGGGGAGCCGAGAGCGGTTTAGGTAAGGTAGTTGTAATCCCAGGGAGGGAAGAAAAGGGGGCCCTGTGCACCATGAAGCCGTCAGGAGGGAAAGATCTCGAGCTCATGGTAGCGAACGTCCCAACGGACTTGCAGGCGTGTGTGTCGGAAAATCTGACCGCGTTTGCCACCCACAAGCACGACTGTGGGAGAGTCACAGGGTTTCAAAGTAAACCCAAAGAAAGCACAGATCGGCCAGCAGGAAGTCAAATTCCTGGGTCTGGCCACCCGCGCTGGAGAAAGAGCCATAGATAAGGCCAGAAGGGAATCAGTACAAGATCTGCCGATCCCCAACACAGTAACGGGTGTAAGGTCCTTTTTGGGATTGACCGGGTACTGCAGAGATTTCATCGAGGACTATGCTGCCACAGCAGCCCCGCTACTCCGACTCTTACACAAGGGAATCGAGTGGTTTTGGGATGAGGGGTGCCAGGCAGCATTTGAGAAGTTGAAAAGAGTTCTGCAGACCGCGCCAGCCCTAGGGGCCATAGATGGGGGAGAGGAGTTTTTCCTGGAGGTAGCCACTAGTGGGGACAGCCTGAGCGCTGTACTGCTCCAGGAGCGGCACGGCAAGCTGAGACCGGTAGTTTATTCCTCCAGGATGCTCACGGATGTAGAGAGGAGTTTCTCCAATTGCGAACGGCATCTCCTGGCCACGCATTGGGCTGTGAACAGATCAGTGATCTTCACAGGAACCTCTCCCATCACGCTCCTCACCCATCACACCCCCACAAAGATGCTTCTGGATGGAAGGATTAAGGATGGGACCGAAAGCAGCGTTCGGATTGCGTGCTGGACCCTCCTCCTTTCCCAGATGGATCTCAAAGTTAAAGGCCTCTGCGAGCCAAAGCTCACAGCCAACATGGTATATCCCGGAACAGCCCATCGGTGTTCCGTAGAAGGGGTATGGGAGGTCAACATAGATTTACGGGCCGGGATACACCCCACAGGCCGTGAAATCTACGTAGACGGTTCCAGCACTGTATCTGCTGGCGAACGACTCACAGGGTGTGGAGTTTATGACCCTGCGGCAAACATTGCCCTGGCAATTAAGCTCCCCAGCACTATGAGCGCACAGCAGGCTGAACTGTCCGCGGTGGCGTACGTGGTTACCCACCCCGAGATTTTCCCAACCCCATACACGATTTGCTCAGACAGCATGTTCATGTGCAATTCGTGTACGGAGTACCTCGCCATCTGGTCCCGCCGCGGATATACCTCCGCGGACGGGCGGCCTTTAACAGTTAAGCCCTTGCTGGAAAAGATCCTGGCAGCTGTGGGGGAGGAAGGGGAAGTTTTCATCCATAAGGTGAAGGCTCATTCCACCACAGAACCCCGCAGTCAGGGCAACCAGCAGGCGGATGCGCTAGCCAGGGAGGGGGCCCGCAACGGCATTCTCTGGGACCCTTATGGACCCGGACCCGTGGCAGCGATCCAAGGCAGGGAGGGAACTCCAGGGAACACAGGGGTGACACCGCCCCCAGACCTAAGGACCGTCCAAACCCTGGATCCCGCCCTAAAAACAGTCCTAAAAGCCATCACAGAAGGCAAGCAGGTAGAGGGTCTGTACAGTACGGCAGCCCTCTCAGTCAAAGAAGGCATGCTGTTCCGAGAGGAGCAGTGGGTTGTGCCGCAGCAGTACCGGAGGGAATTCCTGCAACTGGCCCACGAGGGTCCAGGGGCGGGACACCCCGGGCCTGAGGTTACCTGGCAACGGGTAGAGCAGGCGGGATGGTGGCCGGGACTTCGGGACGATGTCCGCAAGTTCTGCACAAGCTGTCTTGTGTGCGCTGCAAACAACCCAGACCCCCACAAAAGGAAGGTGCCCATGGGGCACATCAGGAGGGTAGAGGGACCATGGCAGTCGATTCAGGTCGACTACATAGGGCCCCTGCCCGCCGCCCAGGGAGGATATAAGTACTGCCTTGTCCTGGTAGATGTGTTCACCAAATGGGTAGAAGCCTTCCCGTGCAGAACAGCTACGGCACTGGGCACTGCTAAGATCTTGATTCGGGAAGTGTTCTCACGGTGGGGACTCCCCCGTTTTGTAGAGTCCGACCAAGGGAGTCAGTTCACCGGTCAAGTAATGCAGAACGCCCTCATGCTCTTGGGCATTGAGGGGAAGTGGCACGTAGCATACAATCCCCAGTCATCCGGGATTGTTGAACGCATGAATCGGACCCTCAAGGAAAAGCTGAGGAAAGAGACAATGGGCTCGCCCCAGAAATGGGCGGAGGTCCTGCCTTTAGTCCTCATGGGGATCCGGGCCAGCCAGTCCAAAAGTACGGGGTATTCCCCGCACAAATTAATGACTGGAAGGATCATGCGAACACCCACCCATGTACTAGCCCCGGTGCTCACTGAGGGCCAGCTCCGAGAGGCGAAGCAAGACAAATTCGTCCAAACCCTTTTGGAGCGCCTGAAACAGATTTATGGGCAGGCGGCTGGGAACATGGGAAGACAGCATCAGGGAAACTGACTGTTACTGGAACCTCGTAAGCAACAAGAGTGGGTAGTCGGAGACCAGGTCATGGTCCGAAACTATGCCAGGTTAGGGAGTTTTGAACCATTGTACATGGGGCCTTACAGCATTGTAGACAAGGCCAGCCCCATGGTTTATGCAGTGAAGGTGCCCCGACGTACCAAATGGTTTCACATTAACCAGTGTAAACTGTTTAAACCGGGTGCACAAGGGCCAACAACAGGGACCAGGTCTGAGAACAAAAATCCTCAGCCTGTAACAGAGTCACAGACCACACAGGCTGGAACAGTAGCCTGCGTGAAGGGGGGGGCCACCCCATCGGAGTGGGAGGTCTCTCCTCTAATTTGGGATTCGGACGAGGAAGAGCCCGAACAGCTCGTCCTCGCCTTAGACCCAATCACGGAGGAGGAAGAGTCAGAGGACGACGATCCCGCCCTCGACTCAAGCTTGGGGGAGGTAGGGAATGGGGGCGGAGACTCACTACCTGTAGGGACAGGTGAGGTGGAGTCGGAAGCCACAAATCCCGGCCCCGGGGGGGCGGAGCCTGAGGGAGGGGAGCTGGAGCCGGCAGCTGTGGTGGAACCACAGGCTGTGACGGTGTCAGTCCCAACCCCCGGTCCATCAGCCCCGGGAGCCTCACCCAAAGCAGCCCCTCGTAGGTCGACTCGAGCGCCCCAGCCCAGAAAGTTTTGGCCAGATTCTCCCCATCCTTCCCAACCTCGGTCTAGAGCAGCCCCAGAAAGGCATGGTTCCCGTTCAACAGCAACAGGCTGCGGGGGATCAAAGCCGAAGGTCAGTGCAGCCCCACCACAGGGTGCGGCATGCTGCAGCCCTCACAGGAATTCAGTAGGCCGCCCAGCGGTGGGCGGCGCTGTACATAAGTTAAGTTAGGTAATTATGATGATAGTTTAAGGAATATAAAGGTTACGGTGTTAAGAAATATTAAGAGTACGATTTTGAAGTCTGCCCGGTATGTGTGCTTGTTTGGAAGCGGGGTCTTGGAACCCGCGCGTCCATTTAATTAGGCCAGCACCTATTGGGAGCCCGGCTACATCATTTTATTGGTTACAGAAACCTGGGATATGATGAAAAAGATTCTCATCGTGTTCGTAGCGATCGGGTGCGGGTGGGCCTACCGGCGCCGCACCAAGGACGTCATCATCTTCAGGTGTTCCGGGGACACGGCCCCCATCGCGACGGATGGGACAGGGGAGCGAGAGGTTGAGGAAACCGCCACCTACTTCCACCAGGGGAGATGGCCAGATTGGCTGGGGACGAATTCTACGGAATACTCCAGCAATTTCGGTTTTGCCTACCAAGAGACTTCATTAACGTGCCCTCGGGTGAGGATCCTTGCGCCCAGAGTCAGCGTTGCCGTAGGAAAGAGGGTCTGTCTGGTGTGTAATGGGAACATACCACTAAGGCGATGGTGGTGGCTGCGAAAGCTGGGAAAGTACATGAAGAATTCTATGGTCGAGTGGGAGCGACTGGGTAATAATACCCATCGGACTATTACGGGGACTCACGGACAATTACGTGTGTGTTGGGACAAATGGTGGGAACCAGATGAAGGAATATATGTCTGTATGTGGGGTTCAAAACGCGTTTGCCCCAAGGGCGTATCCATCTTCTTCCAGAGGCAGTGGCAGGATGAAGGAAAGGGGGTGAGATGGGATGTCAGCACTCGAGCGTGCGGAGCCCCATACTCCCCTATTCCGGTAAACGCCACTGAACTCATCACCCGCCCACGCAAGCCCCTGCCCACGCTTCCGGTAGCACTAGCCCAGAAAGAAGGGTGCCCCACCACCACCAAGGGACCCGGGAACGGTTTAGTATTGGTACCCACCGGTCAGGTGCTGTACCAAGGGGTACACTACGCGGTAGCCTCAGTGATTTTAAACCTCACTGAGGTACGATTGCCGGAGTGGTGTCCCAAAGAAACTGAACAATTATACCAGGTCCTGTTAACCCGAATGTTTAGACAGTTTTACGAGTTTGACTTTGCCGACATCGACAAAGACAAATTATACACCACACCACTGGAAGTTTTGGATCGAGTCGGGAGGCAAAGAAGGGGTACAGTGAATGACATATTCACTGCTTTTAATACCGGGACATCTGTCGTCAGTGCTCTAGATAACGTGGAGCTGCAGACACAGATCAACGGTTTAAAAGCCCAGTTAAGGAACATACTGACAGATGAAAATAAGGTAGTGGGTTCTGAGTTACATGAAGACCAGGCCATGACACTACACTTTAAGGAAATAATAGCTGAGCTAGAGAAACACGCGAGAACGGTAAATGCACTCATTAAGGAGGATCGGAATGCGTCCGATCAAGCTGCGCAAAATGAGGCCTGTGTGCTATATGGGGCGTGGTTACTGGGCGAGGGCCGCAGTAATCTTGAGGATTTAAAACAGGGTTTGGTCCCGTCCTGGATCAACAACAAGCACTTGCAAGCGCTCCACCCTTTTTGAGAATGCATTAAGCCCGTGCCAGCTCAGACTAGCTGCAGAAGCGTACCCAGTCCCAGTGGACTGCGGACGTTCGAATCATACTATCATGGGAATAGTGGTAAGAATGCCGGTGTTGGGTCCTGCAGCAAAGCCCGCCCCGGTATACAGGGTGGAGAACATTGGAGTAATTCAGGGGGGCGCGCACATTCGTTACGCTGTGGTCCCGCCTTACGCCATCAGATGGGAGCGTACGATGACAGGCACCGACCTCTCAGGGTGTCGGAGCCGGGGAGCACACATCATCCTGTGTCCCCAGCACTTGAATGCCTTTTTGAAACCACAGTGTGGGTTCAGAACCGCTAGCGCGAAGCCGATAAATTGCACCATGGAGGCAATGGAAGAGGACCATGTGCCCCCGCAGGTAGCATATATCGGGGGTGGGACATACTGCGTCACCACCGCAGCGCCTCACTACCGCTACGGACAGCACGAGTGGTGTTCGATCAGTGATAGCAGTTTCTGTTTCAAACCCAGGGCCGAGGTTCAAGTGGCACAACAACGAATTGTCCCCATTCCTGCACCCTCCACCGTTCACCTCACTGTAAAAGAGAATTTCACGGACTTGCAACGATTCGTCGCGCATTTTGATTATGTCATTCCCCCTCTTCCCGAACACCTCACCAAGATTTTAAAAGCCGTTATAGTTTCACAGAAACATTTTTACACACTGGAGCAGAAGACTTTAGAGATAGGAAAAGACATATTGGACATAGTCATCCCACCATGGTGGGACTTGTTCACTAACATAGAGATCCCGGCCTGGATTGGAATAGCATCCCACATCCTAGTAGTGTGTCAGGTTTTAATTGTGATATTTTTGCTGTTCGTGCATTGCAAGAGAGGCAAACGCCTCCAGAGGCACGAGAACACAGGAGAATGGAGAGAACGCTATGTGCGAATGGGGGAAGAAGACACCCCACTTTAAGCTGCTAGTATTGAAAGTTAGGCGTCCCTCCATTTTTAGATTTTGGCCATTTGCGCGTTTTCTTTTAAGTGTATGAATATTGTTATGTTATTAGTCGTTGTTAAGTTTTTGGATTAATAAAAGGTGTATGCAGGTGGTGCAAGAGGGTATCAACCCCTGCACATCTGACAGATGAATGTGGTATAGTTTAAGAAGTACTGCCTATGATTGTCCAAATGTGCACAAGGTAATTTTCGTTTTTTTCGGAAATGGGAACTGCATGGGTCGTGAGGGTCATAGATAGTTAAGTGCCAGGAATGTTTGGATGTGGGGAATCAGGGAAAATTTGCTCACCAAGGATCATTGATACCTCTAGCAAGCTATCAGTATCACAGGGGGCCTGTAAGATTCGAAATTTTCAGCAATAATCACGCAAGAAAACAGGATAAAATAAGACAGTTTATTGACCAAAGTAAGCTTGCACAGAAAAACCTTTGATCAAAGGGCATACAAAATGGCCGCCGGGCCTCGTGATCAGTTTCTGGACCATTTGATTTCTGTTACTGCAAGCCAGACAGGCTTGTGGATTGAAGACAGTAAGCCTGCGAAAGCCAGTATCGGGAAACCGAAACTCAGGGAAACAACATACATATTCAATGGATTCTAAGTACAAGACAGTTTCAGGCAAACAGGATGGGGCCCATCAAGATATGGGCGGACAATGAATGAACACTTAAACCCATTTAATGTACAAAGGAGAAACCGTTTAACAGCCATCAAGGGAAATCTCCAGACCGATCAATATGCGAACCGAGTCACGGTGACAATGTAAAAGACGTTAAAAGACATTATCGGCCAGGAAGGCCAGTTAAGTTATCACCGGCTCCCGTTACAAGACAAAGCGCCCCTGCAGAGATTTCTGCCCGCCAAAATATTACAAAGATTGGACTATGATCTGGCGGGAGATAAGGCTGGCCCAAAAGGGTATAACTATGGATTTTGAAAAGTCCATCAGCGCCTCTTCTACCTCGGTAGCTTCGGAATCGATCAAGACGCTTCTTCTTTTAAAGACGCTTCGGGCGGACAATTTCGGTGAAAAGACAACGTGGTCCGTGTTCAGCCAGACAAGGCTCGGCCACGACGGGAAGAAGACGAGGGTGGCCCGGGTGCTGTTGTCGGGAGATCATCGACGACCCAGGCCGAAGGAGAAGACACCCTCGGGAAAAACGACGATCCAGGCCGGAGAAAAGGACACTCCGGGCCTAGCACCCCAGTGCCTCAACAACACAGGTTTACAGGAAACCAAATCCAGACAGAATCTTGGTGGATTTCAGCCATGACGAGCGCTCACCGAGGCTGTGTCCACTGCCTCATCGCCTGAGAGAGAGAGAGAGAAAAACAAGCTGCGCCAGAAGTTTCCAAATCCACGTGATGACGGAAAGCTGTGCCAGAAAGGCTGCGAACCCCTCCTTTTTGCGATTCTGATAGTGGTGAGCATGATCCCGAGTTCCTCAAGTCGAAACTTAGTTTAGGTATTAGGGGAGGGAGTAAGGTTAAATCGTAATGTGTTTCCCCTTTTACGATGTGCCGTGTGTTCCCCATTTCCATAGAGTCAAGTTCATAAATTTGTGCATGATTGTAGTTACTTTAATCTGTGCCTATGACATGTATTTTGTAATGCTTCAAACTGTTTAAAAATAAAAGCATCCGTTTCGTGCTATTCATCCTGGTCTATTGAGTCCTTTCTCTGCACTACAGTTCTCTGCATCTAAGTCCAAGGTCTAGAGCCGTAGGGGAGAGTGGGTCGAACCACTCAAGGGTAATTATTGCACAAAGCCTGGCCGGAGACCAGAACGAGCAAGAGAAACCCCCTACAAACCAACAGAGTACCCTTCGTCGTCCAGTACTTCCCCGGAGCGGAGAAACTACGCCATGTTCTTCACAGCCTTCAACATGTCATCGATGATGACGAACACCTCGCTAAGGCCATCCTCATGCCTCTACTACTAACCTTCAAACAGCTGCCTTACCTCACCAGACCATTGTTCGCAGCAAATTACCCAGCTTTCAGGAGAACAGCAACCACAACGCCACACAACCCTGCCACGGCAACCTCTGAAAGACATGCCAGATCATCAACACAGATACCATCATCACACGTGAGGATACCACCCACCAGATACATGGTACATACTCATGTGACTCGGCCAACGTTGTCTACATCATACGTTGCAGGAAAGGATGCTCCGGAGCATGGTATATCGGCGAGACCATGCAGACACTGCGACAATGGATGAACGGACACTGCACAACAATCGCCAGGCAGGAGTGTTCCCTCCCAGTCGGGGAACACTTCAGCAGTCAAGGACATTCAGCCTCTGATCTTCGGGTAAGCATTCTCCAAGGCGGCCTTCGAGACACAGGACAACGCAAAATCGTAGAGCAGAAACTGATAGGCCAAGTTCCGCACTCATGAGGTTGGCCTCAACCGGGATCTTGGGTTCATGTCACGCTACATGTAACCCCACCTGATGTAGGGTCATCCAGACTTGAGTCGTCGTTGGCTTGTTCTCTCTACACAGATGCGGCCGGACCTGCTGTGATTTCCAGCAAAGAAAATGTTTTTTGTCGGTTTTTTTGTTTTTCATACAGACCCCAGCATCTGCAACATTTTACTCCTTGTGACCCCACCTCATTGTTCTTTGATGTAATGTTTTCCTGACTGACCTGTTTGGACACCATTCACACCTTTGATTGCTGTGATTATCTCTCTACCGAGGTGTGATAAATGGCAGTTAGAAAGATTACCTGTAATCATCTGGCATTATTCTCTGGCTATATAATGTGTGTCTATAGGCATCTCTCCACTTCACCTGATGAAGGAGCAGCACTCCGAAAGCTTGTGATTTCAAATAAAACTGTTGGACTATAACCTGGTGTTGTGTGACTTCTTACATTTGTCCACCCCAGTCCATCTCCACACCATGTCTGCAGGAAGTGGAGATGTTAGATATAGTAGGCTGATAGATAAAAGAGTCTTTTGGAGAAAGTGAGATTGGAGGCAAGCTGGCAAGAGGTTTATGAAGGCTCATTATATGTTCTTTTAGCTGCATGCGCTTTATCAACATTTAATTCTGAGAATAACATGAATTAAGTATGCACAGATATGTTAAGCTATATGTAATTGCTCCTCTCCATTTATTTTTGTGCTTGCAACTCACCATTCATATTGAAATGACGCCCGGAATTAAAAATGTCTTGGCCCGCTGCCTAGGGCTTATCACCAACTATGATAGACTGTAGCACATTGCTCCTTATTATGAACAATGAGTGGTTATGCATTTTTTTGACCAATTAGGGACGTACACACCCTTACTGCAATTCTTAGAATCATAGAATTATATAAAGTTATGGCACAGAAGGAGGCCATTCGGCCCATCGTGTCTGTGCCGGTTGAGAAAGAGCTATCCAGCCTAATCTCACGTTCGAGCTCTTGGTCCGTAGCCCGGGAGGTTATGGCACTTCAAGTTCAGATCCAAGTACTTTTTAAATGTGATTGGGGTTTCTGCCTCCATCACCCTTTAAGGCAGTGCGTTCCAGACCCCCATCACTCTCTAGGTGAAATAAGTTCTCCTCAACTCCCCTCTAATTCACCTACCAATTACTTTAAATCTATGCCCCCTGTTATTGACCTCGCTGCTAAGGGAAATAAGTGCTTCCTACCCACTCTATCTAGGCCCCTCATAATTTTATATACTTCAATCAAGTCTCCCCTCAGCCTCTTCTGTTCCAAAGAAAACAACCCGAGCCTATCCAATCTTTCCTCATAGTTAAAATTCTCCAGTCCTGGTAATATCCTCGTAAATCTCCTCTGTAACCTCTCCAGTGCAATTACATCCTTCCTGTGATATGGTGACCAGAACTGTACACAGTACTCTAGCTGTGGCCTCACTAGTGTTTTGTACAGTTCAAGCATAACTTCTCTGCTTTTATATTCTATCCCTCAGCTAATAAAGAAAAGTATCCTGTATGCCTTTTTAATCACCTTCAGGGATCTGTGGACATGCCCTCCAAGGTCCCTCCATTCCTCTACGCTTCTCAGTGTCCTACAATTTATTGTGTATTCCCTTGCCTTGTTAGCCCGCCCCAAATGCATTACCTCACACTTCTCCGGATTGAATTCCATTTGCCATTTTTCTGCCCACCTAGCAGTTTTCATCCTCACTATCAACTCACGGCCAATTTTTGTAACATCTGCAAACTTCTTAATCATGCCACCTATATTAAAGTCTAAATCATTGACATATTCCACAAAAATCAAGGGACCTAGTACTGAGCCCTGCAGAACCCCACTGGAAACAGCCTTCCAGTCACAAAAACACCTGTCAACCATTACCCTTTGCTTCCTGTCACTGAGCCAATTTTGGATCCAACTTGTCAATTTTTCTTGGACCCCATGGACTTTTACTTTTCTGACTAGTCTCTCATGTGGGACCTTGTCAAAAGCCTTACTAAAATCCATGTAGACTACATCAAACGTGCTACTCTCATTGACCCTCCTTGTTACCTCCTCAAAAAATTCAATCAAGTTAGTCAGACACGACCTTCCCTAGAACAAGTCTATGCTGACTGTCCTTGATTATTCCGTGCCTTTCTAAATGAAGATTTATACTGTCACTCAGAATTTTTTCCAATAATTTGCCCACCACCAAGGTTAGGCTGACTGGCCTGTAATTACTCAGTCTAACCCATTCTCCCTTTTAAAACACAGTACAATGTTAGCAGTCCTCCAGTCCTCTGGCACCACACCTGCAGCCAGAGAGGATTGGAAAATGATGGTCAGAGTCTCCGCTATTTCCTCCCTTGCTTCTTTTAACAGCCTGGGATACATTTCATCCAGGCTTGGCGATTCATCTACTTTCAAAAATGCTAAACCCCTTAACACTTCCTCTCTCACTATGTTTATCTCATCTAATATTTCACTCGCCTCCTCCTTAACTACAATGTCGGCATCGTCCCTCTCTTTTGTGAAGACAGATGCAAAGTATTCGTTAAGATCCATACCCATGCCTTTCGCCTCCACATGCAGGTTACCATTTTGGTCTCTAATCGGCCCTACTCTTTCTTTAGTTATCCATTTGCTCTATATGTATTTCTAAAATATATTTGGGCATTCCTTGATTTTCCTTGCCAAAACGTTTTCATGCCTTCTCTTTGCTCTCCTAATTTCTTTTATAATTTCACCCCTGCACTTTCAATACTCCTCTCGGCTTTCTGCAGTAATTAGCTCTCAGTATCTGACATAAGCTTCCCTTTTATGCCTTGCCTTGCCCTTTATAGCCGTTGACATCTATGGGGCTCTAGATTTGTGTGGCCCACCCTTTTTCTTTGTAGTAAAATATTTGCTCTGAACCCTCACTATTTCCTCCTCTGCTCTTTACCTTCAAGTAGCTGTTTCCAGTCCACCTTTGCTAAATCACACCTCAGCTTAGTAAAACAAGCCTTTCCCCAATTGAAAACTTTTACTCCTGATCTGTCTTTGTCCTTTTCCATAACTATGCTAAATCTAACTGAATTTTGATCACTACCACCAAAATGCTCTCCCACGGATATCTCTTCCACCTGCCCAGCTACATTCCCTAAAACTAAGTCCTGAACCGCTCCCCTCTGTTGTTGGGCTTGCTACATACTGGCTATGTTCTTGTGCTGATTGATACTCCATATCATCTGACTTTCTTTTCTCAAGCTTACATACTTTTTGAGCCAATATTTATCCCTCAACCAACATCAGCAAAACAGATTACCTGATCATTTGAATCATTGCTCATTGTGGGACCTTGCTGTGCACAAATTGGCTGCAAAATTTCTCTACATTCCAACAGTGACTACACTTCAAAAAAGATATAATTCTTTAGTTGTGAAGCTCTTTAGGACATTCTAAGATCACGTAAGGTGTTGTATAAATGAAATTTCCTTCTTTCTTCTTTCTTACACAGGTAGGCATAATCTGGGAAACTGCAGTAAGACTCGCAGTACTTTTGCCTTTCAGGCTGAATATGATTGAAAAGGAGGGAAGGGATTTCTTTGCAGGCCTTCCTTCCAAATGATCATTCCTCTGTTCAGGACTTCATCTATTAGGAAGTTCAACTTGCTGGCCTATATCTCCAATTCCACTTTCATTTCCCCTTGCTGGCACATATACAGTTTGGGATCTAAACAGAAACCGATACATTAATAGTACATGATTAACATTGATGGATCTCCTTTAGCTGATTAAGGTTTACGTATGCAACTTTATCATATGAAAGTACTATGCTTGCAGAGGCAGGAATGGGTATAGTGCTACACCAGGATAGTTTTATACATGGCAGTTGGAAATCTTATCAATGATATTTGAGCCAGTGTCAGCTGTTTCGGAGTGCTTCAGTGGAAAGATAAATATACAGAGCGCTATTCATTTCAATGGCTTTCCAATTTATCTCAATTGTTTTTGCAAAACAATCAAACTAATGGCAAGTCTAACCCTGGCAAACATATTCATGTATTTTAGGAATAACTCAAATCTAACAGGAAATGCCATAACCTTTTTGGCTCAATGAATTACTCTTAATAGAAATGTTTTCACAAATGGCATAGTGGTTAGCACTGTTGCCTCACAGCGCCAGGGACCCGGGTTCGAATCCGGCCTCGGGTGACTGTCTGTGTGGAGTTTGCACATTCTCCCCGTGTTTGCGTGGGTTTCCTCCGGGTGCTCCGGTTTCCTCCCACAGTCCAAAGATGTGCGGGTTAGGTTGATTGGCTATGATAAATTGACCCTTAGTGTTAGGGGGATTAAATACGTGGGGTTACGGGGATAGGGTAGGATATGTGTTGGTGTAGGCGTTACGGGGATCGGGTGGGATATGTGTCGGTGCAGGCTCGATGGGCCGAAATGGCCTCTATCTGCACTGTGGGGTTTCTGTGATTCTGTGAAATGTGAAGTTTATAAATACATCACAGCCATTTTATACTGTTGGTGAAAACCTTCAGGAGAAAAGTACTCAAAGACTGATGTGTGACTGAATCAAAATCTGCTGATTGATCAGGCAAGAAGTAGTTTGACATTTCTACGTACATGCAGTACAAGGATAAGAACCCCTGAAGACATGCCTCACATGTACTACCACTGATACAAAAGTGGAAGGACAAGCCGTTTGCAGTCCTTCATATTATAGCTTCCTATGCCAGAATGGAGAAGATTTTAATTACAAAATAATTAGAAACAGACATAAAATACCATAAAAACCATACAAGTGGAGAGAAGAAAACTATATTTTGAGACAATGGTATTGATAACGTTATGGCCAGTGCCTATTGCACATTGGGTGTATGGTTCTCCGATTACTGGGGTTGAGTAGACCTGAGACCCACTCTGTGCCTGATAAACTGAGCTTAGCCCAATGTGGTGAGCAATGCACAAGGCTCATTATAGCCTACAAATTTATTTCAATAGGAGGCCTCCCTATGACGTGATCAGAAAGTGGGTTCAGTACCTCCTTAAGTCAAGTTCTGCTGGGAAGGTCTGCTCCTTTTACCACTTCTTTCTGCATCTGGCCCCACAAAAAACTCTCCCCCAAATCAATTACAAATGCATTTTCAAACCCAGCTATCTAGCATTTTGACCTCCATGTGCCATAATACTTCTGCAGCCATTGATTGGCTTAACTACTCTCGCACCCCCACCTAAAATGCCTTTGTCCCCTTTCAAAACTGCAGACATCACTCTCTCCTCAAAAAATTCATCCTCAATCTCTGTCCTTGTAAATTACCACCTTTTTGAAGCTCCTTGGTACATTTTTCTATGTTAAAGGCAAGTTGTTATTTTGTTAAATTGCACATTGCTGTTATTGCTAATAAAATTTGCAAATGTACACCCATTGCTGAGCTGATTTATCTGTATTGTGTTGGGCTGGTAGCAAAAAGGAAGTTACTGAAGTATTTTGGAACATCGTAATAGCTAAATAAAACTTTACTTCACCTATTGACAATAATTTTGTTGTGTACAGTTAAAGATCTCATTATTGTCCAGCAATGGGTAATTCTAAAGATATTCCTATCTATTGTCATAATAAGAACATAAGAACATAAGAAATAGGAGCAGGAGTAGGCCATTTGGTGCTTCGAGCCTGCTTCGCCATTCAATAAGATCATGGCTGATCTTCTACCTCATCTCCACTTTCCTGCACTATCCCCATATCTCTTGATTCCCTTAATATTCAAAAATCTATCAATCTCTGTCTTGAATGTGCTCAACGACTGATCATCCACAGCCCTCTGGAGTAGAGAATTCCAAAGATTCACCACCCTCTGAGTGAAGAAATTTCTCCTAATCACAGTCCTAAATGGCCGACCCCTTATTCTGAGACTGTGACCCCTGGTTCTAGACTCCCCAGCCAGGGGAAACATCCACCCTGCATTTACCCTGTCAAGCCCTGTAAGAATTGTGTATGTTTCAATGAGATCACCTCTCATTCTTCTAAACTCTAGAGAATATAGGCCCAGTCTACTCAATCTCTCCTCATAGGACAATCCACTCATCCTACGAATCAGTCTGGTGAACCATCATTGCACTCCCTCTATGGCAAGTATATCCTTCCTCAGGCAAGGAGCCCATAACTGTACACAGAACTCCAGGTGTACTCTCACCAGGGCCCTATATAATTGAAGTAAGACATCTTGGCCTAGAAATTCAGTGCCCTTAGCACCGATTTTGCGGCGCTAGAGGGCCTAGCGCTGCAATTGGCGCCGGTTCCTAAATTGCCTGGGGCCCTTCCGCGGCGGTAGACCGGTAGCGCTGCGCCGGCACCGATGACATCATCGGTGTGCGCAGCGTCCCGGTTGCCGTGGTAACCCGGCCCCAAGCCGAAATTCAGTTGCGGCCGCCTCGCCAGTGGCAGCCGCAACTAAGACTCCGGCAAACGAGTGTTGCCGGAGTCTGCGCCGGCGCTTTAAGGAGGCGCGGCGGCCGGCCGCTTTCCCGCCGGCCGCCTGCCCGCAGCTCCCTCCCTGGACTTCTCCCCCCCGCCCCCCCCCCCCGGAACAGATGCAAGCCCGGCACTTGTCCGAGGTGCCGGGCTCATTTTTGCAGAGGTTTGCGCGGGCCGCGGCCGGGTGCAGGCAGCTCCTCCTTAACGGAAGGAGGAGGCCTGCACTTCCCGAGCCTGCCGCACCGCAGCGGGTGCCGCAGCGCCGGAATAGCGCCGCAATGCGGCGCGTTGCGCCAGTTTTCAGGCGCTAAAACCCTTCAGCAGCGCCGTCAGCCGTTTGGGCGCGGCGCTACTGAATTTTTGGCGCGCGCAAAGGGACTTAGCGCCGGCGCTAACTTCCGGCGCTGAAGCCCTGGCGCAGCGCAAACTCAATTTCTAGGCCCTTTACTCATACACAAATCCTCCTTTAATAAAGGCCAAAATACCATTTGCTTTCCTAATTGCTTGCTGTACCTGCATGCTAACTTTCAGTGATTTGTGTACAAGGAAACCCAGGTCCCTCTGAACACCAACATTTCCCAATCTCACCATTTAAAAAATACTCTGCTTTTCTATTTTTCCTACCAAAGTGGATAACTTCACATTTCTCCACATTATATTCCATTTGCCATGTTCTTGTCCACTCACTTAGCTTGTCTATATCCCCTTGAAGCCTTTTTGCACCCTCCTCACAACTTATATTCCCACCTAGCTTTGTATCATCAGCAAACTTGGATATATTGGGGCCGATTTTCCCGCAGGTGCGGGGAATTGTCGGGTTCCCCGAATGTCGGGTTCCGACATGAATCTAAATGGGTCTGCCAGCTGGACGCAATTTCCCCTCAATTGGCTAATTAATTTCCAGCATGTGGGCACCCTTGCTAATTGTCCATTTCCAGTCAGAAAGCCCCACAGTATGATGTCATCATTCGTGGTGTTTTATATTCTCCAGCAAGCTTTTCAACCTCTGCAGGCTTCCCAACCAGTCGCACAGAATGGCAGAGGAGCCAGCACCAGCACCAGCTGCTGCCAGCGGCAGAGCCCGAGCTGCCTCCAAATTTGATGAGGCCTCACTGCAGACATTGGTGGATGGGGTTAGGGCCCACAGGGAGGTCCTCTTCCCTAGCTCAGGGAGGAAGAGGCCTCCCAAATAGACCAGGGCTGCTTGGATGGAGCTGGCTGCAGAGGTGAACTCTCAGGGAGTCACCCGACGGACCTGGATGCAGTGCAGGAAGTGCTTCTGTGGTGTATGTGCCTTTAAGAGCAATTATGGTGTATGTGCCTTTAAGAGCCCCAGGTGTGCGTAATGCCGGTAATTGCCACTTGGGCTATATAAGCCTGTGTATTGTGTATATCCTTTAGAAACCCCCCCCCCCCAGACTTGCTTAGTAAATACCTATGAACCAACTCCTGTCTTCAGTGTCTTTATCTACACACGGACACTACAGTGGCGACGAAGTGGAAATGGACTTACCTGCAATTCGGCAGCACCTCAAGGACATCGATTCCTCCAGCGTCCAGAAGACTCAAGGAAGTAAGAGAAACTGTGGTTTCACCAGCTGGCCAAGCTGGTGACAGGTACTGTGCTAATCCTTCCTGGGCGTCAGGCTGGAGCTCCAGCGGCGGGCTCTACAGCTGAGACAGGCAGCGAAATCGGAGGCAAGCAATAACGGACTGGGAGGGTGCACTCGAGAGACGGCTAGCGCGGCAAGCAGGTCAGCGTTTAGACCTCCGTCGGGAACGAGTCTCCAACAGTGAATAAACAGCGTTGTTATTGGTAGCAGCGGCGGGAAAGCACGGGAAGCGCCATATCGTTGCTACAGAGAGAAAAAAAAAAAAGCGCGGGACGCGCCATATCTTTTCTGAAATGCCTAAATCTGGTAATATTGAGGCTTTTGATGGCGAAATAGAAGATTGGACCACATACGTGGAAAGAGTAGAGGTTTATTGCACTGCAAATGGAATAACAGATGAAAAAAAAAGCTTCAGTACTTCTGAACTTAATGGGCGCGAAGACATACGGGCTGTTACGAAATTTAATCACTCCAGCCAAACCAAAGGACAAGACTTTTAAAGAAATTGTTGATACCCTGCAGGAGCATTTAAACCCAACACCGCTGCTGATAGCGGAACGATTCAAGTTCTTCAAGAGAAATCATCAACACAAGAATGAAAGTAACGCTGATTACCTAACCGAATTAAGAAAGCTATCAAAGTACTGCCAATTCGGAGCAGGACTATCGGATTATCTTCGAGACAAATTTGTTTGCGGTCTCTTAAGTGAAGGAACACAAAAAAGACTGCTTTCTGAAAAAGATTTAACATTGGACAAAGCTTTCAGTATGGCTGTATCATACGAAGCAGCAGCAAAAGGAGCTGCAGAGATACAACAAGAGACACAGGACTTCGGCACCCATAAAATGACGCAGGAGTTCGGAAGATGTTATCGCTGTGGCAGATCCACCCATAACCAGAGGGACTGCTGGTTCAAGGGCAAAGCATGCAGGCAATGTGGTAAGATTGGACACATTGCACGGGTATGCCAATCTGGACAAAATAAATCCACTGACAGAAAACAAAAAATCAATAAAGAAAAGTACAGGAAGGTACAAATGATGGCGGACAGTAGCTCCGAAGACCAGAATAGCGATAGCGACTCCGGAAACAAGAGACTAAGCTGTCTCAAATTACATAATGTACTTGCCAAAGAGGATTACCAAACCATTTGGGTTACCCTCACAATAGCAGGGTCCCCAGTTAAAATGGAGCTAGATACAGGATCAGCTCTAACCGTAATAAATCGACGAGATTACGAGAGGCTATTTTCGCATATACCTCTAAAAGACACATCCATTATCTTAAAAACATATACGGGGCAGAAAGTCTACCCCAAAGGAAAAATAAGGGTGCCTGTGGTATACAACAGCAAAGAAATACAAAAGTTGTATTTATACATTCTACAAGATGGTGGTCCACCGTTGTTGGGACGTGAATGGATAAGGAAGATACGTTTAGACTGGCACTCCATTCAGGCACTGACGGTGACCAGTAAGGAAAAAAACAATGATGACATCATACCTGAACGATTAAAAGACATCTTGGCCAACGCCAAAGAAGTGTTTCAAGAGAAACTAGGAACCTTGAAAGGCATCACCGCCTCAATAAAAGTGGAAAATACAGCAATTCCAAAAATTTTTAAGGCAAGACCGGTGCCATACGCAATACGTCCGGCAGTCGAGGCAGAGCTGAAGAATTTGGAAAAGGCAGGCGTATTATCCAAAATAGATTGGAGCGAATGGGCAACACCCATCGTTCCAGTCATGAAAAAAACATTGAAAAATAACTCTGAGGAACAGGAAAAAATTTGCATGTGGGGACTTTAAGGTGACTGTAAACCCGGCCCTTCACACGGTACAGTATCCTCTTCCGAGGATAGAAGATATTTTCGCCTCACTATCCGGAGGGAAACGTTTCACAAAAATTGACTTGGCACAGGCATATCTACAGATGGAGGTTGAGGAGACCTCTAAAAAGTATCTCACAATAAACACACACAAAGGCCTGTACCAGTACAATCGACTGGTTTTTGGAATAGCATCAGCTCCAGCTATCTGGCAAAGAGCTATGGAGCAAGTCCTGCAAGGGATTCCGGGGACTCAATGCTACCTAGACGACATCCTTATAACAGGAGAAAACGACAACGAGCACCTTGCCAATTTGGAGCAGGTGCTCACTAGGCTGAAAGAACAGGGCCTACGAGCAAATCGCCCCAAGTGCGAATTTTTCCAAAATCAGATATCATATTGTGGCCACATAATTAATAAGGAAGGGTTGCATAAGTCACCTGAAAAAATTGAAGCAGTTATAAAAGCCCCAGCACCTGAAAATGTTTCACAATTAAGGTCATTCCTGGGATTAATAAATTACTATCATAAATTTTTACCGAACTTATCAACTATTGTACACCCTCTTAATGATCTTCTATAGACAGGAGTGATTTGGAAATGGAACGAAGACTGTAAACGTGCCTTCCATAAATGTAAAGACTTAATCACATCCGAGAAAATTTTGGCTCATTACAACCCATCACTACCAATCAGACTGGCGTGCGATGCATCCCCTTACGGCATAGGAGCGGTATTGTCCCATAGATTCCCTGATGGCTCGGAACGGCCGATAGCTTTTGCGTCACGCTCATTGAACTCAGCTGAGTGTAACTATGCCCAGATAGACAGGGAAGCACTCAGCCTGGTATGGGGAGTGAAGAAATTCAACCATTACCTCCACGGACAAAAATTTACCTTGCTGACTGACCATCAACCCCTCATCTCCATATTCAACCCTAAAAAAGGTGTCCCCATTATGACGGCACAAAGACTACAGAGGTGGTCCCTTTTTTCTAGGGGCACACCAATACAACATTGAATACAAAGGGTCAAAACAGCATGGGAATGCTGACGGTTTATCACGCCTACCGTTGCCAACGATAGAAGAGGCACCTACAGTAGACCCAGTAGAGATATTCCACTCTACCATAGTGGAATGTCTACTGGTGACAAATTCTGCCATTGAAAGGGAGACAAGAAATGACCTTACTCTCTCACGGGTCTACGATCTAACAGTAAAGGGATGGCCAGCACATGGCGACCCACTGTTGCCAGCATTCTCGCAAAGAAGAGAACAGCTGTCAGTGTGCCGAGGAACCTTGATGTGTGGATCCAGAGTGGTGATTCCACCCAAACTCCAGGATAAAGTGCTAAAGGAGCTTCACGAGGGGCATCTGGGTGGAGTGAAAATGAAGAACCTAGCTAGGGCGTTTGTATGGTGGCCAGGTATCGATGGAGACATCGAAGACATGACCAAGAGCTGCCTAGGATGCCAGAAGGTCCAAAATGCTCCGCCACAGGCCCCTCTACATCCATGGGAGTGGCCCTCATCTCCCTGGCAAAGGGTGCACAACGACTTTGCTGGTCCATTTATGGACTCAATGTTCTTAATCGCAGTTGATGCACACTCCAAGTGGCCGGAGGTAATAAAGATGTCCTCCACCACCACGGAAAAAACCATCACAGTATTAAGGACCATATTTGCCAGGAATGGGCTGCCGGAGCAGATATGTTCTGATAATGGACCGCAATTTATGTCCGAAGAATTCAGAAAGTTCTTAAAGAACAATGGGGTAAAGAACTACACGTCCGCCCCATACCATCCCGCCACCAATGGATTGGCTGAAAGGTTTGTCCAGACCTTCAAGAAGGCCATCAAGGCCATGGGTAATGAAGACATAAAACTTCAGCACAAGGTGGATAACTTCTTATTTGCATATAGGAATGCAACGCATATGGTTACCAACCAAACTCCCGCCATGATGTTCTACAATAGAAACCTAAGATGCCGGCTGGATTTGGTCAAGCCCAACATCCGAAGGGACGTGGAGAACCGGCAGTTTCAGGGCATGAATGAAAGGCCAACTAGGGCCTTCCAGATAGGCCAACCGGTTTTGGCCCGGGACTACCGTACCGAGAAATGGCAGCCTGGAACTATCTGCACATGATTAGGACCACTGATGTATACCGTGGACATCGGAGACAGCATAATAAGGCGCCATGCTGACCAAATCATCAAGTCATCCGAAAAGGGACAACCTACACCACCACTCTATACATCTAACGATGAAGTAGAGATACCCATATCTACCTCCGATCCGGTGATACTGGAGCCCGATGAACCCGACACTGGCCTTCAAGCCGAATCAGCCTTGCCAGAAGAACCTACTACACCACCAGAAACTACTACACCCCCGAGGCGTTATCCGGACCGAGTCAGGAAGCCTCCTGAGAGACTAACTTATAATTAATTAATACAGCGATGTATATTATTTTGCATACAACATGTAATTAATAATTACTTAAAATATGATGTACTAGTTAGCTAGAAGGGGAGGAATTGTGGTGTATGTGCCTTTAAGAGCCCTAGGTGTGCGTAATGCCGGTAATCGCCACTTGGGCTATATAAGCCTGTGTATTGTGTATATCCTTTAGAAACCCCCCCCAGACTTGCTTAGTAAATACCTATGAACCAACTCCTGTCTTCAGTGTCTTTATCTACACACGGACACTACAGCTTCCATGACCTTCACCGTACAGGAAAAGTAGGTATGAAGTTTCCATCACCCTCAACCTGATCTCCATTGCCTTTCCCCAACAGCACTCAGCTTCAGCACTCTCTTCCTCCACATCCCACTTCACAGTCACATCCATGCACCCTTACCCATTCCCTCTCTCTCTATGCTCACATTCACATAACTATTCCACCATGCAGCCCTCACACTGCCTCTCACTCTGATGCTTGGAATACAACTGACAACACACAGGGAGGGCCCTTGGTCTTGCAGCCTCACACCATCTTTGTCTCCTTCTAAGTATCCATGCTATGCAATCTCTACACTCACTCCTGCACTCTCACTCAAACTCCACTTGTCTTCCTCATTGCAGGAAAAGAGAGCTCACAATAGGAACGAGCGAGCGAGGACTGGAGGAGGACCACCCTCAATCGCCCACCTGACCCCCTGGGAGGAAGGAGTGATGGAGATTGTTGGGGCTGGCGTGGCTGCGGAAGCTGGGGAAGGAGAGACAGGAGCAAGCCCGCAAGCTGGTGACAGAATAGTTTCCCATTTCTTTCATTGACATTGCATGATTTGCTGATATGATTCTGAAGCTACATCATTTGGACTTATGAGCATCTGCCAAATCCAATGTGTAAGTAGCCTTGGCATCAGATCTCTAACTCTTCCCTTTAATCCCCCACAGGACCATCCAAAGCCCCCGTCGCCACTGTCAAGGAGGAAGAGGCTTTGCAGCCAGACTCCTCAGAGGAAGCTCCAGCTTCTGAGGGCGCAGCGTCAGCAGAAGCAAGCGCACCCAGCACCAGCGCAGACACTCACACCTCGGGGGGGCCTTCGGGACATAGAGTAGTGTTGTCACCTGGTGTTTCACAGCTCACAAGTGAGCATCAGCAGATTGTGGTGACAGGGACTGCAGTGGAGAGTCCTTGTCGGAGGGCGCAGGCCTCTGCCAGCTCAGCTCAGCTGCATGTCGATCCTATGCCTCTGGGTCCATCCACAAGAGAGGAGGTGCTGGATCTCCATGCACAGATGCAGGAGTCTCTGGCAGGTTTTGCCTCCAGGGTCGCTGCGAGTGTGGAGCGAATGGAGGAGTCCATGGCGAACATGAGCAGAGCCTTATTGGAGTCATTGGCGCATGAAAGCATCACCACGGAAAGGATGGCTACCTCCGTGGTAAGGCTGGCTACCGCCGAGGAGAGGAGGGCTGCGGCCGAGGAGAGGAGGGCTACAGCCATGGAGGAGCATAGTTGCCAGGGTAGCGAAAACATGGTGAGTGCTCAGAATAGAATGACATCTTTTGAGGTGCGATGGGCATCTATTGAGCACCGAAACCAGACCTTCATGGAAGTTCCTCTGAGCAGGACTTCCAGTGCAGATACGGGTCCCCATGGCCCCCCTGATGTGCAGCAAGGTGCTCGCCAGCCACTTGCAGGTGCTGAGGGGGAGCTGACCCATGAGAGGGAGGTTGTTGGCACACCTCAAGGAAGTGGGGGCTTCTCTCCACGCGCTCACACTTCCGTGCCACTTCAGAGCCCTCGGTCAGAGCCCCGCCGGAGTCCACACCCAAGCGAGATAGGAGTCTCAACCCCTGCACAGCCGTAGGAGCAGCAGAGTGCTGGTGAGCCTTCACAGGCTCGCCACCCCAGTGGACGCCCGCCAAAGGTGTCGAGACAGGAGCAGCAGGAAAGTGAGCAAGGGGCCTCCACATCTGCTGAAGCCACAGGGGTACCACTACATAGGAGCACGCGTAAGAGAAAAATAAAACACCACTAATCACAAGGGTAATCACTTGGGTGAAAAGTCTTGTGTATAGTTTTAATACCATCAGTTTCTTGTACATAAAAAATCTGGTGGCAACTGCTGCAGTTGTGGCGTCTGTCATTTGGCGAATGGGGATTTCACGTTGAGGCCTTAGGATTACTTGCAGATGTCAGCAAGCTGGTCAAATAGGTAGAAATGCGCAGTGATGGGCCACTGTCCATGGTCAGTTAAGAAGCAGTGTGGCTACAGTGCTGGATGTACCAGGCTACGCAAATCTGGCCAGGATGAGTGCGTTCCTTGCATTCTGCCCAGCAATGCTCTCGCGCACTGGTGCCGCTGGTTGACGGGCCTCTGCAGGATGCTCGTTTCCGTCCTCCTCCTACTCCTCCTCCTCCTCCTCCTCAGCATCATCCTCATCCAAGGCGGCTCTGTGAGTAGCCTCTTGGTCCTGCAGAATCGGCAAGCAACGACGCTGTGCCATATTGTGAAGCACACAGCATACCACGACGATTTTGGAGACCCTGGCTGCTGAGTACTGTAGGGCTCCACCTGATCTATCGAGGCATCTGAAGCACATCTTTAGCAGTCTGATGGCTTGCTCGATAATGCATCTGGTGGAAATGTGGCTGGAGTTGTAGCGCTCCTCAGCTTCGTTGGCTGGTCTCCTCAACGGCGTCATTAGCCAAGTCTGCAGGGGATATCCCTTGTCTCCAAGTAGCCATCCCTGAAGTTCGTTTGGCGGACTGAATAGCGGAGGCACAGTAGACTGGCGCAGTATGAGGGACTCATGGCAGCTGCCAGGGTACTTGGCACAAACATGCAAAATCACCTTCTTGTGGTCACACACCAGCTGACCGTTTAGGGAGTGGAAGCCCTTGCGGTTGACAAAAACTCCTGGATTGCGATGGGTTGCCCTAAGGGCCACATGTGTGCAGTCAATGATGCCCTGCACTCTTGGAAAGTCTGCCAGCTGAGCAAATCCAAGCACTCGCGTCCTCACACTTGCGCGATCCCGGGTGAAATGGATGTGATTGTGCGTGAGTGCAAAGAGGGCATCGGTGACCTGTTTGATGCAAGTGTGTGCGGCCGCCTGGGAGATGCCGCTGATGTCTGCTGCTCATCCCTGGAAGGAGCCTGAGGCATAAAAGTTGAGTGCGGTGGTGACTTTGATGGCCACTGTTAAGGAGTGTCGACCTGGTGCTCTGGGCATTGCGCAGATGTCAGTCACTACCTCTCGCGAAAGTCGGAGCCGCCTTTGGCACTGCTGCTCAGTCATGTTGAGGTAGCTCACCCAGTGTCTGTAGACCCTGATTTGGGGGTATCTCCTGCGCCGACGGCCTTCCATGCGCTGGCCCCTTCTGGCCTGTGCAGCCTCAGGTGGCTGAGCCGCAGCCTGTCGCTCCTGCTGCTGTTGCTGGTGCTGCTGCTGTTGCTGGTGCTGCTGTTGTTGCTGGATCTGCTGCAGCCTCCTCTGCTGTTGAAATGCTCTAACGCAAAGAAAGGAATGAACAAAAGGCCTCCCATGCTTCTGGCAGATGCCTCTGTTGAGGAAGCGCTGTGTGAGGGTGGTGAGAGGGGCTTCGCAGGAGCTCACACTGGAGAAGAGTGTGAGGCTTCAACCTTCCACAGCTGTGCCTAAGCCTTGAACAAGTTGCCCCAAGCCTGGAGCAACAAGGTCCTGCAGCCTACAAGTGCTGTGTGATTAAATCTCTTCATTCCTGGTTGAACTGCTGCTGAAAGTAAGCAAGCCGACATTGTTCACGCCAGGTTTCATCAGCGGTGTTCCCACCAGGTGTGGTTTCTGTTGGGAACGGCTGAAAATTGCAAGGGCCCCTAAAAATTGGATTACAGATGTTAATTATTGCTGATTAGGCTCCTGACGACCAGTCCCGCCTGCTGCGGGCGGGACTGATTCGGGTCCCTTTGATACACAGGGGCGAATGTCGGACGGGGCGGGGAATCGGGCGGGGGGGGTCGTGACCCCCTATTTCTGCGATTTTCAACCCCCGCATGCCTGAAACCCTGCCTGACGGCTCCAGGAAGATCAAGGCCATTATGTTTGGTCTCCTCATCCAAATCATTGATATAGTTTATGAATAGCTGAGGCCCAAGCACTGATCCTTGCGGTACCCCACTAGTTACAGACTGCCAACCCGAAAATGACCCGTTTAAACATAGAAATATAGAAGATAGGAGCAGGAGTAGGCCATTCGGCCCCTCGAGCCTGCTCCGCCATTCAATGCGATCATGGCTGATCATCGAAATTCAGTACCCGGTCCCTGCTTCCTCCTCATACCCCTTGATCCCTTTAGCCGTAAAAAATATATCCAACTCCTTCTTGAATATATTTAACTAGCTGAAGTGCCCGGCAGTGCCGAGGGATTTTTGAGGGCATGTTGTTGTTGGAAGAGAGAGAGAGAGCGACTTGGGGGAAGAGAGAGCACGACTGGGGGGAAAAGAGGGGGGAAAGGGGAGGGGGAGGGTAGGGGAGAAGGGGGGGAGAAGGGGGGGAAAGGGGAGGAGGGGGAGGGGGGGAAAGGGGAGGAGGGGGAGGGGGGAGAAAGGGGAGGAGGGGGAGGGGGGAGAAAGGGGAGGAGGGGGAGGGGGGGAGAAAGGGGAGGAGGGGGAGGGGGGGAAAGGGGAGGAGGGGGAGGGGGGGGAAAGGGGAGGAGGGGGAGGGGGGGAAAGGGGAGGAGGGGGAGGGGGGAAAGGGGAGGAGGGGGAGGGGGGAAAGGGGAGGAGGGGGAGGGGGGAAAGGGGAGGAGGGGGAGGGGGGGAAGGGGAGGAGGGGGAGGGGGGGAAAGGGGGGGAGGGGGAGGGGGGGAAAGGGAGGAGGGGGAGGGGGAAAGGGGAGGAGGGGGAGGGGGAAAGGGGAGGAGGGAGAGGGGGGAAGGGGAGGAGGGGGAGAGGGGGGGAAGGGGAGGAGGGGGAGGGGGGGAAAGGGGAGGAGGGGGAGGGGGGGAGGGGGGGAAGGGGGAGGGGGGAAGGGGAGGGGGGAAGGGGGAGGGGGGAAGGGGGAGGGGGGGAAGAGGGGGGGAAGGGGAGGGGGGAGGGGGGGAAAGGGGAGGAGGGGGAGGGGGGAAAGGGGAGGAGTGGGAAGGGGAGGAGGGGGAGGGGGGGAAAGGCGAGGAGGGGGAGGGGGGAAGGGGGAGGGGGGAAGGAGAGGAGGGGGGAGGGGGGGAAAGGGGAGGAGGGGGAGGGGGGAAAGGGGAGGAGTGGGAGGGGGGAAGGGGGGGAAAGGGGAGGAGGGGAGGGGGAAGGGGAGGGGGGGAGGGGGGAAAGGGGAGGAGGGGGAGGGGGGGAAAGGGGAGGAGGGGGAGGGGGGAAAGGGGAGGAGGGGGAGGGGGGAAGGGGAGGAGGGGGAGGGGGGAAGGGGAGGAGGGGGAGGGAGGAGGGGGAGGGGGAAGGGGAGGAGGGGGAGGGGGGAAGGGGAGGAGGGGGAGGGGGGAAAGGGGGAGGAGGGGAGGAGGGGAAAGGGGAGGAGGGGGAGGGGGGAAAGGGGAGGAGGGGGAGGGGGGAAGGGGGAGGGGGGGGAAAGGGGAGGAGGGGGAGGGGGGAAATGGGAGGAGGGGGAGGGGGGAAAGGGGAGGAGGGGGAGGGGGGAAGGGGAGGAGGGGGAGGGGGGAAGGGGAGGAGGGGGAGGGGGGAAAGGGGAGGGGAGGGGGGGTGGAGGGGAGGAGGGGGAGGGGGGAAAGGGGAGGAGGGGGAGGGGGGAAAGGGGAGGAGGGGGAGGGGGGAAAGGGGAGGAGGGGGGAGGGGGAAATGGGAGGAGGGGGAGGGGGGAAAGGGGAGGAGGGGGAGGGGGGAAGGGGAGGAGGGGGAGGGGGGGGAAAGGGGAGGAGGGGGAGGGGGGGGAAAGGGGAGGAGGGGGAGGGGGGGAAAGGGGAGGAGGGGAGGGGGGGAAAGGGGAGGAGGGGGAGGGGAGGGGGGAGGAGGGGGAGGGGGGAAAGGGGAGGAGGGGGAGGGGGGAAAGGGGGGAGGGGGAGGGGGGAAAGGGGAGGAGGGGGAGGGGGGAAAGGGGAGGAGGGGGAGGGGGGGAAAGGGGAGGAGGGGGAGGGGGGAGGGGGGGAAAGGGGAGGAGGGGGAGGGGGAGGGGGGGAAAGGGGAGGAGGGGGAGGGGGGATGGAGGGGAGGAGGGGTGGTGGAGGGGAGGGGGGGGAGGGTGGGAGAGGGGGGGAGGGTGGGAGAGGGGGAAAGGGGAGGAGGGGGAGGGGGAAAAGGGGAGGAGGGGGAGGGGGGGAATGGGAGGAGGGTGAGGGGGGAAGGGGAGGAGGGGGGGGAAAGGGGAGGAGGGGGGGAAAGGGGAGGAGGGGGGAAGGGGAGGAGGGGGGAAAGGGGAGGAGGGGGGGTGGAGGGGAGGAGGGGGAGGGGGAGGGGGGGTGGTGGGGAGGAGGGGGAGGGGGGGGTGGAGGGGAGGGGGTGGAGGGGAGGAGGGGGAGCGGGGGTTGAGGGGAGGAGGGGGAGGGGGTGGAGGGGGGTGGGGGGGTGGAGGGGGGAGGGTGGTGGAGGGGAGGAGGGGGGAGGGGGGGTGTGGAGGGGAGGAGGGGGAGGGGTGTGGAGGGGAGGAGGGGAGGAGGGGGAGGGGGAGTGGAGGGGAGGAGGGGGAGGGGGAGGGGGGTGGGGGGAGGGGGAGGGGGTGGAGGGGTGGAGGGGAGCAGGTGGGGTGGAGGGGAGGAGGGGGGGTGGAGGGGAGGGGGGGTGGAGGGGAGGAGGGGGAGGGGTGGAAAGGGGAGGAGGGGAGGGGGGGAAAGGGGAGGAGGGGGAGGGGGGAAAGGGGAGGAGGGGGAGGGGGGAAAGGGGAGGAGGGGGAGGGGGGAAAGGGGGGGAGGGGGGGAAAGGGGAGGAGGGGGAGGGGGGTTAAGGGGAGGAGGGGATGGGGGGTGGAGGGGAGGAGGGGGAGGGGGAGGGGTGGTCGTGGGGAGGAGGAGGAGGGGTGGTGGAGGGGAGGGGGAGGGGGGTAGGGTGGAGGGGGGAGGGGTGGTTGGAGGGGAGGAGGGGAGGAGGGGGAGGGGTGGTGGAGGGGAGGAGGGGGAGGGGGGATGGAAGGGAGGAGGGGAAGGGTGGTGGTGGGGGAGGAGGAGGAGTTGGTGGGGATGGGAGGAGGTGGGGAGGGGGGAGGAGGCGGGGAGGGGGCGTGGAGGGGGCGAGGAGAGGGCGAGGAGGGGGCGAGGGGGGGGGGAGGAGGGGGGAGGAGGGGAGGAGTCGTGTCGGTGTCGGGAGTCGGGTCGGAGTCGGGAGTCGGGTCGGAGTCGGGAGTCGGGAGTCGGGAGTCGAGTCGGGAGTCGAGTCGGGAGTCGAGTCGGGAGTCGGGAGTCGAGTCGGGTGTCGGGAGTCGAGTCGGGAGTCGGGAGTCGGGAGTCGAGTCGGGAGTCGAGTCGGGAGTCGGGAGTCGAGTCGGGAGTCGGGAGTCGAGTCGGGAGTCGGGAGTCGAGTCGGGAGTCGGGAGTCTAGTCGGGAGTCGAGTCGGGAGTCGGGAGTCGAGTCGTGAGTCGGGAGTCGGGTCGGAGTCGGGAGTCGGGTCGGAGTCGGGAGTCGAGTCGGGAGTCGGGAGTCGAGTCAGGAGTCGGGAGTCGAGTCGGGAGTCGAGTCGGGAGTCGGGAGTCGAGTCGGGAGTTGGGAGTCGAGTCGGGAGTCGGGAGTCGGGTCGGAGTCGGGAGTCGAGTCGGGAGTCGGGAGTCGAGTCGGGATTCGAGTCGGGAGTCGGGAGTCGAGTCGGGAGTCGGGTCGGGAGTCGGGAGTCGGGTCGGAGTCGGGAGTCGGGTCGGAGTCGGGAGTTGGGTCGGGAGTCGGGAGTCGGGTCGGGCGTCGGGAGTCGAGTCGTGAGTCGGGAGACGAGTCAGGAGTCGAGTCGGGAGTCGAGTCGGGAGTCGAGTCGGGAGTCGGGAGTCGAGTCGGGAGTCGGGTCGGGAGTCGAGTCGGGAGTCGAGTCGGGAGTCGGGTGTCCGGTCGGGAGTCGGGAGTCGTCTCGGAGTCGGGAGTCGGGTCGGAGTCGGGAGCCGGGTCGGAGTCGTGTCGGTGTAGGGAGTCGGGTCGGAGTCGGGAGTCGGGAGTCGGGTCGGAGTCGGGAGTCGGGTCGGAGTCGGGATTCGGGAGTCGAGTCGGGAGTCGGGAGTCGAGTCGGTAGTCGGGAACGAGTCGGGAGTCGAGTCGGGAGTCGAGTCGGGAGTCGGGAGTCGAGTCGGGAGTCGGGAGTCGAGTCGGGAGTCGAGTCGGGAGTCGAGTCGGGAGTCGAGTCGGGAGTCGGGAGTCGAGTCGGGAGTCGGGAGTCGAGTCGGGAGTCGGGAGTCGAGTCGGGAGTGGAGTCGGGAGTGGAGTCGGGAGAGGAGTCGGGAGTCGAGTCAGGAGTCGAGTCGGGAGTCGAGTCGGGAGTCGGGAGTCGGGTCGGGAGTCGGGTGGTGAGTCGGGTCGGGAGTCGGGTCGGGTCGGGAGTCGAGTGTCGAGTCGGGAGTCGGATCAGAGTTGGGAGTCGAGTCGGGAGTCGAGTCGGGAGTCGAGTCGGGAGTCGGGTCGGGAGTCGGGTCGGGCGTCGGGTCGGGAGTCGGGAGTCGGGTCGGGAGTCGGGGGTCGGGTCGGGAGTCGGGAGTCGAGTTGGGAGTCGGGAGTCGAGTCGGGAGTCGGGTCGGGAGTCGGGTCGGGAGTCGGGTGTCGGATCAGAGTCGGGAGTCGAGTCGGGAGTCGGGTCGGGAGTCGGGTCGGGAGTCGGGTCGGGAGTCGGGAGTCGTCTCGGAGTCGGGAGTCGGGTCGGAGTCGGGAGCAGGGTCGGAGTCGTGTCGGTGTCGGGAGTCGGGTCGGTGTCGGGAGTCGGGTCGGAGTCGGGAGTCGGGAGTTGGGAGTCGAGTCGGGAGTCGAGTCGGGAGTCGAGTCGGGAGTCGGGAGTCGAGTCGGGAATCGGGAGTCGAGTCGGGAGTCGGGAGTCGAGTCGGGAGTCAGGAGTCGGGAGTCGAGTCGGGAGTCGGGAGTCGAGTCGGGAGTCGAGTCGGGAGTCGAGTCGGGAGTCGAGTCGGGAGTCGAGTCGGGAGTCGGTAGTCGGGTCGGGAGTCCGGTCGGGATTCGGGTCGGGAGTCGGGTCGGGAATCGAGTGTCGAGTCGGGAGTCGAGTCGGGAGTCGAGTCGGGAGTCGAGTCGGGAGTCGGGTCGGGAGTCGGGTCGGGAGTCGGGTCGGGAGTCGAGAGTCGGGTCGGGAGTCAGGTCGGGAGTCGGGAATCGGGTCGGAGTCGGGAGTCGGGTCAGAGTCGGGAGTCGGGTCGGATTCGGGAGTCGGGTCGGAATCGGGAGTCGGGAGTCGGGTCGGAGTCGGGAGTCGAGTCGGGAGTCGAGTCGGGAGTCGGTAGTCGAGTCGGCAGTCGGGACGGGAGTCGGGAGTCGAGTCGGGAGTCGGGAGTCGAGTCGGGAGTCGGGAGTCGAGTCGGGAGAGTCGAGTCGGGAGTCGGGAGTCGAGTCGGGAGTCGAGTCGGGAGTCGGGTCGGGAGTCGGGTCGGGAGTCGGGTCGGGAGTCGGGTCGGGAATCGAGTCGGGAGTCGAGTCGGGAGTCGGGTCGGGAGTCGGGTCAGGAGTCGGGTCGGGAGTCGGGAGTCGAGTCGGGAGTCGAGTCGGTAGTTGGGTCGGGAGTCGGGAGTCGTGTCGGAGTCGGGAGTCGTGTCGGAGTCGGGAGTCGTGTCGGAGTCGGGATTCGTGTCGGAGTCGGGAGTCGTGTCGGAGTCGGGAGTCGTGTCGGAGTCGGGAGTCGGGTCGGAGTCGGGAGTCGTGTCGGAGTCGGGAGTCCTGTCGGAGTCGGGAGACGTGTCGGAGTCGGGAGTCGGGTCGGAGTCGGGAGTCGAGTCGGGAGTCGAGTCGGGAGTCGAGTCGGGAGTCGAGTCGGGAGTCGAGTCGGGAGTCGAGTCGGGAGTCGGGAGTCGGGTCGGGAGTCGGGAGTCGGGTCGGAGTCGGGAGTCGGGTCGGATTCGGGAGTCGGGTCAGAGTCGGGAGTCGGGAGTCGAGTCGGGAGTCGAGTGTCGAGTCGGGACGGGAGTCGGGAAGCGAGTCGGGAGTCGGTAGTCGAGTCGGGAGTCGGGAGTCGAGTCGGGAGTCAGGAGTCGGGAGTCGAGTCGGGAGTCGAGTCGGGAGTTGGGTCGGGAGTCTGGAGTCGAGTCGGGAGTCGAGTCGGGAGTCGAGTCGGGAGTCGAGTCGGGAGTCGGGAGTCAAGTCGGGATTCGGGTCTGGAGTCGGGAGACGGGTCGGGAGTCGGGTCGGGAGTCGGGTCGGGAGTCGGGTCGGGAGTCGAGTCGGGAGTCAGGTCGGGAGTCGGGAGTCGAGTCGGGAGTCGAGTCGGGTCGGGAGTCGGGAGTCGTGTCGGAGTCGGGAGTCGGGTCGGAGTCGGGAGTCGGGTCGGAGTCGGGAGTCGGGTCGGAGTCGGGAGTCGGGAGTCGGGTCGGGAGTCGGGAGTCGGGAGTCGGGAGTCGAGTCGGGAGTCGAGTCGGGAGTCGAGTCGGGAGTCGGGAGTCGAGTCGGGAGTCGGGAGTCGAGTCAGGAGTCGAGTCGGGAGTCGAGAGTCGAGTCGGGAGTCGGGAGTCGAGTCGGGAGTCGGGAGTCGAGTCGGGAGTCGAGTCGGGAGTCGAGTCGGGAGTCGGGAGTCGAGTCGGGAGTCGGGAGTCGAGTCGGGAGTCGAGTCGGGAGTCGAGTCGGTAGTCGAGTCGGGAGTCGAGTCGGGAGTCGAGTCGGGAGTCGGGAGTCGATTCGTGAGTCGGGAGTCGAGTTAGGAGTCGGGAGTCGAGTCGGGAGTCGGGAGTCGAGTCGGGAGTCGGGAGTCGAGTCGGGAGTCGTGTCGGGAGTCGAGTCGGGAGTCGGGAGTCGAGTCGGGAGTCGGGAGTCGAGTCAGGAGCCGAGTCGGGAGTCGAGAGTCGAGTCGGGAGTCGGGAGTCGAGTCGGGAGTCGGGAGTCGAGTCGGGAGTCGAGTCGGGAGTCGAGTCGGTAGTCGAGTCGGGAGTCGAGTCGGGAGTCGGGAGTCGGGAGTCGGGAGTCGAGTCGGGAGTCGGGAGTCGAGTCGGGAGTCGGGAGTCGAGTCGGGAGTCGGGAGTCGAGTCGGGAGTCGTGTCGGAGTCGGGAGTCGGGTCGGAGTCGAGTCGGGAGTCGAGTCGGGAGTCGAGTCGGGAGTCGAGTCGAGTCGGGAGTCGAGTCGGGAGTCGAGTCGGGAGTCGGGAGTCGAGTCGGGACGGGAGTCGGGAAGCGAGTCGGGAGTCGGTAGTCGAGTCGGGAGTCGGGAGTCGAGTCGGGAGTCGGGAGTCGGGAGTCGAGTCGGGAGTCGAGTCGGGAGTCGGGTCGGGAGTCGGGAGTCTGGAGTCGAGTCGGGAGTCGAGTCGGGAGTCGAGTCGGGAGTCAAGTCGGGATTCGGGTCTGGAGTCGGGAGACGGGTCGGGAGTCGGGTCGGGAGTCGGGTCGGGAGTCGGGTCGGGAGTCGAGTCGGGAGTCGAGTCGGGAGTCGGGTCGGGAGTCGGGAGTCGAGTCGGGAGTCGGGTCGGGAGTCGGGAGTCGTGTCGGAGTCGGGAGTCGGGTCGGAGTCGGGAGTCGGGTCGGAGTCGGGAGTCGGTTCGGAGTCGGGAGTCGGGAGTCGGGAGTCGGGAGTCGAGTCGGGAGTCGAGTCGGGAGTCGAGTCGGGAGTCAGGAGTCGAGTCGGGAGTCGGGAGTCGAGTCGGGAGTCGAGTCGGGAGTCGAGAGTCGAGTCGGAAGTCGGGAGTCGAGTCGGGAGTCGAGTCGGGAGTCGAGTCGGGAGTCGAGTCGTGAGTCGGGAGTCGATTCGTGAGTCGGGAGTCGAGTTGGGAGTCGGGAGTCGAGTCGGGAGTCGGGAGTCGAGTTGGGAGTCGGGAGTCGAGTCGGGAGTCGGGAGTCGAGTTGGGAGTCGGGAGTCGAGTCGGGAGTCGGGAGTCAGGAGTCGGGAGTCGAGTCGGGAGTCGGGAGTCGAGTCGGGAGTCGGGAGTCGAGTCGGGAGTCGGGAGTCGAGTCGGGAGTCAGGTCGGGAGTCGGGTCGGGAGTCGGGTCGGGAGTCGGGAGTCGTGTCGGAGTCGGGAGTCGTGTCGGAGTCGGGAGTCGGGTCGGAGTCGGGAGTCGGGTCGGAGTCGGAGTCGGGAGTCGGGTCGGAGTCGGAGTCGGGAGTCGGGTCAGAGTCGGGAGTCGGGTCGGAGTCGGGTCGGAGTCGGGAGTCGGGTCGGAGTCGGGAGTCGGGTCTGAGTCGGGTCGGAGTCGGGTCGGAGTCGGGACCGGACCGGAGTCGGGCGGGAGTCGGATCAGAGTGGAGTCGGAGCCGGACCGGAGTCGGGCGGGAGTCGGGCGGGAGTTAGGCTGGAGTCGGATCAGAGTGGAGTCGGAGTCGGACCGGAGTCGGGCGGGAGTCGTGCGGGAGTCAGGCGGGAGTCAGATCAGAGTGGAGTCGGAGTCGGACCGGAGTCGGGCGGGAGTCGGGCCGGAGTCGGGCCGGACCGGAGTCGGGCCGGAGTCTGGATGGAGTGTGGCGGGAGTCGGGCCGGAGTCGGGTCGGAGTGGGGTCGGAGTGGGGTGTCAGGTTGGAGTCGGGTCAGAGTCTGGATGGAGTCGGGCGGGAGTTGGGCCGGAGTCGGGCCGGAGTCGGGCCGGAGTCTGGATGGAGTGGGGCGGGAGTCGGGCCGGAGTCGGGCCGGAGTGGGGTGTCAGGTTGGAGTCGGGTCAGAGTCTGGATGGAGTGGGGTGGGAGTCGGGTCGGAGTCGGGTGGGAGTTGGTTAGGAGTCGGGTCGGATTTGGGTCAGAGTCGAGTCGGAGTCGGGATGGAGTCGGGATGGAGTCGGGAGGGAGTCGGGAGGGAGTCGGGTGGGAGTCGGGTGGGAGTCGGGTGGGAGTCGGGTGGGAGTCGGGTGGGAGCCGGGTGGGAGCCGGGTGGGAGTCGGGTCGGAGTCGGGTCGGAGTCGGGTCGGAGTCAGCATTGGAGCAGAGTCAGGAGTCGGGTCAGAGTCAGGTCAGAGTCAGGAGAAAGTCGGGTGGGATTCGGGTGGAATTCGGGTCGGAGCCGGGTCGGAGCCAGGTCGGAGTGGGGTGGGAGTCAGTCAGAGTCCGGAGTCGGGTCGGAGTTGGGTCGGAGTGGGGGGGAGTCGGGTGGGAGTCGGGTCGGAGTCGGGTCGGAGTCGGGTCGGAGATGGGTGGGATTCAGGTGGATGTCGGCCGGAGTCGGGTCGGAGTCGGGTCGGAGTCGGGTCGGAGTGGGGGGGAGTCAGGTTGGAGTCTGTTCGGAGTCGGTTCGGAGTCGGGATGGAGTCGGGATGGAGTCGGGAGGGAGTCGGGTGGGAGTCGGGTCGGAGTCGGGTCGGAGATGGGTTGGATTGGGGAGTCAGGTTGGAGTCGGGTCAGAGTCAGGAGTCGGGTCAGAGGCAGGAGTCGGGTCAGAGTCGGGTCAGAGCCGAGTCAGAGCCGGGTCAGAGCCGGGTCAGTGTCAGGAGAAAGTCGGGTGGGATTCGGGTGGAAGTCGGGTCGGAGCCGGGTCGGAGCCGGGTTGGAGTCGGGTCGGAGATGGGTTGGATTGGGGAGTCAGGTTGGAGTCGGGTCAGAGTCAGGAGTCGGGTCAGAGTCAGGAGTCGGGTCAGAGTCGGGTCAGAGTCGGGTCAGAGCCGGGTCAGAGCCGGGTCAGAGCCGGGTCAGAGCCGGGTCAGAGCCGGGTCAGTGTCAGGAGAAAGTCGGGTGGGATTCAGGTGGAAGTCGGGTCGGAGCCGGGTCGGAGCCGGGTTGGAGTCGGGTCGGAGATGGGTTGGATTGGGGAGTCAGGTTGGAGTCGGGTCAGAGTCAGTAGTCGGGTCAGAGTCAGGAGTCGGGTCAGAGTCGGGTCAGAGTCGGGTCAGAGCCGGGTCAGAGCTGGGTCAGTGTCAGGAGAAAGTCGGGTGGGATTCGGGTGGAAGTCGGGTCGGAGCCGGGTCGGAGCCGGGTCGGAGTCGGTTCGGAGTCTGGATGGAGTGGGGTGGGAGTCGAGTCAGAGTTGTGTCAGAGTCGGGATTTGGGTCAGAGCCGGGTCGGAGTCGGGTGGGAGTCGGGTCGGTGTGGAGTGGGGAGTCAGGTCGGAGTCGGGTCAGAATCTGGATGGAAAGGTGTTGGAGTCTGATCGGAGTCGTGTCAGAGTCAGGAGTCGGGTCGGAGCCGGGTCGGAGTCGGTTCGGAGTCTGGATGGAGTGGGGTGGGAGTCGGGTCAGAGTTGGGAGTCGGGTCAGAGTCGGGTCGGAGTCGGGATTCGGGACGGAGTCGGGAGTCGGATCAGAGTCGGTTCAGAGTCGGGTCGGAGTCGGGTCGGAGTCGGGTTGGAGTCGGGTCGGAGTGGGGAGTCAGGTTGGAGTCGGGTCAGAGTCTGGATGGAGTGGGGTGGGAGTCAGGTAGGAGTCGGGTCGGAATCGGTTAGGAGTCGGGTCGGAGTTGGGGCGGAGTCGAGTCGGAGTCGGGTCGGTGTCAATTCGGAGTTAGCATTGGAGTGGGATTCACAGGAAATCGCAGGAACCCTACAGTGCAGATAGAGGCCATTTCGGCCCATCGAGCCTGCATCGACACATATCCCACCCTATCCCCGTAACCCCACGTATTTAATCCCCCTAACACTAAGGGTCAATTTATCATAGCCAATCAACCTAACCCGCACATCTTTGGACTGTGGGAGGAAACCGGAGCACCCGGAGGAAACCCACGCAAACACGGGGAGAATGTGCAAACTCCACACAGACAGTCGCCCGATGCCGGATTCGAACCCGGGTCCCTGGCGCTGTGAGGCAACAGTGCTAACCACTATGCCACCGTGCTGCCCGGGGTGGGAGTCGGGGTGGGAGTCGGGGTGGGAGTCGGGTGGAAGTCAGGGTGGAGCCGGTTTGGAGTCGGCATGGGAGTCGGGTCGGAGTCGGGTGGAAGTCGGGTGTGATTCGGGTGGGAGTCGGGTGGGAGCCGGGGTGGAGTCGGCATTGGAGTCGGGTCGGAGTCGGGTCGGGGTCGGGTGGGAGTCGGGTGGGAGTCGGGTGGGAGTCGGGTGGGAGTCTGGTGGGATTGGGGAGTCAGTTTGGATTCGGGTCGAAGTCTTGATGGAGTCGGTTAGGAGTCAGTTAGGAGTCGGTTAGGAGTCGGTTAGGAGTCGGTTAGGAGTCGGGTCGGAGTCGGGTCGGATTCGGGAGTCGGGTCGGAGTCGGGTCGGAGTCGGGATGGACTCAGGTAGGAGTCAGGTTGGATTCGGGTTGGATTCGGGTAGGAGTCGGGTAGGAGTCGGGTAGGAGTCGGGTTGGAGTCGGGTTGGAGTCGGGTTGGAGTCGGGTTGGAGTCGGGTTGGAGTCGGGCCGGAGACGGGCCGGAGATGGGCTGGAGACGGGAGTCAGGTTGGGATCGGTTCAGAGTCTGGATGGAGTTGGGTGGGAGTCGGGTTGGGTCGGAGTCGGGTCGGAGTCGGGTCGGAGTCTGGATGGAGTCTGGTCGGAGTCGGGTTGGGAGTCGGGTCGGAGTCGGGTCGGAGTCGGGTCGGAGTCGGGTTGGAGTCGGGTCGGAGTCGTGTCGGAGTCGGGTCGGAGTCGGGTCGGAGTCTGGATGGAGTCTGGTCGGAGTCGGGTTGGGAGTCGGGTCGGAGTCGGGTCGGAGTCCGGTTGGAGTCGGGTCGGAGTCGTGTCGGAGTCGGGTTGGGAGTCGGGTCGGAGTCGGGTCGGAGTCGGGTCGGAGTCGGGTCGGAGCCGTGTCGGAGTCGGGTCGGAGTCGGGTCGGATTCGGGTCGGAGTCGGGTCAGGAGCCAGGACGGAGACTGGTCCGCATCGGGAGTCAGGTCGGAGTCGAGTCGGAGTCGAGTCGGAGTCGAGCCGGAGTCGGGTCGGAGTCGAGTTGGAGTCGCGTTGAAGTCGGATCAGATTCGGGTTGGAGTCGGGTTGGAGTCGGGTTGGAGTCGAGTTGGAGTCGGGTCGGAGTCGAGTTGGAGTCGCGTTGAAGTCGGATCAGAGTCGGGTTGGAGTCGTGTTGGAGTCGGGTTGGAGTCGGGTTGGAGTCGCGTTGGAGTCGGGTCGGAGTCGGGTCGGAGTCGGGTCGGAGTCGTGTCGGAGTCGGGTCGGAGTCGGGTCGGAGTCTGGATGGAGTCTGGTCGGAGTCGGGTTGGGAGTCGGGTCGGAGTCGGGTCGGAGTCGGGTCGGAGCCGTGTCGGAGTCGGGTCGGAGTCAGGTCGGATTCGGGTCGGAGTCGGGTCAGGAGCCAGGACGGAGACTGGTCCGCATCGGGAGTCAGGTCGGAGTCGAGTCGGAGTCGAGTCGGAGTCGAGCCGGAGTCGGGTCGGAGTCGAGTTGGAGTCGCGTTGAAGTCGGATCAGATTCGGGTTGGAGTCGGGTTGGAGTCGGGTTGGAGTCGAGTTGGAGTCGGGTCGGAGTCGAGTTGGAGTCGCGTTGAAGTCGGATCAGAGTCGGGTTGGAGTCGGGTTGGAGTCGGGTTGGAGTCGCGTCGGAGTCGGGTCGGAGTCGGGTCGGAGTCGGGTCGGAGTCGGGTCGGGTCGGAGTCGGGTCGGAGTCGGAGTCGGGTCGGAGTCGGGTCGGAGTCGCGTTGGAGTCGGGTTGGAGTCAGCGTTGGAGTTGGGTCAGAGTCGGGATTGGAGTTGCGTTGGCTGTTCGGTGAGTTCTGTTCCCGCTGCCGGATTCAGCTGCTCCGAAATAACGCTTTTCATTTAACTGGGCTTATTATGCCCACTGTGCATGCCACCCGGCCGAATCAGTGGGTGCGGGTCTGCTGCTCACCTCTGCTGACGTCTTCGATTCAGGTGCTTTTAAGGGGCCCATATAACCTTTGGATTTCATTTCCTTTCTGATGTTCCTGATAACTGGTCTTTGGAAGATGACTGCTGCAAGAGCAAAGGCTGCTCCTTGATTTGATGATGACTCCCTCCATGCTCTTGTGGAGGGAGTAAGAGGGTGCAAGGAGGTCTGTTCCCCTCCAATGGACGGAGGAAGCCTCCTCAGCACACAAAGGCAGCCTGGTTGCAAATTCCTGAGGAGGTAAGCACTAGCTCTTTGTGTGCACGCACTTGGGTGCAGTGCAGAAAAAGGTTCAATGATTTACTACACTCAGCTAAAGTGAGAATAACATCACACTTACCTTCAATCTGCTTCCCATCTCGTCTCATCATCAGCACTCTGCATTGTGTAATCAACCACCACCTAGACCGAAGGGTGTGTTGATGCGGGGGTGGAGGACACAAGCACAGTCACAAGATTGGTAAATGAAAAACAGCAGTTAGCTGTGTTTTATTTTTAGAAAACGGGGAAAAAAGGTCCACGTCTGGCAAAATCCAAAAAACACATGACGTACAAAAAGAAAAATGAAGAACAAAATCATCACCCGCCCAGGGTGGTTAGGAAGGCAGTCCTTAAATCAGTTTTCCCCAAAAACAATAAGCCAGGGTTACTTTACCACTGGATCTTTCTCAGCCGGTCAAGTGATCACATCAGGCTCGCAGAACTAAACAATATCCCACCCGGGTTCAACAGCAGACCTCTGTGGCAGCTGCAAGCTGGGCCCCAACAGCAGCCTTGGCCTTGCCCTGGCTTTCTCCTCAGGTCCTGGCCCTGGCCCTCTCCTCAGGCTCAGGCCCTGGCCCTGGCCATGGCCCTCTCCTCTGGCCCTGTCCCCTGGCCCTGTCCCCTGGCCCTCTCCCCTGGCCCTCTCCCCTGGCCCTCGGCCCTGGCCCTCTCCCCAGGCCCAGGCCCAGGCCCAGGCCCTCTCCTCAGGCCCTGGCCCTGAAGGGATGCACTCGTTTGCCTTTTGAACTCCTGAGCTAATGGGTAGATTTGCCTCAGGTGTGTTGGAGGTGGATGTGGCCTTCACCTGATTTGGAGTGAGAGGGAGACTTTGTCTCCATCTGGTGGCCACATACCATCCATCCACCACAAACCGCCCCCATAGCTCACATATCCCCCCCTCAGCTCCGACCTCCGGGAAGGGGCGCAGGCAGACCAAAGAGCCTCCTCTTTTCTACTTTTAGTTCATCCTCTATTTTTTCGGAGTTTTCTGTTGCTGTTTTAGAACGAAGCACCTGTCCTTTGAGTCTGGCAACATTTTGTTCAACAGTGGCAATATCCTGTTCTGCCTTAGACAGTTTAAACTTGTATTCACTCAACTGCCTATTCGCATCTCTCTGCATTTCAAGAATTTATAGATCTGTGCCATTTTTTAGTCGATCAGAATCCGTGAGCACATTCTCAATCTTAGAGTTCCTCTGTCGTTCCTCTTCCAACTGCAATTTCAGCTTTCTGATCTGTGCAAGTAATTCTTCCTTTTCATCGACCAGTTTCTTTAGCCGCACATCTAGTGGTCCATCTCCTGCACCTTCAAGCACTTGAGCGGCCTCTTGAGACACAACTGTAATCGCACCAACAACTGGCTCAGTTTACATCACCATTAGGTGCGCCTTCTGGGATTATCACCAAACCGTGTTTCTCTATAAGCTCGTCTCTTTGCCGAATACCCTCTTTTAGTTCTTCTACTTTATGTTGCGACACACTACACGTATGTTTTTGTAGTTCCAGTTCCTTAGATTTTTCCTCATTTTCTCTAGATAGCTTTGCCATTTGCTCCACCAATTCCTCAATAACATCTTTTAGTGTATCCACTTGGTAGACGAAGTTAGATTTTTCATTGTCTAGTTGTGCATTGGAGACCATAGCTTTATCTTGTATTTCTCCTCTACTTCTGATAAGGAATCCCACAATTCACCGAGTGAAACATCTGGATCCAGATTGCTACTTGTATCCCCACTCCCTCGTCGAGGGGAAGATCCCCCAAGTGAGGCCAGTGTCGCTGCCGACAACCCAGCAACTGCATTTCGAGAAGCAGGCTGAGTAAACGATGCAGCCTTCTCATCCAACTCTTTCTGCTGCAAAAGGGCCTCCATCGCTCCAGCAAAGGGTTTTCAACAATGTGTGCTTTGTCCTCCCAGCCATCAGAGGGCTAAAGCCAGCATTCTCCACCATACGTAATCAACCACCACCTAGACCAAAGGGTGTGTTGATGTGGGGGGGGGTGGGTGGAGGACACAAGCACAGTCACAAGATTGGTAAATGAAAAACAGCAGTTAGCTGTGTTTTATTTTTAGAAAATGGGGAAAAAAGGTTCACGATAGCAAAATACTGCGGATGTTGGAAATCTGAAATAGCAACAGAAAATGCTGGAAAAACTCAGCAGGTCAGGCAACATCCGTGGACAGAAATTTGAGTTGACGTTTCGGGTCGAATCCTTCTTCAAAACTGGAAAGAAAAGATAGATCGGAGGCAGGGCTGCGATCGGACAAAAGAATAAAAGAAACAAAAGAAGTAAAAAAGAGACAATAAAAGGTGTTAGAAGCTAGATGAGATGGTAATAGGCTGAGATTAGGTGTAAAGTGTACTGGCAGGACAAGGGATAGCTGCCAGGTGTGAGAGTGAAACAAAAGGAAAGGGGGGGGGGGAAGGAGTGGAAAAATTACAAGAAAAAATGAAATAGTGGCCGAGGTTATGATCTGAAATTGTTGAACTCGATATTGAGTCCAGAAGGCTGCAGAGTGCCTAATTGGAAGATGAGGTGCTGTTCCTCGAGTTTACATTGAGCTTCCGTGGAACAATACAAGAGGCCAAGGACGGTGAGATCTGAGTGGGAATGGAGCGCTGAATTAAAATGACAGGCGACCGGAAGCTCAGGGTCACCGTTACGGACTGGCAAAATCCAAAAAACACATGACGTTCAAAAAAGAAAAATGAAGAACAAAACCATCACCCGCCCGGGGTGGTTAGGAAGGCAGTCCTTAAATCAGTTTTCTCCAAAAACAATAAGCCAGGGTTACTTTACCACTGGATCTTTCTCAGCCGGTCCAGGGATCACATCAGGCTCACAGAACTAAACAATATTCCACCCAGGTTCAACAGCAGACCTCTCTGTGGCAGCTGCAAGCTGGGCCCCAACAGCAGCCTTGGCCTTGTCCAGGCTACAGGCTACAGGTACAGGCCCTGAAGGGATGCACTAGTTTGCCTTTTGAACTCCTGAGCTAATGGGTAGATTTGCCTCAGGTGTGTTGGAGGTGGATGTGGCCTTCACTTTAATTGGAGTGAGAGGGAGACTTTGTCTCCATCTGGTGGCCACATACCGTCCATCCACCACAAACCGCCCCCATAGCTCACAATTGTCAACCTACTCCTGCACATCCCAGCTTACCCTTACATCCCTTGCACCCTTAACCATCTCTCTCTCTTTATGTACAGAATCACTTCACCATCGTACTATGCACCCGTCACACTTGCTCTCATTATGCAATGGCAACTAACAACTCACAGGGAGGGCCCTTGGTATTGGCACCTCACTCCATCTTTGTCTCCCTCTAAGCTTCTATGTTACGGAGTCTTTACACTCACTCCATCAATCTCGCTGAAACTCCACTTGTGTCCCTCATTGCAGGAAAAGAGAGTCCACAATAAGAGGGAGAGGGGGAGGACAGGAGGAGGTGCACCAACCCTCGCAACTTTAACTAACACTGAGGAGGCTGCTATCAAGAGGTGCAGAGGAGCTGGAAGTGGGGGACGGAGAGACAGGTGCAGTAGAGCAAGCTGGTGACAGATTGATTTGCAAACTTTTCATTTAGATTTCATCAGTGACTGCGATGGCATCTGATGTTCATAGAGATTGACTCTGATCATCTGGACAAAAGGATGTGTCTGCTACCTAAATATCAGATGTCTAACTCATGCCTTTACTCTCCCACAGGACCATTGAGAGCCCCCCTCCCCACTGTCCAAGAGGAAGAGTCGGACGAATTCTCAGAGGAACCTGCAGCCTCTGAGGGAGCAACGTCGCCAGACTCAGCGCACCCAGCACCATTGCAGAGACGCACACCTCGTTGGGTCATTCACGACCTAGAGTAGTGTTGTCACTTGGCGTATCACAGCTCACAAGTGAGCATCAGCAGATGGTGGAGACAGCGACAGCAGTGGAGAGTCCTCGTCAGATGTCACATGTAGACGCTGTGCCTCTGGGGCCATCCAGAAAGGGAGCGGTGCTGGAACTCCAGGAACAAGTGCAGGAGACTCTGACAGGGTTTACAACCATGGTAATGGTGAGTGTGCAGAGAATGGAGGAGTCCATGTTAAAAATGCGATGGCAACGATTCAAAGAGTTGACCTATGTGTGCTCAGAAATGGAAGTTGCACACTGAGGGGTCAGGGTGCCTTTCATCTGTAATGATGGTGCTGAGAGTGATAGTAAACCACAGTTTATTGCACAGATGATGTATGGTGTGTTAAGAAGGTCGGCCAGACATTCATTTCCATGTATAAATAACAACAGAAAATGCTGGAAAAACTCAGCAGGCCAGGCAACATCCATGGAGAGAGAAATAGAGTCAATGTTTTAGGTCGGATTTCCAGCATCTGCAGTATTTTGCTATCGTAATCATTTCCACGTGACAGCCACATGTGATTGATGTGTAAACTTACGCGAATCTGGCATGGATGAGCCTATCCCTTGCCTCACGGCCAGCAATGTGTTTGCGTGCTGGTGGAATTGGCACATCCGCCTCCGCAAGGTGTCCCTCATCTGCCGCCTCCTCCTCCTTCTCCTCTTCCGAGGATTCTGCGCACTGAGTCACTTGTTCCTCAGGCAGCGTTAAGCCATGCTGCTGTGCAATGTTTTGCAGGGCACAGCAGACCACGATGATTCTGGAGACCCTGGCTGGTGCGTACTGTAGGGGACCACCAGATCTGGCGAGCCATCTGAATCACATTGTGAGTAAGCTGATGGTTTGCTCTATGATGCTTCAGGTGGAAATGTGGCTGTCATTGTAGTGCTCCTCAGCTTCGTTTGATGGCCTCCTCAATAATGGTAACTCGCCCCATCCTGATTAAGTTCAGGGTGCTGAAATTAAATATCTGACTATAACACAAAGCACTACAAGTAGTGTAGGCAAAAAGCAACAACTCCTTCCCCCTCTTCTCAGAGTGCTAATCAGACACGCCTGTTTGAAAGTCTAGATGTAGCACACAATTTTGGTCCAGCAGCAGCTGGTGCTGCTCTGCCTGGCCTCATGTCCTCTTCCCTTTCCTCGCCCAGACTAAGGGGAACCCCTATCAAGATGTCCAGGACCAAGCACTCCCTTTCTTCTGGTGACTCCTATAAGGTGTCCAATAAGGTGGAGTAGCTCAGCACTTACTCTGTTTAGGTGAAGCCCTCAGAGAATTTCCAGAATAAATGTTGCTCGAGTGTTGACAAAGTGTCCCAGAAAGCCTCCCGATGTATTTCAGAGATCCTCTTCACAGCTCCAGAAGCAATGAATATGCTGTTTAATGAGCCATTCTTAGCAGTAGCTTCAATTCCTTCACCAAGATGGTGTCTTGCGCTAAACACAGGCTAAGCCAGTGTTGCAGCTTAAGACCCCACATTGGAGGTTCTTTAGTGCCTAAAGTATTCGGTGAAAAATGCCCCCCATGTCTTTCATTTGGTAAACCAGAAGAACCCCTCAGAATAGACTATGGGGAAAAAATTTGGTTGCTTGGCAACTCCCATTAGTGCCCCCGAGAAAGCGCTAATGGGGTGCAAAGCAACTAGTGCCTGGGCGCGGTGCCACTAACGCCTCCCGTGAAATTCAGCGTGTGGTTAGCGGCGGTGATAGCCGGTAGCGCGTCATGGCACTGCGTCTCTGGCAATTACGTCATCGCCATGCACAGCGCCCCCGTAAGATTCCAGAAGGAAGACATTACTGAACTCCTGCAGCCAAACTTAGAGGCAACTCCCAGCATAGGAACTCTGTGTCAGTGGCTGGCAAGGTGACTGAGCTTTAATGCAGCAGATTTCTTCCAGATAAGTGTAGTAGATCACTATCACATCTCCGAACCTTCAGTCCACATTGGTCTCAAGTGGATAACTGTTGTGTTGTGTTATTTGCCAAGGTCAGGGATTCCATCACATTTTTTATGGAATGTCAGCCAGCAGCCAGAAAGAGCCCTGAACTATTAACATGTGACATGCTTCCCACAAGTGCAGGGTGTTGTTGACTGCATTTATGTGAGCATACATGAACCTGGCCTGAATGCTGCATCATGTGTGAGTCGAAAGGGCTTTCATTCCATCAGTATTATATTAGTCTGCAACCTTTGAAACAAAATTATGCATGAGAATGCACATTTACCCGGCAGCTCCCTGCCAGGCAGCTTATCCAGTGGTAGTCTATTGTGCCAGCATTATATGAAGGTCCAGGAAGACTGTAAAGATTACTTTTGAGGGACTTGAGATATGCCCTGTAGCCATGCCTCATGACACCAGTGTAGTACCTGTAAATAAGAGCTCAGTAAGAGGTACAATGTAATCCAAACCCTCACCGGATACACATTGAAACATAACTTCGACATCCTGAAACAGCAATTCCATTGCATGGGCCGGGTGGAGAGTTGTGAAGTACGGCCCAATCAATATCTTTAATTTATTTTTGCCTGATGTGTCCTTCACAGCTTTGCTGGAAAAAGGGGTATAACAATGGAAGATCAATTCATTGGCATGGATATTAATACCCCTAAGACAGGCGAAAAGATGTCAGGGGGGTGGTTAAAATCTCAAAATTGGGAAATGTGACCCCCACCCGCCAGGAATGCACCATTGGCATTTTTACGGAGGCCGGTTTCGAACCCTGCAAATATCCTATATTGGAGAGCCGGGACATTACACTGTAGGATTCGCAAAATTGGACTTTGTATTAATAAGGGTCAAATGGCAGAAGAGGCCACGATTTTAAAGACTGTTTTAAAAGAAGCCCAGAAAAAGGGGCATACAAAATGGCCACCATACCATGTGACCGGCTTATTGGGACACTTTAAAATGGTTCCTGCGAAATCCTCAGACAGCTTTGTGGATTCAACCCACAGTAAGTTCTGGAAGCCGTTTCTGAGAGAACAAAACCAGACCCACACATATACATATGGATTAGATGCAGATCCAGTCAAGATCGGCCTGGAGACAGAGGCCATCTAAATGTTGACCCAGACAAAAGGGGACAATTTCATATTCATGAGAACAGCACCAAGGACGGTGGCATAGTGGTTAGCACTGTTGCCTCACAGCGCCAGAGACCCGGGTTCGAATCCGGCCTCGGGCGACTGTCTGTGTGGAGTTTGCACATTCTCCCCGTGTTTGCGTGGGTTTTCTCCGGGTGCTCCGGTTTCCTCCCACAGTCCAAAGATGTGCGGGTTAGGTTGATTGGCTATGATAAATTGACCCTTAGTGTTAAGGGGATTAAATACATGGGGTTACGGGGATAGGGTGGGATATGTGTTGGTGTAGGGGTTACGGGGATCGGGTGGGATCTGTGTCAGTGCAGGCTCGATGGGCCGAAATGGCCTCTATCTGCACTGTGGGGTTTCTGTGATTCTGTGATAACAAGATCAGCAGGACATTAAAAACAATGAAGGTCATTCCAGACCAGAGATGGGCCTTTACCGGCCATCTAAAACATTTTAAAATATAATAACTACCCCGCTGTGCTCCCAGCCCGCCAAAAGTTAAACAAAGACTAACCTGATTTTGGGCGGGAAGTGGAGGCTCCTGAAGAAAGGTATAACTGGAGGAGTTGGAGTGGTACGGACACTGGGAAAAACCGCAGGAGACACACTCTCGGAGAGAGACACACGACCGAGTGGCAGTGGAACAAGAGGAGTTGGTTTGGGAGAAGATCAACAAACTCCTCTCCACCATCGGAGCAGAAAGAAGAATTAAGCCAACATCAAGAAGGCCATTCGAAGCCGGCGGCCTGCCCCGTGGAAAAACATCGGGAGATCATCGACCATCCCCGGGCTGTCGCCGAAACGAGAGGCCATCGAGCCAACTTGAGGGAAGAGACAAAAAAATAAAACCCCAAGAGAAGAAACCTTCCAGCCACTCCGGCTCGGGAAGAGACGAAAAGTAAACTGAAGGAACCTATATGAAGACCAGCCGAAGGCTCCTCTGACCAGGGTCGAGCCAACGATCCGCGACCCCGCCGACATCCAGGCCCGCCGGTGTCCAGCCGCCCCCGACCCCCACCTCAGGAGAGAGTTGTGGCGCAGCTCACAGGGGTTCCATGATCCACGAGGAGACGGGGCGCCTGAAGGGATCAAAACACAGACTTGCTTTCAAAACCTGGTACTTCCTAGTTGGATTGGTGAGCATGTTTCTGGCCCTACACAATCAGATCTAGATAGGTTTAATAAGGGGGTGGATTTAAGGGTACAATTAACATGAGTTGTCCCTCGATGTTCCGTGTGTTTCCTTATTTCATGATGATCTTTGTAGAGTATAAGATGCCTGTATTTGCCTTAGTCAGTATTGTGTCGTTATGATTTCTTTGTGTTTTTCCCTCCCATGTACTCTCTTATCTGCTTGCATTTGATTTATTTTTCCATATGCAACAAAATTTCATTTTGTTTCATCAAACTTGGTCTATAAGAGTTTTCTCTACATTGTAGTTCCTGCCCCAAAGTCCAGAGTATAGAATCTAAGGGGCGAGTGGGTCGAACCACTCAAGGTTTTACTGTGCAAGAGAGAGAGGCTTCTAGGGAGAGAAACCTCTGTGATCTAAAACCCCTTACCGAAAATGGTGACCGCAGCAGGACTCTGGCAGTAGGATTGCAATGTAGTAGATCCGAGTTTGAATGGTCAAAATGCAATGGATGAGAGAATAGCGGATTATGTCTTTGGCAAGGTAAATCTCACAAAACAGTGGATTTCTGATCTCTTGCTGGATGGGCGTCCGGTGGATGCAGCCATCAGGTGGACAGAGAGCAAAGAGCATAAGAAGTCAGTGGAGAAGGCAGTGTGGCTGATGTGTTACAAGAAGCAGGTCCAGATTTTGGACCGGGTCGTTGCAGCACATGCAGCCAAGATCACAACCCAGGCAGCAGAGATAGAGGAAAAGGCCATGGGTGGGGAAAAACTCATCACAGCGCTTCACGCGCTGAATCAAGAACGCCAAGTGGCAGCTAGTCAACATCAGGCTAGGATAGAGTACCTGGAGTGCAAGGTTACTGAGGCAAAGATTAATGAAACGAGGATACGGGAGAAAAACGCCCGCCTCACACAACAGCTAAGAGTGCAGGAGGAGAGAGTAGTGGAGGTTAAGGTAGCTTACAAGCTAGCCCTCGAGCACGGGTTTGAGAGCACAGACCACGGCCCCTGCCAAAAGGCCATAGAGGACCTAAGAACGGCCCTGGTTAAGGCAAAAGGCATGGTGTGTCTCGTCAGCCTGAAAGCTAGTCACATGGACTTTGTAAAGGAATCAAAACAGCTGATTCCAGCTGAGGTAATTGTGGTACCAGCCACCGAGCCCTCAGCACCGCCGAGCTATAGTGAGACTTGGCCGGAGAAACAGGGGTTGGTGAAAGAGGAGGTAGCCGAGGTGGAGTGTGTGGAAGAACCACTGGTAGCAAAGCCAGGACCAGCACCAATGTGTCCCGCTCGGCACCAGAGGTTCGGTCCCAATGCTGCCGATGGCGGTATCGGACCACACCAGAAGCAACTCGTGGTGCCCTACGCTGGCCCGCAATTAAGGTCCATGGTGAGCCACCTCACAAGACTCACCGTAAAGGGAGATCCCTCAATTCATTTCAGGGAGATAGAGGAAACAGCAGCCAATAATGACTGTGATGATCAGGAACAGGTGAAACTGTTGCTTTTCTCCCTGGATTGCACAATCCTTCAGTGCCTCTCAGAGGATAGTAAGAGGGGACGAAAAGGGTATACGGATCTCAGGGAAGAAGTTTTAGAAGTAATGGGAGTGGACGACGGTAGTCCGTTCGACCGTGTGGAAGGGACCGTGCAGCTATCTGGAGAACCCCCACGGGTTTTCGCAGAAAGGCTGTGGCCAGTGTATCGACGCAGCTGTCCGGGTATGCCTGAACGGGCTGCAATGAGCAACGAACAGCGGGTTCATTGGCTCCGTTGCTTGGTTACCAACAGCTTGCCAGTGATACGGGTCCTAGCCAGATCTTGGTTTGATCCCCAAGGTCCCGGTGTCACAGAGGAGACGGTACTCCGTCAGCAAAATGTTGCGTACAAGAACTGTAGAGGTCAGGAAACATCTCCCCAGAAGGGAAAGGTGCATGAGGCAAAACCCACAGCCCCAAGCAAGAAGGAGTGGCGTCAGGAGGGAAATCGCCCTGTCCAAGCCAAGCTCAAATGCTACAGGTGTGGGAAGGATGGACATTGGCGCAAGGACTGTAGAAATCCGTGGAAGGATAATAAAGGGAGATTTCCCACAGCCCAAGCCCAAGCCCAGACCGCCGCCCCAGCACCAGCCCAAACCCAAGCCATAGCTCCTGCCCCAGCACAAGGAGCTGGTGCAGTTATGGATCCCGCTGCGATTGAATCAATCATAGAGACAATGCGGTCTCTGATGATTTCACAGGGGAAAATAGCTGTCACCACCGGTCTTGTCGCTCCCTAAACCCCGACCGCTGTGCCCAAGTGACAAGAGCCGGTGCAGCCCATTTACTTGTGTGTGCTGCGATAAGATATGCGGAGGCGACCCCTCATGGAGATGGAATTGCAGGAGGTAAAATGGACCTATTTGTTGGATACGGGGCATCGTGCACCGTGATCCACACAGATAACCCCACCGCCTTGCCTCTGTCCACCAGGGTTCCATATATTCTGTCGGGCTTCACAGGCAAGAAACAGGCTGGCACACATTCCATTCCCCTCTCCATTCATTTAGGACCACTCCGCACCAAGTGGAGGTGTATACTGATGAAGTGGGAGCTGGAGAGTGGGAAAGGGATCCTCGGGTCCGATTTCTTGGTCGAACACAGGATCCTCGTGGACCTAAGAAACCATTGTCTTTGGGGAGCGGGTAAGGGTGAGCCGGGCAAGGTAGTTGTCATCCCAGGGGAAGGAGAAAGAGGGACCCTGTGAACCGTGAAACCAAAAGAGGGCTACGACCTCGAGCTCATGGTTGCAGGTGTCCCACAAGATTTGCAGGCATTCATGTCCGACCGCCTGACTACGTTTGCTACTCATAAGCACGATTGCGGGAGAGTCACCGGGTTTGAGGTCAGAGTAGACGGAGACCCCATGGCCCGACCCAAAAAACAGTACAACTTCCCCCGGGAAGCAGAGCCCGTCATGGAGACAGCAATATCTTCACTGGTGCAGCAGGGCATGTTGAGACCGATAGCCACCCATGTGAACTCTCCGTTATGGCCGGTGAAGAAGCCGGACGATTCCTGGAGAGCCACGGTGGACTACAGATTCCTCAATAGCAACATCCCGGCCTGCGCGCCGACAGTAGCAGCAGTTGCCGACCTGATAGGGAGTATTCCAGCCTCCACGACCACGTTCACGGTGCTGGATATTTCTAATGGGTTTTGGTCCATCCCTTTAAGGAGGGAGGGTCAGTACAAGTTTGCCTTTATGTTTAAAGGGCAACAGTACACCTGGAACTGCTTGCCACAGGGTTTCCACAACAGCCCCAGCATTTTCCATCAATGCATGGCAGGGAGTTTAAAAGAGTTCAGCCAGCCCAATCAGCTAGTGCAGTATGTGGATGACCTGCTCCTGTTCACAGAATCAAGAGAGGAGCATGGCCCACTATTGGCCGAGTTATTGGAGCCGTTAGGTAGAAAGGGTTTCAAAGTGAACCCAAAGAAAGCACGGATCGGCCAGCAGGAAGTGAAATTCCTGGGTCTGACCATCCGTGCCGGTGAGAGAGCTGTAAATAAGGCCAGACGGGAATCGGTGCAAGATCTACCGATCCCCAACACCGTAACGGGTGTGAGGTCCTTTCTGGGACTGACCGGGTACTGCAGAGACTTTATTGAGGACTATGCAGCCACAGCAGCCCCGCTGCTCCGACTCCTACACAAGGGAGTGGAGTGGTCCTGGGATGAGGGTTGCCAGGCAGCATTTGAAAAACTCAAGAGAGACTTGCAGACCGTGCCAGCCCTGGGGGCCATAGATGGGGGAGAGGAGTTTTTCCTGGAGGTAGTGGCTAGCGGGATTAGCTTGAGCGCTGTACTGCTTCAAGAGCGACACGGCAAGCTGAGGCCAGTGGGCTATTCCACCAGGGTGCTCACTGATGTGGAAAGGAGCTTTTCCAATTGCAAGCGGCATCTCCTGGCCACGCATTGGGCTGTGAAAAGATCTCTGATCTTCACAGGCACCTCTCCTGTAGTGTATGTGCCTTTAAGTCAGAACTACTTTTACAGCTCCTGTATACTGTAGTACCGGCAGTGACTACACCGGTATATAAGCTTTGCGCATGCCTCTGTACCCCCAGTCTAGAAACTACCCTCCTCCAGTAAAGACCTGTTATTTGTTAATGTACAGCATCCGTGTGGTTATTTATCCACTGAACCACGGATCCAACAGTGGCGACGAGTGTCGATTCGAATCTACCTGCAACATAAAAAAAAAATAGTCGAGGCCAGGAACACGGGCGTCGACCACGAGCAACTGCCCAGCAGTCAGGCAGAGATCCAACTTCGCAGGGGAGGCTGTGGAGAGCCGGGCTTGGTTCCCCAGCCACAACGAGCAGTAAGAGACCGACGACAGGTCCAGCGCAGATCCTTCCCGATCAGCGGCGGCTGGAGCCGATGGACGGCGGAGAGAAAGCTGAGCAGCGTCGACGGGGTAAGACAGAGGGTGAAGAGCGCAGGGCGCAGCCGGGGGTTGAACACCGAGCGGCTTCGAGAAAAATAAAGCAAACCGGAGAGAGAGAGGGTAAGAAACAGCCGGGTTCTAGACTGAGCGGCGTCAAAAAATATAAAAAGAAGAACGCGCAGAGCACAGCCAGTGCTCATGGGCTGAACAGGGTCCGCGGGGCGAAGAAAGGGGAGATGCCATTGAGCCACGGAGAAGAAGAAAGAGTGCGGGAGGCGCCATTGAGCCGCGGAGAAGAAGGGAAAGCGCGGGAGACGCCATTGAGCCGCGGAGAAGAAGGAAGAGCGCGGGAGGCACCATTTTTAGAAGCCGCAGTGGAGAAGGGCGAGCGCGGAAAGGAAGGAAAGCGCGGGAGACGCCATTTTGTGCCAGCGGAGAAGAAGGGGAAGCGCGGGAGGCGCCATTTGTAATAGTTAATGCACACCCAAGGATGCCGAAGTGTGGCAGTATCTCTACGTTCGACAATGAAGTCGAAGATTGGGCGACATATGTGGAATGTATTGAGGTGTACTGCAGGGCGAATGAAGTGCCAGATGCTAATAAAGCACTGGTTCTGTTAAATTCCATGGGTGCAAAATCTTATGGGTTACTGCAAAATCTAATAACCCCAGAGAAGCCGGTAAACAAGAATTTTGAAAGCATAGTAGAAATCCTACAGGACCACTTAAATCCCACACCGCTGCTGATAGCAGAACAATTTAAGTTCCATAAAAGGAACTAACACAAAGACGAAAGCAATGCTGAGTACCTAACAGAACTGCGCAAGCTATCGAAACACTGCCAGTTTGGAGTGGGACTAGCAGACACGTTAAGGGACAAGTTTGTGTGTGGGCTACAAAGAGAAGGAACCCAGAAACAGCTTCTATCAGAAAAGGACCTTACGCTGGACAAAGCTTTCAGTATGGCAGTATCACACGAAGCAGCCGCAAGGGGCGCTGCAGAGATACAACGGAGACCGCAAGAATATGGCACTAATGAAATGTCCTATGGAACAGGGAAGCGCTATCGCTGCGGCAGAACAACACATGACCAGAAAGATTGTTGGTTCAAGAACCAAGTGTGCAGATAGTGTGGGAAAGCAGGACACATAGCAAGAGTCTGCAGGTCTGGGAAGAAAACCAACAGTAAGAAATCTCCACAGGAGAAGTACAAAAAGGTACACCAGGTGATGGACAGTGGTTCAGACGAACAGAAAAGTGACACAGACTCCAGAAGCAAGGAGCTGGGTTGTCTGAAACTACATAAAGTAACCGAAATGAAGGATCACCAGACTATCTGGGTTACACTCAAGATAGACGGAGTCCAAGTGGAAATGGAATTGGACACAGGATCAGCTCTAACAGTCATAAATCAAAGAGACTACAAGTGGCTATTTTCACACATACCCTTGAAAGCTACAGAGATTGTCTTGAAGACGTATACGGGGCAAAAAGTCTACCCCAAAGGAAAAATAAGGGTGAAAGTGACATATAAAGGCCAGGAAATACCTAAAATGGATATATATGTATTGCCAAATGGAGGACCACCACTGCTAGGACGTGAATGGATCCGGAAGATACAATTAGATTGGCATTCCATACGGGCACTGAAGGTTGTGGCCAAAAAGGATGACGACGTCACACCTGGCCGACTGTCAAAAATGCTAACTGACGCAAAAGAAGTGTTCCAGGAGGGACTAGGAACACTAAAAGGAATAACAGCAATGATTAAAATAGAGGAAAATGCAAGCCCAAAGTTTCTGAACGCCAGACCAGTGCCTTATGCAATCAGACCAGCTGTTGAAGCAGAGCTGGAAGGGTTGGAACGTTCAGGAGCACTGTCCAAAGTGGACTGGAGCGAGTGGGCTACACCCATCATTCCTGTAATGAAGAGGTCATTGAGTAATACGCCTGGGGAACCCAAGAAGGTCCGCATCTGTGGGGATTTTAAGGTGACAGTGAGCCCAGTCCTTCACACGGTGCAATATCCGCTTCCACGAATTGAGGATATTTTCGCCTCGCTATCTGGAGGTAAACGCTTCACCAAAATTGATCTAGCCCAGGCGTACTTGCAAATGGAGGTGGAAGAAGCTTCGAAACATTACCTTACGATCAACACTCATAAAGGTCTCTATCAATACAACCGGCTGGTGTTTGGAGTAGCCTCGGCTCCGGCTATCTGGCAAAGGGCGATGGATCAGGTCCTGCAAGGGATTCCAGGGACCCAGTGTTATTTGGACGACATCTTGGTCACGGGCGAAAATGACGGTGATCACCTCGCCAAATTGGAGAAGGTGCTCACCAGATTAAATGAGTATGGGCTACGAGCTAATCGCCACAAGTGCGAGTTTTTCCAGAAACAGATCTCGTATTGTGGCCACGTCATCGATGAAGAGGGGTTACATAAGTCCCCTGACAAGATTGAGGCAGTAGTCAAGGCTCCAGCACCGGAAAATGTGTCACAACTGAGGTCGTTCCTCGGGCTGGTAAACTACTACCACAAGTTCTTACCAAATTTGTCTACGGTATTACACCCGCTGAACACCCTACTGCAAACAGGGGGACCATGGAAGTGGGATGATGAACGTAGACGAGCTTTCCAGAAGTGTAAAGAATTGATCACATCAAAAGAGGTGTTGGCCCATTTCAACCCAGCACTACTAATTCGTTTGGCATGTGACGCATCACCCTACGGTATTGGAGTGGTGCTGTCACACAAATTCCCAGACGGGTTGGAGAGGCCAGTAGCCTTTGCGTCTCGGTCATTAACCTCAGCCGAGCGCAACAACGCCCAGATTGACAGGGAGGCCCTCAGCCTAGTATGGGGAGTAAAAAAATTCAACCACCATCTGCATGGGCAGAAGTTCAGCTTGCTGACTGACCACCAACAACTTGTCTCCATCTTTAATCCTAAGAAGGGCGTTCCAGTGATGACTGCACAGCGGTTACAAAGATGGCCCCTGTTTCTAGGGGCGAATCAATATGAAATAGAATATAAAGGCACGAAACAGCATGGGAACGCTGATGGGCTATCGCGCCTGCCACTGCCTACTGTGGAGGAAGCACCAGCAGTGGACCCTATCGAGGTATTTTATTCATCAATAATTGAACGATTGCCAGTAACAAACGCGGATATAGAGAAAGAGACCCGCAATGATCCGACGCTCTCACGGGTATAAGAACACATGGCGACTCATTGTTGCCAGCATTCTCATCCAGAGGAGAACAGCTGTCAGTATGCCAGGGGACAGTGATGTGTGGATCAAGAGTGGTGATTCCACCCAAGTTAAGGGAGAGAGTGCTAAATGAGCTACATGAAGGTCATCTGGGGGGAGTGAAAATGAAAAGCCTTGCTAGGGCTTATGTGTGGTGGCCGGGAATCGATCAACAAATCGAAGACCTAACTAAGAGCTGCTTAGGATGCCAGAAGGTCCAAAATGCACCACCACATGGCCCTCTACACCCATGGGAGTGGCCCTCCTCTCCATGGCAACGGGTGCATATTGATTTCGCTGGTCCATTCATGGACTCAATGTTCTTAATAGCAGTGGATGCTCATTCAAAGTGGCCTGAGGTGATAAAAATGTCTTCAACCACTACAGAGAAAACGATTGCAGTCCTACGGACCATATTTGCCAGAAACGGTTTGCCAGAGCAGATTGGCTCTGATAATGGACCACAGTTTGTGTCCGACGAGTTCCAAAAATTCATGAAAAGGAATGGGGTAAGGCATTACACATCCGCCCCGTATCATCCAGCCACAAATGGATTGGCTGAGAGGTTCGTACAAACCTTTAAGAAGGCGATAAAGGCCATGTGCGATGATGAAATTCCACTACAGCATAAGATGGACAATTTCTTATTAGCCTACCGAAAGGCGACACATGCAGTTACCAACCAGACCCCGGCCATGATGTTCTTTAACCGAAGGTTGAGCTCTCGTCTGGACTTGCTCAGACCAAATGTGCGAAGAAATGTTGAGGACAAACAATTCCAGCACATCAATGAGAAGCCGACAAGGAGCTTCAATGTAGGGCAACCAGTCTTGGCCCGTGACTATCGAACAGAGAAGTGGCAACCCGGAACGATATGTACAAGGCAGGGGCCATTAATGTACACAGTGGATGTTGGGGAGAACATTGTGAGACGCCACGTCGATCAGACCTTAGCGTCAGAGGAACGCGTCAACCCCATGTCTCGAGTACCTGGGGATGAACCCGACATACCGGTAGCATCTACTTCAGACCCAGTAGCAGTGGAACCCGATGAACTACCCGATGAAAAGGGGTCAGAATCGCCTCCACACCAAGAACAAGAACCTCTGGAAAGGCGCTATCCCGAAAGGGTCAGGAAGCCGCCCCAAAGACTGAATCTATAAATGGACTTTTGTTGTTTAATATACATGTTGAATTGTTAATTGTTATTTGAATATTAGGGGTATTACTAATCTAAAAGGGGAGGAATTGTAGTGTATGTGCCTTTAAGTCAGAACTACTTTTACAGCTCCTGTATACTGTAGTACCGGCAGTGACCACACCGGTATATAAGCTTTGCACGTGCCTCTGTACCCCCAGTCTAGAAACTACCCTCCTCCAGTAAAGACCTGTTATTTGTTAATGTAGAGCATTCGTGTGATTATTTTCCACTGAACCACGGATCCAACATCTCCCATCACTCTCCTCACCCATCACACACCTACCCGAATGCTTCTAGATGGAAGGATTAAGGATGGGACAGTAAGCAGTGCATGCATTGCGCACTGGACCCTCCTCCTTTCACAGATGGAGCTGAAGGTGAAGGGTCTCTGCGAGCCCAAGCTCGCGGCCAACATGATATATCCCGGAACAGCCCATCGGTGTTCTGTAGAAGGGGTATGGGAGGTGGACGTAGGTTTACGGGCTGGGATACATCCCACGGGCCGCGAGATCTACGTGGACGGGTCCAGCACGGTATCAGCTGGTGAATGACTCACAGGGTGTGGAGTTTATGACCCCGCAGCAAACATTGCCCTGGCGATTTAGCTCCCCAGCACCATGAGCGCCCAGCAGGCTGAACTGGCTGCGGTAGTGTACGTTGTTACACACCCCGAGATCTCCCCCACCCCATACACGAGTTGCTCGGACAGCATGTTCACATGCAACTCGTGTACGGAGTACCTAGCCATCTGGTCCCGCCGCGGATATACCTCTGCGGACGGGCGACCCTTAACCGTGAAGCCCCTGTTAGAAAAGATCTTAGCTGCGGTGGGAGAGAAAGGGGAAGTCTTTATCCACAAGGTAAAGGCCCATCCCTCCACGGAACCCCGCGGCGAGGGTAATCAGCAAGCGGATACGCTAGCCAGGGAGGGTGCCCGCAGCGGTACCTTTTGGGATCCCTATGGGTCCAAACCCGTGGCAGTGATCCAAGGCAGGGATGGAACTCAGGGAACCACAGGGGTAACACTGCCCCAAGACCTCAAGACCATCCAAACCCTAGATCCCGCCCTAAAAACAGTCCTCAAGGCCATCACTGAGGGCAAGGAAGTAGAGGGTCCATACGGTACAGCAGCCCTCTCCATCAAGGAAGGTATGCTGTTCCGAGAGGAACAGTGGGTTGTGCCACAGCAGCACTGGAGGGAATTCCTTCAACTGGCCCATGAAGGTCCAAGAACAGGACACCCTGGGCCTAAGGTCACCTGGCAACGGGTGGAACAGGCGGGGTGGTGGCCGGGACTTCGGGACGATGTCCGCGAGTTCTGCGCCAATTGCCTAGTGTGTGCTGCAAACAACCCAGACCCCCAGAAAAGGAAGGTGCCCATGGGGCACATCAGGAGAGTAGTGGGACCATGGCAGTCGATACAGGTCGACTACATTGGGCCCCTGCCCACCGCCCAGGGAGGCTATAATTACTGCCTTGTCCTGGTGGATGTGTTCACCAAGTGGGTGGAAGCCTTCCCATGCCGAACAGCCACGGCACTTAGTACTGCCAGGATCTTGGTCAGGGAGGTGTTCTCGCGGTGGGGACTACCACGATTTGTGGAGTCTGACCAAGGGGCTCATTTCACTGGCCAAGTGATGCAGGACACCCTCATGCTCTTAGGCATTGAAGGGAAGTGGCACGTGGCCCACCACCCGCAGTCACCTGGGATTGTGGAGCGCATGAACCACACCTTAAAGGAAAGGCTGAGGAAGGAGACGAGGGACTCGCCCCAGAAATGGGCGGAGACCTTGCCTCTAGTCCTCATGGGGATCCGGGCTAGCCAGTCTAAAAGTACGGGGTACTCCCCGCACGAATTAATGACTGGAAGAGTCATGCGAACCCCCACCCATGTACTAGCCCCGATGCTCACTGAGGGGCAGCTCCGAGAGGTGAATTGGGACAAGTTTGCCCGGAACCTCTTTGAGCGCCTGAAACAGATCTATGGGCAAGTGGCTGGGAACATTGGGAGGCAGCATCAGGGCAACCGATTGCTGCTTGAACCCCGAAAGACAATCGAGTGGGAAGTTGAAGATCAGGTCATGGTGAGAAACTATGCCCGAGTAGGGAGTTTAGAACCACTGTACATGGGGCCCTATAGCATTGTAGACAAGGCCAGCCCCATGGTATATGCAGTGAAGTTGCCCCAGCGCACAAAATGGTTTCACATCAATCAGTGCAAACTGTTTAAACCGGGTGCAAGAGCATCAGCAACCGAGGCCAGGTCTGAGGGTAAAGATCCTCAGCCTGAGGCGCGCGATGAGCCACAGACCATACAAGCTGGCGTTGTAGCCTGCTTGGAAGGAGAAGCTGTCCCGCCCACCTGGGGGGAGGTTTCCCCAATGGCCTGGGACTCGGACGAGGAGGGGCCCGAACAACAAGGTCCCGCCCTCGACACGATTCTGGAGGAGGTGGAGTCGGACGAAGGAGGTCCCGCCCTCGACTCGAGCGTGGGAGAGGTAGAAATTGGGGGCAGAGATCCTCCACCTGTAGGGACAGGTGAGGAGGAGCCGTCTGCCACAGACCCAAATCCCGAAGGGGCGGAGCCTGAGGGGAGGGAGCCGAAGCCCACAGTCGTGGAAGAGCCACGGGCTGTGAGAGCTAAAGTTCCATCCGAAGGTCCACTCACCAAGGGAGCCTGCCCAAATCCCAAAGGGGCGGAGCCTGAGGGGAGGGAGACGAAGCCCACAGCCGTGGAAGAGCCACGGGCTGTGAGAGCTAAGGTCCCACCCGAAAGTCCACTCGCTAAGGGAGCCACGCCCAAAGTATCTTTTCGCAGGTCGACTCGTACGCCTCAGCCAGTAAAACCTTGGCCCGAGTCCCCCGCTCCCAGTAAACGCCGACCTGAGAAATCCTTGACAAAAAGCAGTCCCCGATTAACAGCAAAAGGCTGCGGGGAACCCAAGCCACAGGTCACTGCAGCCCCGCCACAGGGAGCGGCGAGCTGCAGTCCAATCAAGGATTAGGCAAGCCGCCGGGGACGGGCGGCACTGTACATAAGTTATGTTTAGGTTTAAGTTTAAGGTGTGTAAATATTAAGGGGATTAGAGTTTAAGTCGTTTTGAAATCTCCCCAGTATGTGTGTATTTTGGATCGAGGTCGAAAGACCCGATCATGCCGTCACCTAAGCCAGAGTCTCTCGGGAGCCTGGCTATATTGCGTGATTTGTTGCAGGAACCAGGAGAAAGATGAGAGGGATCCTCGTCGCGTTCGTGACGATCGGGTGGAGCTGGGCCTATCGGGGCTGCACTAAGGACTCCACCATTTACGGGTGCTCTGGCAACAGAGGCCCCATCGCGACTGATGGAACCGGCCCACGGGACGCTGAAGAGACTGCTGTCTACTTCCATGATGGAAGGTGGCCATGCTGGCTGGGGTCGAACTCTACTGAATACTCCAGCCAGATGGGGTTCGCAAACAGAGAAACATCTCTGATGTGCCCCAGGGTGTGGATCATTGCACCCAGGATCAACGTCACCGTGGGAAAGAAGATTTGCTTGAACTGTCAAGGACATGTACCTTTGGATCTTTGGTGGTGGCTGCACAAGTTGAGCAGCACCATGAAGAACTCCACTGTGGAATGGGAGAGATTGGGTAACAACACCCATCGGATGATTATGGGAACTCATGGGGGGTTGAGTGTCTGTTGGGACAAATGGTGGGAACCAGATGAGGGGATCTACATCTGTATGTGGGGTTCAGAATGCGCTTGCCCCATAGGCGTTTCCATCTTTTTCCAAAGACAGTGGCAGGATGCTGGACAAGGAATGAGGTGGGAAGTCAGCACACGGGCGTGCGGAGTCGCATACTCTCAGATCCCAGTAAATGCCACTGAGCTCATCACCCGACCCCGCAAGCCCCTGCCCACAGTTCCGGTAGCAAAAGCCCTCAAGGAAGGGTGCCCCACCACAACAAAGGGACCCGAGAATGGATTGGTATTGGTACCCACAGGTCAGGTGCTGTACCAAGAGGTGCACTACGTGGTGGCCTTGGTGATTTTAAACCTCACCGAGGTACGATTGCCAGAGTGGTGCCCCAGGGAAATGGAGCAATTATACCAGGCCCTGTTAACAAACATGTTTAAACAGTTTTATGAATTTGACTTTGCCGATGTCGACAGAGCCGAATTGTACACCACACCATATGAGGTCTTGGACAGAATAGGGAGGCAAAGAAGGGGTGCAGTAAATGATATTTTCACAGCTTTTAATACAGGAACTTCCATCATCAACACATTGGATGATGTGGAGCTGCAAACCCAGATCAATGGTTTGAAAACACAATTGAGAAAGATACTGACTGACGAGTAAAGGATAGTGGGTTCTGAGTTACTTGAGGACCAGGCCATGACACTACACTTAAAAGAGATAATAGCTGAGCTGGAGAAACAAAACAAAACGGTAAATGCTCTCATTAGGGAGGATTGGAACGCATCCGATCAGGCTGCGCAGAACGAAGCTTGTGTGCTGTACAGGGTGTGGTTACTGGGCGAGGGCCGCAGTAATCTGGAGGATTTAAAGCAAGGTTTAGTCCCCTCCTGGATCAGCAACAAGCACCTCGCAGCCCTCCACCCTTTTGAAAATGCACTGAGTCCGTGCCAGCTCAGACTAGCTTCAGAGGCCTACCCAGTCCCGGTGGACTGTGGACGGTCTAATCACACCATTATGGGTATAGTGGTAAGAATGCCGGTGATGGGAAAGACAACCAAGCCCGCCCCGGTATACAGGATGGAAAACATTGGAGTCATTCAGGGGGGTGCGCACATTTGCTACACGGGGGTCCCACCTTACATCATTCGATGGGAGCATGCAATGACGGGTACCGACCTCTCGGGGTGCCGGAGCCGGGGAGCACACATCATCCAGTGTCCCCAGCACTTGAATGCCCATTCAAAACCACAGTGCGGGTTCAGAACTGCTGGCGAGAAGCCTATAAATTGCACCATGGAGGCAATGGCACAAGGCCATGTGCCCCCGCAGGTGGCATATATAGGAGGTGGGACATACTGTGTCACCACTGCAGCGCCCCACTACCAACATGGACAGCACGGTTGGTGTCCGGTTAGTGACAGCAGTTTCTGTTTCAAGCCCAGGGCAGAAGCTCAAGTGGCCCAAGAGCGAATTGTCCCCATTCCTGAACCTTCCACTGTTCACATCACTGTTAATGAGAATTTCACCGATCTCAGTGATTCGTTGCACATTTTGGATATATCATTCCCCCTCTCCCTGAACACCTCACCAAGATATTAAAAGCCATTGTTGTTTCACAGAAACACTTCTACACACTGGAGCAGAAGACTTTAGAGATAGGGGCAGACATATTGGACATAGTGACCCCACCGTGGTGGGACCTGTTCACTAATATAGAAGTCCCTTCTTGGATTAGGATAGCCTCCCACATTCATGTAGTGTGCCAGGTTGTCATTGTAGTTTATTTACTGTTTGTACACTGTAAAAGGGTCAAACATTTGCAAAAGTATGAGAATAGAGAGGAATGGAGGGAGCATTATGTGCGGGTAGAAGAAGAGACACCCGTTTAGATTTTGCTGCTTTGTATAAAGATAAAACTTTCCCTCCCTTCTCTGTATTATTTTTTTTGATATGTATTCATATGCCTTTTTGAATTTTTCGTGTGTGTACTTTATTTTATTATTGAAGTCTTATTAGATGAGATGTTATTATTAGAAGGTAATGTGTATGCACTAGGTGATGTAGGGGTATAAGGACCCCCTCCACGCCTGGAAGTAAGTTGTTAGATTTTTAACTCCAAGGTATTGCCATCTATAGACGCTTAATGTACACTAGATTTTTCTGAAATGGGAAATGCATGTGTCGTGGGGTCATAGATAGGTAAATAATGGGGATGGTTAGATTGTGGAAAGTCAGAAAATTTTGCTCACCCAGAATTATGATACTTCAAGCAAGTTACAGTATCATCAGGGGGGAGTGTAGGTTTCGCAAAATTGGACTTTTGTATTAATAAGGGTCAAATGGCAGAAGAGGCCACAATTTTAAAGACTGTTTTAAAAGAAGCCCAGAAAAAGGGGCATATAAAATGGCCACCATACCATGTGACCGGCTTATTGGGACACTTTAAAATGGTTCCTGCGAAATCCTCAGACAGCTTTGTGGATTCAACCCACAGTGAGTTATGGAAGCCGTTTCTGAGAGAACGAAACCAGACCCACACATATACATATGGATTAGATGCACGGTGGCATAGTGGTTAGCACTGTTGCCTCACAGCGCCAGGGACCCGGGTTCAAATCTGGCCTCGGGCGACTGTCTGTGTGGAGTTTGCACATTCTCCCTGTGTCTGCATGGGTTTCCTCTGGGTGCTCCGGTTTCCTCCCACAGTCCAAAGATGTGTGGGTTTGGTTGATTTGGCTATGATAAATTGACCCTTAGTGTTAGGGGATTAAATACGTGGGGTTACGGGGATAGGGTGGGATATGTGTCGGTGCAGGCTCGATGGGCCGAAATGGCCTCTATCTGCACTGTGGGGATTCTGTGATTCTGTGATTCTGTGATCCAGTCAAGATCAGCCTGGAGACAGAGGCCATCTAAATGTTGACCCAGACAAAAGGGGACAATTTCATATTCATGAGAACAGCACCAAGGACTAGATAACAAGATCAGCAGGACATTAAAAACAATGAAGGTCATTCCAGACCAGAGATGGGCCTTTCCCAGCCATCTAAAACATTTTAAAATATAATAACTACCCCGCTGTGCTCCCAGCCCGCCAAAAGTTAAACAAAGACTAACCTGATTTTGGGCGGGAAGTGGAGGCTCCTGAAGAAAGGTATAACTGGAAGAGTTGGAGTGGTACGGACACTGGGAAAAAATGCAGGAGACACACTCTCGGAGAGAGACACACGACCGAGTGGCAGTGGAACAAGAGGAGTTGGTTTGGGAGAAGATCAACAAACTCCTCTCCACCATCGGAGGAGAAAGAAGAATTAAGCCAACATCAAGAAAGCCGTTCGAAGCCGACGTCCCGCCCCGTGGAAAAACATCGGGAGATCATCGACCATCCCCGGGCCGTCGCAGAAACGAGAGGCCATCGAGCCATCTTGGGGGAAGTGACAAAAAAATGAAACCCCGAGAGAAGAAACCTTCCAGCCACTCCGGCTCGGGAAGAGATGAAAAGTAAACTGAAGGAACCTATATGAAGACCAGCATAAGGCTCCTCTGACCAGGGTCGAGCCGACGATCCTCAACCCCGCCGACATCCAGGCCCGCCGGTGTCCAGCCGCCCCGACCCCCACCTCAGGAGAGAGGTGTGGCGCAGCTCACAGGGGTTCCACGATCCACGAGTGTAGTGTCTGTGTGTTGATAAAGACACTGAAGACAGGAGTTGGTTCATAGGTGTTTACTAAGCAAAGTCTGGGGGGGAGTTTCTAAAGGATATACACAATACACAGGCTTATATAGCCCAAGTGGCAATTACTGGCATTACGCACACCTGGGGCTCTTAAAGGCACATACACCACAATTCCTCCCCTTTTAGCTAACCAGTACATCATATTTTAAGTAATTATTAATTACATGTTATATGCAAAATAATATACATTGCTATAATTAATTAATTATAAGTTAGTCTCTCAGGAGGCTTCCTGACTCGGTCCGGATAACGCCTCGGGGGTGTAATAGTTTCTGGTGGTGTAGTAGGTTCTTCTGGCAAGGCTGATTCGGCTTGAATGCCAGTGTCGGGTTCATCGGGTTCCAGTATCACCGAATCGGAGGTAGATATGGGTATCTCTACTTCATCGTTAGATGTATAGAGTGGTGGTGTAGGTTGTCTCTTTTCAGATGACTTTATGGTTTGGTCAGCATGGCGCCTTATTATGCTTTCTCCGATGTCCACGGTATACATCAGTGGTCCTAGTCGTGTGCAGATAGTTCCAGGCTGCCATTTCTCGGTACGGTAGTCCCGGGCCAAAACCTGTTGGCCTATCTGGAAGGCCCTAGTTGGCCTTTCATTCATGCCTTGAAACTGCCGGTTCTCCACGTCCCTTCGGATGTTGGGCTTGACCAAATCCAGCCGGCATCTTAGGTTTCTATTGAAGAACATCATGGCGGGAGTTTGGTTGGTAACCATATGTGTTGCATTCCTGGATGCGAATAAGAAGTTATCCACCTTGTGCTGAAGTTTTATGTCTTCATTACCCATGGCCTTTATGGCCTTCTTGAAGGTCTGGACAAACCTTTCAGCCAATCCATTGGTGGCGGGATGGTATGGGGCGGACGTGTAGTGCTTTACCCCATTGTTTTTTAAGAACTTTCTGAATTCTTCGGACACAAATTGCAGTCCATTATCAGAACATATCTGTTCCGGCAGCCCATTCCTGGCAAATATGGTCCTTAATACAGTGATGGTTTTTTCTGTGGTGGTGGAGGACATATTTATTACCTCCGGCCACTTGGAGTGTGCATCAACCGCGATTAAGAACATTGAGTCCATAAATGGACCAGCAAAGTCGATGTGCACCCTTTGCCAGGGAGATGAGGGCCACTCCCATGGATGTAGAGGGGCTTGTGGTGGAGCGTTTTGGACCTTCTGGCATCCTAGGCAGCTCTTGGTCATTTCTTCGATGTCTCCATCGATACCTGGCCACCATACAAACGCCCTGGCTAGGTTCTTCATTTTCACTCCACCCAGATGCCCCTCGTGAAACTCCTTAAGCACTTTATCCTGGAGTTTGGGTGGAATCACCAATCTGGATCCACACATCAAGGTTCCTCGGCACACTGACAGCTGTTCTCTTCTTTGCGAGAATGCTGGCAACAATGGTTCGCCATGTGCTGGCCATCCCTTCACTGTTAAATCGTAGACCCGTGAGAGAGTCGGGTCAATTCTTGTCTCCCTTTCAATGGCAGAATTTGTCACTGGTAGACATTCCACGATGGTAGAGTGGAATATCTCTACTGGGTCTACTGTAGGTGCCTCTTCTATTTTTGGCAACGGTAGGCGCGATAAACCGTCAGCATTCCCATGCTGTTTTGACCCTTTGTATTCTATGTTGTATTGGTGTGCCCCTAGAAAAAGGGACCACCGCTGTAGCCTTTGTGCTGTCATAATGGGAACACCCTTTTTAGGGTTGAATATGGAGATGAGGGGTTGATGGTCAGCCAACAAGGTAAATTTTTGTCCATGTAGGTAATGGTTGAATTTCTTTACTCCCCATACCAGGCTGAGTGCTTCCCTGTCGATTTGGGCATAGTTACGCTCAGCTGAGTTCAATGAGCGTGACACAAAAGCTATCGGCCGTTCCGAGCCATCAGGGAATTTATGCGATAATACTGCTCCTATGCAGTAAGGGGATGCATCGCACGCCAGTCTGATTGACAGTGATGGGTTGTAATGAGCCAAAACTTCTTTGAATGTGATTAAGTCTTTGCATTTACGGAAGGCATTTTTGCAGTCTTCGTTCCATTTCCAAATTACTCCTGTTTGTAGCAGTTCATTAAGGGGGTGTAGAAGAATTGATAAGTTCAGTAAAAATTTATGATAGTAATTTATTAATCCCAGGAACGACCTTAATTGTGAAACATTTTCAGGTGCTGGGGCTTTTATGACCGCCTCAATTTTTTCAGGTGACTTATGCAACCCTTCCTTATTTATTATGTGGCCACAATATGATATTTGATTTCGGAAAAATTCACACTTGGGGCGATTTGCTCGTAGGCCCCATTCTCTCAGCCTAGTGAGCACCTGCTCTAAATTGGCAAGGTGCTCGTTGTCGTTTTCTCCTGTTACAAGGATGTCGTCTAGGTAACATTGAGTCCCCGGAATCCCTTGGAGGACTTGTTCCATAGCTCTTTGTCAGATAGCTGGAGCGGATGCTACTCCGAAAACCAGTCGATTGTACTGGTACAGACCTTTGTGTGTATTTATCGTGAGATATTTTTTAGAGGCCTCTTCAAGCTCCATCTGTAGATATGCCTGTGCCAAGTCAATTTTGGTGAAACGTTTCCCTCCGGATAGTGAGGCGAAAATATCTTCTATCCTTGGAAGAGGATACTGTACCGTGTGATGGACCGGGTTTACAGTCACCTTGAAGTCTCCACAGATGCGAATTTTTCTCTGTTCTTCAGATCCATCACCCTTCAATGCTTTCTTCATAACTGGGACGATGGGTGTTGCCCACTCGCTCCAATCTATTTTAGATAATACGCCTGCCTTTTCCAAATTCTCCAGCTCTGCCTCGACTGCTGGACGAATTGCGTATGGCACCGGTCTTGCCTTAAAAAACTTGGGAATTGCTGCATCTTCTACTTTTATTGACGCAGTGATGCCTTTCAAGGTTCCTAGTTTCTCTTGAAATACTTCCTTGGCGTTGGCCAAGATGTCTTTCAATCGTTCAGGTATGACGTCATCATCATTTTTTTCCTTACTGGTCGCCGTCAGTGCCTGAATGGAGTGCCAGTCTAAACGTATTTTTCTGATCCATTCACGGACCACCATCTTGTAGAACGTATAATTACAACTTCTGTATTTCCTTGCCGTTGTATACAACAGGCACCCTTATTTTTCCTTTGGGGTATACTTTCTGCCCCGTATATGTTTTCAAGATAATGGATGTATCTTTTAAAGGTATATGCGGAAATAGCCGCTCGTAATCCCGTCGATTTATGACGGCCAGAGCTGATCCTGTATCTAGCTCCATTTTAACTGGGGACACTGCTATTGTGAGGGTAACCCAAATGGTCTGGTAATCTTCTTTGGCAATTACATTATGTAATTTGAGAGAGCTTAGTCTCTTGTTCCCGGAGCCGCTATCGCTCTTCTGGTCTTCGGAGCTACTGTCCGTCATCATTTGTACCTTTCTGTGCTTTTCCTTTCTTTTCCCGTTAGTGGATTTTTTATTTTCAGATCGGCACACACGTGGAATGTGTCCCATCTTTCCGCATCGCCTGCATGCTTTTTCCTTCAACCAGCAGTCCCTCTGGTCATGGGTGGATCTGCCGCAGCGATAACATCTCTCGAAACCCCGTGTCATTTCATGGGTGCCGAAGTCCTGTGGCCTTTGCTGTATCTTTGCAGCTCCTATTGCACTGAAAGCTTTGTCCAGTGTTAAATCTTTTTCAGAAGAGACCTTTTTTTGTGTTTCTACACTTAGGGGATCGCAGATGAATTTGTCTCGCAGAGAATCTGCCAGTCCTGCCTCGAATTGGCTGTGTAGGGTATCAACAATCTCCTCAAAATTCTTGTCCATCGGTTCGGCTGTAGTGATTAAGTTTCGTAACAGCTTGTATGTCTTTGCGCCCATTAGATCCAGAAGCACTGAAGCTTTTTTTCATCTTCTATTCCATTTGCGGTGCAATATACCTCCACTCTTTCTACATATGTGGTCCAATCCTCTATCTTGTTATCAAAAACATCAATATTGCCAAAATTAGGCTCTGTTTCGCTATCAAAAGCATCAATATTGCCAGACTTAGGCATTTCAGAAAAGATATGGCGCTTCCCGCCCTTTTTTTTCTCTTTTCTGTAGCAAGATATGGCGCTTCCCGCGCTTTCCCGCCGCTGCTGCCGATAACAACGCTGTTTACTGCGGTTCCTGTTCTTTTTATGTTTTTTTTAAATTTACTTTTGGAGACTCGTTCCCGCCGGAGGTCTGAACGCTGATCTGCTTGCCGCGCCGGCCGTCTCCCGAGTGCTCCCTCCCAGTCCGTTATTGCTTGCCTCCGATTTCGCTGCCTGTCTCAGCTGTAGAGCCCGCCGCTGGAGCCCCAGCCTGACGCCCAGGAAGGATTAGCGCAGTACCTGCCACCAGCTTGGCCAGCTGGTGAAACCACAGCTTCTCTCACTTCCTTGAGTCTTCTGGACGCCGGAGGAATCGATGTCCTTGAGGTGCTGCCGAATTGCTGGTAAGTCCGTTTCCACCTCGTCGCCACTGTAGTGTCCGTATGTTGATAAAGACACTGAAGACAGGAGTTGGTTCATAGGTATTTACTAAGCAAAGTCTGGGGGGGGGTTTCTAAAGGATATACACAATACACAGGCTTGTATAGCCCAAGTGGCAATTACCGGCATTACGCACACCTGGGGCTCTTAAAGGCAAATACACCACAACGAGGAGACGGGGCGCCTGAAGGGATCAAAGCACAGACTTGCTTTCAAAACCTAGTACTTCCTAGTTGGATTGGTGAGCATGTTTCTGGCCCTACACAATCAGATCTAGATAGGTTTAATAAGGGGGTGGACTTAAGGGTACAATTAACATGAGTTGTCCCTCGATGTTCCGTGTGTTTCCTTATTTCATGATGATCTTTGTAGAGTGTAAGATGCCTGTATTTGCCTTAGTTAGTATTGTGTCGTTATGATTTGTTTGTGTTTTTCCATCCCATGTACCCTCTTATCTGCTTGCATTTGATTTATTTTTCCATATGCAATAAAATTTCATTTTGTTTCATCAAACTTGGTCTACAAGAGTTTTCTCTACATTGTAGTTCCTGCCCCAAAGTCCAGAGTATAGAATCTAAGGGGCGAGTGGGTCGAACCACTCAAGGTTTTACTGTGCAAGAGAGAGAGACCTCTAGGGAGAGAAACCTCTGCGATCTAAAACCCCTTACAACACTATCATATTTAAATCAGCTCCCACAGTTCAATTGAGAGCCTGATTTAAATTTAACTGCTGCAACGCAGGTTTCCCAGGGCACAGGAAATCTGGCAGCGAATTTGAGTGGGGAGCTGCCAGCTACAGAAGATAAGTGGCTTTTACAGCACACCTAATGGCTCAGGAGGAGCAGGACTGCTCCCTCCGGCCCCTCAAGGAAGCCTTCAATCTCCCTTCTGCCAATCGCGGCCACTCTCTAGCCCCATCCATGATAGGCGACCTCCCCCTCAACCCTCCGATCTGCAGCCTGCCCCATGATTGGCCGACCCCCCCAATCTTTAATTTGCAGCTTACCTCGTGTTTGCTGGGGACTATCCACAAGGGCCCTGGCTGTAGCCTCCTGCCACAGGTATTCCCACCCAGCAGCTGGCCAGCTTTTCAATTTGGTTGGGTGCCGGGTGGGAAATGAAAGAAAAAAATTATATTGATTTCCTGCTTTTAAATTCGGCAGGATCTCCACGTCCCCAGCCTCGAGGGGTTTGCCCCACACTACAGAGCACCTCCGCACCCTCCCCACCTCCCCATAAATATTGGGGCCATTATTTCCCACTTGTCAGCCAATTTCTTATCCATTCCCAGGGTTTACTCTGAATCTATAATTTAACTCTGTGAATTGCACATTTTTCTATGTTACAGGCATTATATAAATCCAAGTGTTCTTGTTGTCTCTGTTTAGGGAGATCATGTTGCTCATATCTTCCCTTATGATTATTTGGAGAAAAAAATTATGTGAAATATTTGCTATGTTACACTCATCAATTTCAAGACCATTTCGATCTTTTAGTGTTTGCACCGCTTCTCTGACTGCCCTCATACTGTTGTACTGCTGAGATAATGGGCAGGATATTCATTGGGCCGTGGAGGTGGGATTGGAGGCGTGTGGGGGGTTAAAATTGCATAAACTGGTGGGCAGGCCCAAGCCCGCCTCCATCCCGCCTCCAAGAAATTTTAAATAATTTGTGTGTAATGGTCCCGTCTCCGTCCCGCCTCCAAGAGGCGTGATAGGCCATTAAGGCCCTTAACAACCACTAAATTGGCTCCATAGTGCCATCTTAATAGGCCTTTGTGAGTTTAACCCTTTTCCCATGTGAAACACGCCTGGTCTGAAACACGACGGTGAAACCTGGCGGTAGCACAAGTGGATTGCTGACTATCAGATGCAGCTCAAACATTAAAGAGGTGATTTGATCAGCCATCATTTGCAGGTGGCAGGACTTAGTTGTCTCAGGCCTGGGGGAACTTTTAGAAGGCTCAACCACACCTGTGGAAGGTTGGAGCCTGATACCAATCTCCAGTGTGAGCTCCTGGGAAACCCCTCTCACCACCATCACTCAGCGCTTCCTCAACTGAGGCATATACCAGAAGCATAGGAGCCATTTATTTCCTTCCCTTCTGGGCATTAGATGAGGAAGAAGACCAGCTGTGGCACCAGCAGAACCAGGAACAACAGCAGCCCCAACAGCAGCAGCACCAACAACAGCTGCACCAGCAACAATAGGAGTGCCAGGCTGCTGCTCACCCACCTGAAGCTGCACAGGCCAGAAGGGGCCAGCGCATGGAAGCCCATCGGCAAAGGAGATACCCCCCAAACAGGGTCTACAGACACAGGGTCAGCTACATCAACATGTCTGAGCAGCAGTGCCAAAGGCGGCTCCGACTTTCGCGACAGGTAGTGGGTGACATCTGCGCAATGCTGCAATAAGACCTTGAGCCCAGAGGACCAGGTGGACAACCCTTACCAGTGGCTGTCAAAGTCACCACCGCACTCAACTTTTTTGCCTCAGGCTCATTCCAGGGATCAGCAGCAGACATCAGCGGCATCTCCCAGGTGGCTGCACACACTTGCATCACATAGGTAACCGATGTCCTCTTTACCATCACGCACAATCACATCCATTTCACCAAGGGTCAAGCAAGTGTCACGGCGTGTGCGGTTGGATTAGCTAATCTGGCAGGCTTTCCAAGGGTGCAGAGCATCATTGACTGCACACAGGTGGTCCTTAAGGCACCCCATCGCAATCCAGGTATTTTTGTCAACCGCAAGGGCTTCCACTCCCTTAACGTTCAGCTGGTGTGTGACCACAAGAAGTGAATTTTGCATGTTAAAGCCAAGTACCCTGGCAGTTGCCATGATTCCTTCATACTGCGCCATTCTATTGTGCCTCCGCTCTTCAGTCCGACAGACCAACTTAACAGATGGCTACTTGGAGACAAGGACGTGGCTAATGACGCCGTTGAGGAGGCCAGCCAACGAAGCTGAAGAGCGCTACAACTCCAGCCATCTGTCCAGCAGAGCCATTATCGAGCAAACCATCGGTTTGCTGAACATACGCTTCAGATGCCTGGATAGATCAGGTGGAGCCCTGCAGTACTCAGCAGCCAGGGTCCCCAGGATCGTCGTGCTTTGCTGTGCACTTCACAACATGGCACAGCGTCGTGGCTTGCAGATTCCTGAGGACCAAGTGGCTCCTCAATTATCCTCCTCAGATAAGGAGGAGGAGGAGGAGGAGGAGAAGGAGAGCGAAAATGAACATTTTGCAGAGGCCCATCAAACAGCGGCAGCAGTACGCGAGAAAATAGCTGCCTGGGACACAAGGAACGCACTCATCTTTGCTAGATTTGCTTACCTTGCCACTGAAGGACTATTGCCTCACATCTTCTTACCTGAGCATCGACAATAGCCAAGAACCAGCTGACTCCTAGCAGCTTGACCATCATAATGACAATTACAAGTAATCCTAAGCCCTCAATGTGAAAGTCCCATTCGCGAAATGACACACGCCACAACTACAGCACCAGCCATCAGATTTTTAATTAAACATAGAAACATAGAAGATAGGAGCAGGAGTAGGCCATTCAGCCCCTCGAGCCTGCTCCGCCATTCAATGTGATCATGGCTGATCATCCAAATTCAGTAACCTGTCCCTGCTTTCTCCCCATATCCCTTGATCCCTTTAGCCTTAAGAAATATATCCAACTCCTTCTTGAATATATTTAATGAATTGGCCACTACTGCCTTCTGTGGTAGAGAATTCCACAGGTTCAAGACTCTGTGGGTGGAGAAATTCCTCCTAATTTCTGTCCTAAATGGCTTACCCCTTATCCTTAGACTGTGACCCCTGGTCCTGGACTCCCCGACCATCGGGAACATCCTTCCTGCATCTAGTCTGTCCAGTCCTGTCAGAATTTTATAAGTTTCAATGAGATCCCCTCTCATTCTTCTAAACTCCAGCGAGAATAAGCCCAATCGACCCAATCTCTCCTCATACGCCATTCCTGCCATCGCAGGTATCACCCTGGTGAATCTTCGCTGAACTCCTTCCATGCCAAGAACATCCTTCCTCAGATAAGGCGACCAAAACTGCACACAATACTCAAGATGTGGTCTCACCAAGGCCCTGTATAACTGCAGCAAGGCATCCTTGTTCCTGTACTCAAACCCTCTCGCTATGAAGGCCAACATACCATTTGCCTTCTTAACCGCCTGCTGCACCTGCGTGCTTAACTGCAGTGACTGGTGCACAAGGACACCCAGGTCTCGTTGCACTGCCCCTTCTCCCAATCTAATGCCATTCAGATAATAAACTGCCTTCCTGTTTTTGCCACCAAAGTGGATAACCTCGCATTTATCCATGTTATATTGCATCTGCCATGCTTCTGCCCAATCACCCAACCTGTCCAAATCATCCTGGAGTTTCTCGGCATCCTCCTCACAGCACACACGCCCACCCAGCTTTGTGTCTTCTGCAAATTTGGAGCTATTACATCAAGTTCCCTCGTCTAGATCATTAATATATATTGTGAATAGCTGGGGTCCAAGGACCGATCCCTGCGGTACCCCACTAGTCACTGCCTGCCACTCGGAAAAAGACCCGTTTATTCCAACTCTTTGCTTTCTGTCTGCCTACCAGTTCTCTATCCAAGTCAATACCTTGCCCCCAATCTCTTGTGCCCTATCGAAAGCCTTCTGAAAATCCAAATACACCACATCCACTGGTTCTCCCTTATCTATTTCACCAGTTGCATCCTCAAAAAATTCCACTAGATTAGTCAAGAACAATTTACCTTTTGTAAATCCATGTTGACTTTGTCCGATCCTGTCACTGTTTTCCAAGTGCTCTGCTATTACATCTTTTATAATGGACTCTAGCATTTTCCCCACTACCGATGTCAGGCTTACCAGTCTGTAATTCCCCATTTTCTCGCTACCACCTTTTTTGAATAGTGGGGTAACATTAGCTACCCTCCAATCCATGGGTACTGTTCCAGATTCCATTGAATGTTGAAAGATGATCAGCAATGCATCTGCTATTTCTAGGGCCACTTCCTTAAGTACCCTAGGACGTAGATTATCAGGCCCTGGGGATTTATCAGCCTGCATTCCTGTCAATTTCCCTAACACCATTTCCCTACAAATACTGATTTCTTTCAGTTCCTCCCTTTCATCAGACCCTATGTTCCCCGACATCTCTGGGGGGTTATTTATGTCCTTCTTTGTGAAGGCAGAACCAAAGTATGTATTTAATTGGGCTGCCATTTCTTTGTTCCCCATTATAACTTTCCCTGATTCTGTCTGCAAGGGACCTACGCTTGACTTCACCAATCTTTTTCTCTTCACATATCTATAAAAGCTTTTACAGTCAGTTTTTATGTTCCCTGCAAGCTTACACTCATATTCTATTTTCGCCTTCTTAATTAATCCCTTTGCCCTTCTTTGTTGAATCCTAAACTGCTCCCAATCCTCAGGTTTACTGCTTTTTCTGGCCAATTTATATGTCCTCGCCTTGGATTTTATGCTATCCCTAATTTCCCTTGTTAGCCACGGTTGAGTCACCTTTTTTATTTTATTTTTATGCCAAACTGGGATGAACAACTTCTGTAGTTCATCAATGCGGTCTTTGAATGTTTGCCATTGCCTGTCCACCGTCAACCCTTTGAGTGTCATTCCCCAATCAATCCTACCTAACTCACGCCTCAGACCATCATATTTGCCTTTATTTAAATTCAGGACCCTAGTCTCTGAGTCAACTATTTCATTCTCCATCTTAATGAAGAATTCTATCATATTATGATCGCTCCGACCCAAGGGGTCTCGTACAACAAGATTACTAATTAATCCTTTCTCATTACATCTCTGGTCTCTGGTTGGTTCCTCAACATATTGGTCCAGGAAACCGTCCCGTAAACACTCCAGGAATTCCTCCTCCACAGTATGGTTACTAATTTGGTTAGACCAATCTATATGTAGATTAAATTCACTCATGATGACTGCTGTGCCCTTATTGCACGCATCTCTAATTTCTCTTTTAATGCCATCCCCAACCTTTGCATTACTGTTTGGTGGTCTATATACCACTTCCACTAACATTTTCTGCCCCTTGGTATTTCTCAGTTCTACCCATACAGATTCCACATCATCAGAGCTAATATCCTTCCTTACAGTTGTGTTAATCTGATCTTTATCCAGCAATGCTACCCCACATCCCTTTCCTTTTTGCCTATCTTTCCTGAATATTGAATACCCATGGATGTTCAGTTCCCAGCCTTGGCCACCCTGGAGCCATGTTTCAGTAATCACAATCAAATCATATTCATTTACCTCTATTTGCGCAGCTAATTTATCCACCTTATTACGATTGTGTTGCGTCCATGTATAATAAGACACAGACTGCGAAGAACGGTACAACAGGTGTTTACTCAACGTGGCTCACACTGCAACTGATCTGTACAGATTACTACTCAGGACTATATACAGGTGTGGTCACTGCCGGTACTGCAGTATACAGGAGCTGTAAAAGATAGTTCCCCACTTAAAGGTATATACATTACAATTCCTCCCCTTTTAGATTAACAGTACCATAACACTCATTTAACAATTAAATATCAAACTAATTACAATTAACACTTTTAACATGCAACATTAGCTGAAAATAGTCTATTTATATATTCAGTCTTTGGGGAGGCTTCCTGATCCTTTCTGGATAGCGCCTTTCCCGAGTGTCTTGCTCTTGTTGCGGAGGCAATTCTGCCCCCCTGTCGTCGGTTGGTTCACCAGCTTCCGATGCTGCTGCTCCTGGGGTAGATGTGACCTGTACGTCGGGTTCATCACCAGGTACGTATGGGCGAGGCATGGAGTTGACTTGTTCCTGTGACTCTAGGATCTGGTCAGCATGGCGTCTCACGATGCTCTCCCCAACGTCCACTGTGTACATTAGTGGGCCCTGCCGTGTGCATATTGTTCCTGGCTGCCATTTTTCTGTTCGGTAGTCGCGGGACAAGACTGGTTGCCCTACATTGAAGCTCCTTGTTGGCTTCTCATGGAGGTTCTGGAATTGCTTACTCTCAATATCTCTTCGTACATTTGGTCTGAGCAAATCCAGGCGAGATCTTAACCTTCGGTTAAAGAACATCATGGCTGGGGCCTGGTTGGTGACTGCATGTGTCGCATTCCGGTAGGCGAACAGGAAATTGTCCACCTTGTGCTGCAGCGGAATGTTGTCATTGTACATAGCCTTTATTGCCTTCTTAAAGGTTTGTATGAACCTCTCAGCCAATCCATTTGTGGCTGGATGATACGGGGCAGATGTGTAATGTCTTACCCCATTCTTTTTCAAGAACCTCCGGAATTCTTCGGACACAAACTGTGGTCCGTTGTCGGAGCAAATCTGTTCTGGCAAGCCATTCCTGGCAAAAATGGTCCGTAGGTCTGCAATAGTTTTCTCCGTGGTGGTGGAGGACATTTTCATGACCTCAGGCCATTTCGAGTGCGCATCCATGGCTATTAAAAACATTGAGTCCATGAATGGACCAGCAAAATCAATATGCACCCATTGCCATGGTGATGAGGGCCACTCCCATGGGTGTAGAGGGGCCTGTGGTGGTGCATTTTGGACTTTCTGGCATCCTGAGCAGCTCTTGGTCAGGTCCTCGATTTGTTTATCGATTCCCGGCCACCACACATAAGCCCTGGCTTGGCTTTTCATTTTTACCCCTCCCAGATGACCCTCATGAAGCTCATTGAGCGCTCTATCCCTTAACTTGGGTGGAATTACCACTCGGGATCCACACATCAAGGTCCCCTGGCACACTGACAGCTGTTCTCTCCTTGATGAGAATGCTGGCAACAGTGAGTCGCCATGTGCTGGCCATCCTTTCACCGTCAAATCATATACCCGAGACAGTGTTGGGTCATTTCGCGTTTCCTTTTCGATACAAGCTTCAGTTACCAGTAGGTATTCAACTATAGTCGAATGGAATATTTCGACAGGATCCACTGCTGGTGCTTCCTCCACAGTAGGCAGTGGCTGGCGTGATAGCCCATCAGCATTGCTTTCATCCTTATGCTGGTTCCGTTTGTGAAACTTGAATCTTTCTGCTATCAGCAACGGTGTGGGATTTAAATGTTCCTTTAGTATCGTTACTATGTCTTCAAAACTCTTTTCCATTGGCTTTGTTGGGGTTACTACATTTCGTAATAAACCATACGTCTTTGCACCCATTAAACTTAACAATACCGACGCTTTCTTGTCATCTGACACCTCATTTGCCTTGCAGTACACCTCTATTCGTTTGACATTTGTAGTCCAATCTTCGACTTCATTGTCAAATGCGGTGATACTGCCACTCTTCGGCATTTTGGTTGTGGTTTAAAATGGCATCTCCCAATGGCTTAAAATGGCGTCTCCCGCGCCTTCCTTCCTCCCCCGCTGCTGCCAACGCCGCTCCCGGCAGTTCTCGTGGCAATGGCGGCACCCTGTAGGTTTCGCGCGCTTCTCCTGCGCTGCTGCCAATGCCGCTCTCGGCGGTCCTCGTGGCAATGGCGGCGCCTCACGGGTTTCTGCGCGTCTCTCTCTCCCTCTCTCCGACGCTGCTCGGCCCCTGAACAACGGCTGCGCCCTGTGCGCTCTGCCCTCTCTCTCTCTCTCACCGTCGACGCTGCTCGGCACTTTGCTGTGCCGCTCGGTCGGGCTCTAGCCTGCCACTGTCCGGGAAGGGTCTGCGCACTACCTGTTGCCAGCCCGTATCGCTGGAACACCTCAACTGGAAAGCCAAGCCTGGCTCTCGACAGCCTCCCCCGCAATTCTCAAGTCTCTGCTGGATGACTGGGCGGTTGCCCGTGGTCGACGCCCGAGTCTCTGGCCTTGACCTCCAATCCACTGATCTCCAGGAACAAATCCCCGGGAGGTGATGCAGAGTTGCAGGTAGGTTCGAACTTGCCTCGTTGTCAATGTTGCGTCCGTGTATAATAAGACACAGACTGCGGAGAACGGTACAACAGGTGTTTACTCAACATGGCTCACACTGCAACTGATCTGTACAGATTACTACTCAGGGCTATATACAGGTGTGGTCACTGCCGGTACTGCAGTATACATGAGCTGTAAAAGATAGTTCCCCACTTAAAGATATATACATTACAGAATGCTCCTCGCATTAAGACACAGAGCTTTCAGGCTTGCTTTTTTAACACTCTTAGACCTATTAGAATTATTATTTTCTGTGGCCATGTTTGATTTAAACCGTTGATTTCTCTGACTGCCACTTTTGTTTTTCTCCTTCCTATCTTTTACTTTTATCCTTGTTTCTCTTTCCTCTGTCTCCCTGCTCAGGTTCCCAACCCCCTGCCATTTTAGTTTTAACCCGCCCCCAGAGCACTAGCAAACACTCCCCCTAGGACATCGGTCCCGGCCCTGCCCAGGTGCAAACCATCTGGTTTGTACTGGTCCCACCTCCCACAGAACCGGTTCCAATGTGCCAGGTATTTGAATCCCTCCCCTTGCACCATTCCTCTAGCCATGTATTCATCTGAAATATCCTTCTATTTCTACTCTGACTAGCACATGGCACTGGTAGCATTCCTGAGATTACTACTTTTGAGGTCCTATTTTTTAATTTATCTCCTAACTCTCTATATCCAGCTTTTAGGACCTCATCCCGTTTTTTATCTATATTGTTGGTACCTTTATGCATCACGACAACTGGCTGTTCACCCTCCCCTTCCAAAGTGTTCTGCAGCCACTCTGAGACATCCTTGACCCTTGCACCAGGGAGGCAACATACCATCCTGGAGTCTCGTTTGTGGCTGCAGAAACGCCTATCTATTCCCCTTACAATAGAATCCCCTATTACTATAGCTCTACCCCTCTTTTCCCTCCCGTCCTGTGCAGCAGAGCCACCCCTCATGCCAGGAAGTTGGCTGCTGCTGCCTTCCTCTGATAAGCCATCCCCCTCAACAGTATTCAAAGTGGTATATCTGTTTGAGAGGGGGATGGCCACAGGGGACTCCTGCACTACCTGCCTGTGCCTACTACTCTGTCTGTTGGTCACCCCTTCCCTTTCTGCCTGTCCAACCTTTGCCTGCGGTGTGACCAACTGCTTAAACGTGATATCCACGACATCCTCAGCATCGTGAATGGTCCAGTATGTATCCAATGGCAGCTCCAGAGCTGCAATGCAGTCTGCCAGTAGCTGCAGCTGGACACACTTCCTGCACACATGGTTGTCAGGGACACAGGAAGTGCCCCTGAGTTCCCGCATTGCGCAGGAGGAGCATACCACAGGGCCAGGCTCTCCTGCCATGACTTACCCTTTAATTAATTGAAATTAAATTAAATCAAATCAATCCCACCAATTACACTACAGTTAAACGATATATTTAAGGGCCCTGGTTTACCAACAGTCCCCGCTACACCACAGAGATCTTAAAAACTATAAACCACAGAGTTAACGTTTAAAAAGAGAGAAATACTCACCAACCAATCACTTACCTGCTTTCTGGTGATGTCACACTTCGATTACTTTTTACTTCTCTCCCTCCCTCTGAGCTCGGAGATTAGTAAGCCTACCTGGTCCTCGCCGCTGCTTTAAATCACCGCCGCTCGGCCGCCTTGTCTCCCGCAGGTCAGCCGCTGCCGCCACTCTGAGGCCTACCTGGTCCTCGCCGCTGCTTTAAATCACATTAACATTAATATTATCACATTATTGTTCTGATGGATTTTCACATAAAACATAAAATTTTAACCAAGTGACTACCCTTGTGACTATTTTTGCAATATCTTTCTCTTACACATGCTCCTACGTGGTGCTTCCCCTGTGGCTTCAGCAGATGTGGAGGCCCCTTGCTCACTTTGCTGCTGCTCCTATCTCGACACCTTTGGCGGACGTCCTCTGGGGTTATGAACCTGTGAGTGTTCGTCAACAATCTGCTGCTCCTGCGGCTGTGCAGGGGTTGAGATGCCGATCTCAGCTGGGTGTGGACTCTGGCGGGGCTCTGACCGAGAGCTCTGCAGTGGCATGGAAGTGTGAGCGCTTGGAGAGGAGCCCCCACTTCCTTGACGTCTGCCACCAACTTCCCTCTCATGGGTCAGGTCCCCCTCAGCGCTTGCAAGTGGCTTGAGAGCAGCTTGCTGCACATCAGGGGGGCCATGGGGACCCTTATCTGCACTGGCATTCCTACTCAGAAGGACTTCCATGAAGGTCTTGTTACTCTGCTCAATAGATGCCCATCGCGCCTCCAGAGATGTCATTCTATTCTGAGCGCTCACCATGTTTTCTGCACTCTGGCGACTTATCACCTACATGGAGGTAGCCATGGTAATGCATTGATGCGCCAATGACTCCAGAAAGGCTCTGCTCATGTTTGCTATGGACTCCTCCATTTGCTCCACACTCGTAGCGACCCTGGAGACAAAACCTGCCAGAGACTCCTGCATCTGTTCCTGGAGTTCCAGCACTGCTGATCTTGTGGATGGACCTGGAGGCAGAGGGTCGACATGCAGCTGAGCCGAGCTGGCAGGGTCCTGCGCCCTCCAACGAGGACTCTCCACTACTGTCCCTATCTCCACAATCTGCTGATGCTCACTTGTGAGCTGCGATACACCAGGTGACAAAACTACTCTATGTCCCGAAGGTCCCACCGAGGTGTGAGTGTCTGCACTGGTGCTGGGTGCGCTGAATTCTGCTGATGCTGTGCCCTCAGAGGTTGCCGCTTCCTCTGAGGAGTCTGGAAGCTCAGGCTCTTCCTCCTGGACAGTGGGGACGGGGGTTCTCGATGGTCCTGTGGGGGAGTAAAGGAAAGAGTTATAGATGTGACGTCAAGGTTACATGCACATTGCATATTGCAGATGATCATAAGTCCATCTGTTAGAGCTTCAGAATCATTATCAGTGACTCATGCAATGTCAATGAGAGAGATGTAAAACTATTCTGTCACCAGCTTGCTGTGATGCACCCATCTGTCTGTCCCCCACTTGCGAATCATCCTCGACACCGGCGATTTCCAGGACCGTCTCCTCCCAGGGGGTGAGCTGAGCTACTGATGGTTGCCCTCCTCCTGTCCTGGTTCTTTTCCTTTTATTGTGAGCTCTCTTTTCCTGCAATGAGGGAGACAAGTAGATTTTGAGTGAGAATAAAGGAGTGAATGTAGAGATTCCATAGCATACATACTTAGAAGGAGACAAAGATGGATTGAGGTGGCAAGACCAAGGGCCGTGTGTTGTAAGTTGTTTTCATAACATCACATTGATAGGGAGTGTGAGGGCTGCATAGTCGAATAGTTAGGTGAATGTGACCATTGAGAGAAAGGGAATGGGTAAGGGTGCATGGATGTCAATGTCAAGTGGGATGTGAAGGAAGAGATTGCTAAATCTGAGTGCTGGTTAGGAAAGGCAATGGGGATCAGATTGAGGGTGATGGGAAATGCATACTCACTTTTCCAGTACGCACAAGGTCATGAAATCTCTTCCTGCACTGTATCCAGGTTCTGCGGGTAACTGTTAAGGAGTTGACCTCCTCTGCCACTTGTAACCACACAGCCTTGGTCTGCTGGGGAGTCTTCTTCCTCCCTGATGAAGGAAATAGCACCTCCTTATGAGATCGAGCTCCCTCAACCAGAGCCTGCAGGGCAACATCGTCGAACCTGGGAGCAGCCCAAGTCTGTCGCTGGCCATTGTGACTCCAGGTTCCTCTAAATGCCTAAAGGTTGCTAACTAGCAGAAGAAGCAAGGCTTGTTGCAGACCATAAATGCAGCAGCAATGATGACATCATAAGATGCAACTTTCTGACTGGAAAAACTCATTTGCCAAGGGTTCCCACACGCTGGAACTCAATTGGACAATTAAGTTAAAAGAGCATCAATCTCCCACATCGATTGGTGGCATAGTGGTTAGCACTGTTGCCTCACAGCGCCAGGGACCCGGGTTCGAATCCGGCCTCGGGTGACTGTCTGTGTGGAGTTTGCACATTCTCCCCGTGTTTGCGTAGGTTTCCTCCGGGTGCTCCGGTTTCCTCCCACAGTCCAAAGATGTGCAGGTTAGGTTGATTGGCTATGATAAATTGACCCTTAGTGTTAGGGGGATTAAATACGTGGGGTTACGGGGATAGGATGGGATATGTGTTGGTGTAGGGGTTACGGGAATCGGGTGGGATATGTGTCGGTGCAGGCTCGATGGGCTGAAATGACCTCTATCTGCACTGTGGGGTTTCTGTGATTTATATTCATCTGGATAACATGAAATGCGGATTTCACGACACCAACCCGCCCCTGAATTAAAATCCAGCCCAATATTTCTATTATTGTGTCTACCCTCTGCAGCTGGGTTCTAGGTTCCTCAGTGTCCATCTGACAATTTCTTTTGAGGTACAACTGTATTTTATTTCATTCATTTCAGGGAACCCCTTGTAGTGTATGTACCCGTCTACCTTTAAGGGAACGATTGAGTGTAACCGTTCACCTTTAAGAGAACTACTTTAGGTGTGGCACTATTTGATTGGCTTCTGTATACGGTAATACCGACAGTGACCACACCAGTATATAAGTGATGTTACAGGATAACTAGGGCAGATTCGCCCTGACCTCTGAATAGTAAAGACCTGTTTGTTTGTACTTCAAAAGTCTGTGTATTTATTTACTGCACAATCCACAGACTTTACAGTGGCGACGAGTCCGATTGTACCCTGCGGCAAGAATAGCAAAGTAACAAAGAGCGTCGAAGAGAGGCAACCGCCCTCGTCGTGCTACCAAAAGAAAACACGAGGCTACAACAACAGAAAGTGTGGTACTTTACAGAAGCTGGAAGACTAGCAACAAAAGCTTCATCAGCAACAGGCACTGATTACCCTGCTACCACGGTGTGGAGTGAGCCGACCAGCAAGAAACAAGGCGGCCGAAGAGACTGTGAGTAGGGGAAGGGGTAGAAGTATCCGGAGGAGAAGGGCAGAGCACTCGACCTCGGTCGAGGGGGAGCTGTACCGGCCAAAAGTCGGGTCCAACGGCGTCGGGTGACAGCCGGACCGCGATCGGCGGGAAAAATCCGGGCAGCGACCGCAGCCACGAAGCGCTGAACCTGCGAGTAGGCGCGGGAGGAGAAACCTAGCCGCAGCCGGGGAGGGAAACACCGGTCTGCGAGAGGGCTGGGGAGGCGAACGGGAACCGTGCGGGTGAGAGCCGGGTGCGGAGTGAGAGACTGCGAGGAGCCAGTCCAGCGGCTGAGCTGTTCTCCACCAACGGGGTACTCAGAGCCGGCAAAACCGAACGTGCGGGAGTGGGAGAGCGAACAGGAGCCGAGAACGGGGAGAGAGACTGCGCGAGAGCCAGTCCAGCGGCTGAACTGTTCTCCACCTACGGAGTACCCAGAGCTGGTAGAACCGAACGTGCGGGAGAGGGAGAGACAGAGCCGAGCACGGGGAGAGAGAGACTGCGCGAGAGCCAGTCCAGCGGCTGAACTGTCCTCCGTTAACGGGGTGTACCCAGCGCCGGTAGAGCCGTGCGGGCGGGAGGAAAGACAGAGCCGAGTAAGGGGAGCTGTGCGAGAGCCATCCCAGCGGCTGAACCTGTCCGCTGTGGGGAAAGCGTACCCCTTACACCAGGGAGAAACGCGGAAAGCCGCCATTAGGCGGAGAAGACGACAGAGGCGGGAAACCGCCATTGAAGTGGGCGGGGAGAGAAAGGAAGAGCGGGAAACCGCCATTTTCACGGGAAAAGAACCGCCATCTTAACTGCCATTGAAGTGGGCAGAAAGAGAGAGAGAGAGAGAGAAGGGAAGAGCGGGAAACTGCCATTTTCGCAGGAAAACCGCCATTTTAGAAAAAAAAAGATAATAAATAATACTTAAAGAAATACTGTGCTGCTTCAAAGAAAGAAAGATGCCTAAGCGAGGGAATATTAACGATTTTAATTCTGAAATAGAAGACTGGGCCACGTACGTGGAACGCATAGAGATCTATTGCGAAGCCAACAAAATAGAGGAAGACGACAAGGCGATAACATTGCTAAACTCGATGGTGGCAAAAACATATGGGCTCTTGAAGCATCTAATAGCACCAGCTAAACCAGCGGATCAGACCTTCGAAGAAATTGTGGCTGTGCTGAAGGACCACTTGAACCCCACACCGTTGATGCTGGCTGAGCGATTCAAATTCTACGCAAGAACGCAGAGGAAAGACAAAAGCAATGCGGAATACTTGGTCGAATTGCGTAGGATAGCGAAATACTGCCAGTTCGGAGGGAATCTGACAGAGGCACTGCGGGACAAGTTCGTATGCGGATTGTCCAAAGAAGGAACGCAGAAGCGACTACTGGAAGAAAACGACCTCACACTGGACAGGGCTGTCCTCATAGCTGCATCACACGAAGCCGCAGCGAAAGGAACGGCCGAAATGCAGCTAAAGGCGGCGGCACTCGGGGTGGACCAAATTACTTTGAGCACAACAAAATGCTGCCGTTGTGGGAAGACCACGCACGACCAGAATCACTGCTGGTTTAAGAACCAAGAGTGTCGGAAATGTGGCAAACTGGGTCACATCGCGAAGGTATGCAGGTCCGGGAAAAAGACCAACAATCAACGGAAGCCACCACAAGAAAAGTACAACAAGGTACACAAGGTGGCTGAAAAGAGTTCAGACGAACAGAATTCAGACTCAGACCCAAACAACCAGGAGCTGGGTAGTCTGAAGATCCACAATGTGGGGAAAGAGACTGATCTACAAACGATTTGGGTCGTACTAAAAATAGCTGGAGTCCAAGTACGAATGGAGCTGGACACTGGATCAGCTCTATCAGTCATCAACCGAAGGGACTACCACCAGCTGTTCTCTCACATACCTTTGAGAAATACCAAGTTCGTATTACAGACATACACGGGGCATAATGTATACCCCATGGGGAAAATAAGAGTCAAGGTGAGAGATAGAGGGAAAGAACACCCAAGAATGAATTTGTACGTATTACCTGAGGGAGGACCACCACTTCTAGGACGGGAGTGGATTAAGAAAATAGACATGGAATGGCACTACCTAAAAGCCATAATGAAGGAGGATTCGGTGCAAGCTATCAGCTCAGATTCTGAGATGGATGACGATAAGACCAATTCAAATATGCATGACAAGGCTAAAGGGGACTTGCCGACGATGGGGAAGGAAACAAAGACATGCAGAAAGACTTATGTCACCAAGAAGAATAAAGTTACAGAGCAGAACTCCAGGTTGACAGAGAATTCTGAGCCTGTTCAAGCTAAGGATTCATCCACGACGGAAGAACACCGAGCTTGGACTCAAACTTATGTCAAAGTACGACAACAATTAGAACAGTGGAGTGACCGTCTCGTACAAGAGATGAAAAATATGGAAAAGTTCTGGGACACTGAATGGGAGAACCTGGAAAGACAACAGAGACAGCTAGCTCGAGAAAAGAGCGACCATAGAGCCATCGTGGCCAAGTACCGATCACATCTCCCTGAAACTGTTCAGGAACTAGACTATTTACAGAACGACCTAAAGGAAGAGGAATCTTCAGGAAGCCAGGATTTTATCCCAGTTCATCTCTACGACTCGTTGCAAGCAGAGTGTAACAAGTTGAAGGAACAGTATGAACGGGCCCAGACTACAATCCTGGACGGGGTTAACTCGGCAACCTCCGAAAAGCTAGTTTTAGTGAAAGCATATGAACAACTAAAGTTTGAACATGAGCGAGAATTACAAAGGCTGCAGGAAATGTTTGACGAGCTCCAGGCCAAGACAGACTCATCGGTAGAGATTCCATCCGTAGATGGAAAATTAGAGGTGGAAGACATAGCAGAACGTGAAATTCAAGATGTCCAAGAACTCGTTAAATTATTGAAGGAAACCCAAGACAAATATGAGGCGGCAATGGCAGAGGTCCAACAACTTGAAGAACATATTCAACTAGGAATCCGGGCAGTGGAAGGAAAGGCCAATGGAAGGAACACAGAGACTGTAGGAATGGCCCCTGATCAGGAGTTAGAGAACACCAAGGCGCAATTTCTTCGAGCGCTTAAAACCAAAGGACCGGAGGAAAGGAAGGTGAAAACATTGGAGGGAAAGGTGGATGAAATGGAGAAGGCGCTAATCCACAGTGTCCCCATAGAAGAGTTAACGGCCAGCCAACTCTTATACACGCTGAGGGACAAGACTCCAAAATGGGAACACGAGTTTCAGGTTTCAAAGGGAAAGAATTCGGAGCTTCCAAAAGTCACGGAGAGAGCTGAGGGGGCAACACAGCTTGCACATGGATGTCAAAAGTATGCTGAATTACATCAAGGGGAACAGAAGAATGCGGAAACAGCTACTTCAGTAGAAGGATTAAATAGCCTGATAACGGAATCCCCGATGGAAGGGAAGGTATTGAACTCACAAATGAGGCCAGGCGTGAAGCATTGGCAGACATCCCAGGAAGAGCGGGATGAATATGAATGCTTGAAGAAATCTTTTCAAGAAAGATGGTCAGAGAAGGAACCACCGTCGGCTAACGTCCAGTTGGATAAGAAGGAAGTAGAAGGGCCCCTCACTGGCCTAACTCAGGACGACCCCGAATACTATCATGACCTATTGAGTGACACTGAATATTACGAGGATCTGGTCTGCCCAGTTTGTAATGAAAACTCCCAAAGTACAGAAATCCGCATGAAGCACTTAAGGTCTAATGAACATAGAGAGTTGGTGGCGCTACAGATGGCCGCAGAGAAAGGAGCTCCGAGAGTTTCAAAAAGGCAGAAAAGAAAAAGAAGAAGCAGGAGATAATAACTGTCTAAAATACTATCATCTCAGGCGGGACAACATGAAAGGAGCTAAATTAGTTGAAAACCCAAAAATTATCAAGACAGCCAGTTGGTTGTAAAAGTCCGCACTGCTGGTTCAACAGGACGGAAGGTCAAGCTGTTACATTAAGAAAAAGGCTATGGAGGAGTCACGCTAGCCATGTGAACCGGCTACACCAAAGAGATGCTGTTCGGAGTGAGTCAAGATCAGAGACTGAATCTATGAACTGTTTCCGCAGAGACTGAACCTGTGAACTGTTCCCACTGAAAGTATATCTGTAAACTGTTTTATATGACGTTGACTCCACCGGAATTATCTCTGTAAATTGTTTGTTCTCCACCGAGAGTATATCTGTAAATTGTTATGTGAAGTTGAAGATATGTATGTTTAACGGGGACCCTGTAAGTAATAAGCTAAAAAGGGAGGATTGTAGTGTATGTACCCGTCTACCTTTAAGGGAACGATTGAGTGTAACCGTTCACCTTTAAGAGAACTACTTTAGGTGTGGCACTATTTGATTGGCTTCTGTATACGGTAATACCGACAGTGACCACACCAGCATATAAGTGATGTTACAGGGTAACTAGGGCAGATTCGCCCTGACCTCTGAATAGTAAAGACCTGTTTGTTTGTACTTCAAAAGTCTGTGTATTTATTTACTGCACAACCCACAGACTTTACACCCCTTACCCCTTTTCCTGGAGGATTTGTAGATAATGGCCAGAATTTTCCCTACCTGGGCAGGTCCGGTGCGGGTGGTGGTCATGGCAGGTCGCAACCCTGTTGCTGGCTCCATCCTGCTCCACAGAATGACTTTATATTAATAGGGCCTATTAAGCTCGCCCTGCACATTACCCGGCCCAATTAAATGGTGCGGGTCTCGTGATGTCATTCATGGCGTGTTTTCAGCCAGGATCTTTAAAGGGGCTATGGCCACATTACATTTCAAGGTTAAAGTAACTTAGTGCTGTCAGTGCACTACAGCATTAGAGTGCTGCAAACACTGACAATGACTACACAGAGGCAGAGGGCTGCACCCAGGTTCTCCGATGACTCCCTCCATATGTTTATGGAAGGAGTCAGAGCACGCAGGGAGGTCCTCTTACCTTCCAATGGGTGGAAGAGACCTCCCCAGGAGACCAAAACAGCCTGGTTGGAGATTGCAGAGGAGGTCACCAGCAGGGATGTGGTCAGGGGGACCTGGGTACAGTGCCGGAAACGTTTCAATGATCTCATTAGATCAGGAAACATGAGTATAAAGCCACACTCAACTGCATCCTGCTGTGCCTCTCATCACACCCACATCACTCTGCCTTCCCAACCCTACTCCTGCACATCCTTACACCAACATATATTACACGTCCACCCATCCCTCTCTATCTACATTATCAAATCCCCATCTCAATAGCCACCTCTCACACTCACATTCATCCTAATGCAATCATACCAAACAACAACACACAAGGAGGCCACTTGGCATTGCCACCCCACTCCATCATAGTCACCTCTACAGATCTAACAGGTCCATTCCTTGCACTCATTCCATGACTCTCGCTCAAATTTCTCTTCTTTCCCTCCTCGCAGGAAAAAAGAGCCCACAATAATAGGGAGAGGGGGAGAACAGGAGGTGGCCCTCCATCATTTGCAAAGCTTACAACAGCAGAGAAGGCTGCTTTGGAAATATCTGGAGTCGCCAAGCAGCTGGAGGTGGGAGACGGAGAGAGGGGGACATCTCAGCAACCTGGTGACAAAATTACATATCATACAGCTACAAAGCATACAGAAGTCACTCATATGGGAACTGATGTCAGCAGCCAGTGAATGGTCATCATGGTATCTGTACACATTCGTCATATGACATATCTAACTCATCTCTTTACTCTCCCACAGGTCCATCAAGAGCCCCCCCTCCCCCACCATTATCCAATGTTTATGTAAAGTTTCCATTAATGTGCTGTCAAACATAAAAACCTTTGGCCACAAAATTTGGTTACACCCCGTTTGGGGATGGTAACCGAGTTCAGGACAGACATTTAGCGTCCGGCGTGGAAGTACCACCCCGGCAGCTAAATTCGGCTTACTGCCCCACCCAGGAAGTGGAGCGCAATCCCGGGCACTCCACTTCCTGATGGTATAGTAACCGAGGTGATGTCGGGACATGATCGGCAGAGCTCCGTGAAGCACTGCCGTGTTTCAATGCCCCCCCCCTTCAGTTAATGGGGAGAGCTGCTGCGCACTCTGCAAATCACCGATGACCCCAACTAGCTGGAGCAATGGCCACTTAACTCCCGCCTCAGGTTAACAGACGTGGTTCCTGAGCAGCGTGGTTCCCGTAGCCATCTAGGTAAATTTAAAAGGTAAGGTTAAAAAGACTCTTAAGGGTCTGAGAACAAACTAATAATACTTTAAATTGGGTGGCTCGCCTCTGCCGGTCGGGTCATTGCCACGCTGAGGGAAAGATGCATGGGGGCGGGATGACGGCAGGTTCCCGACCCGCTCTCAGAAATATCAACTTACCCACCCGACCCACCTTCGGTTGTGCCTGCAACCACCCCGGAAAATTCTGGCCAATGCTTCTCCTCCTTATTTCACTTTTGGTGTGTTTAGTTTGAGCTTATTGCTTTTAGGAATGTATTTATCCTGTATGTTCAATATTATTCCTTTAAAGGTATTCCACTTGTCCTCTACTGAAGTATTGTTGAACATCCGACCCCCATCCATTTGCATCAGTTGTTCCCTTATTTATTTGAAACAGATTTATGAGTAATCATTAATCTGTATGAGAATTGTGAAGGGACACTTTGGGAGAAGATATCCTGTTTGCTAGATGTCACAAAATTGTAACCACGTTCTTTATAAATCTAATTAGGATTTTGTTACAAATAACGAATAGAGAAACCCACACTCCAACCTTACCACCACCCCCACCCCCCATATTTTGAACATGTCACATAATTGTCTATAATTTATAAGTCCATGTTGGTGCTAAGGTACCTCATTAACCAGCAATGTATATCAGAAAATTCCAGGTAGTGCATCGGTGATTTTCTGATGGGTACTGATAGCAGGCAAGGTACCTCGCAACCAGAAAATTTAGTCCAATATTTTACTTATATAAATAATACTCACTGTGGTAAATATGAAATTGATCAATACGTTTAAAACAACAAACCTAGTAAAATCAGCAGGCTTGCTGGAACTGGCTTATTCTGATATCTCCATGCTGAAGAGCTGAGCAGGCCTTCACTTTCCTCTATAGCATGCACTAATGGAGCCTGGTTATTCTTGTAAAATTTATTCGATTTCAACAACTTGTTTTTATATAGCACCTTTAACGTAGTAAAACATCCCAAGGCGCTTCACAGGAGTATTAAAAGATACACTGAGCCACATAAGGAGAAATTAGGGCAGGTGACCAAAGGCGTAGGTTTTAAGAAGCATCTTAAAGGAGGAAAGCGAGGTAGCGAGGAGGAGAGGATTAGGCAGGGAATTCCAGAGCTTAGGGCCGAGGCAACAGAAGGCACGACCACCAATAGTTGAGTGATTGTAATCAGAGATGCTCAAGAGGGCAGAATTAGATGAGCGCAGATATCTCGGGGTGGTTGTGGGGCTGAAGGAAATTACAGAGCTAGGGAGGGATGAGGCCATGGAGGGATTTGAAAACAAGGATGAGAATTTTGAAATCGAGGTGTTGCGTAACCGGGAGCCAATATATGTCAGTGAGCACAGGGGTGATGGGTGAACGGGACTTGGTGCGAGTTAGGACACGGGCAGCCGAGTTTTAGATCACCTCAAGTTTACGTAGGTAGATTTCCTTGTTGTGGAAGATATTCTTATAATCCCTTTTACGTTGTTGAGAGGTTTGTAGTCCTCTTCCCATTCCTCTCTCACTTGAGTGACAATACATATAAGCAAATTATAGTTCTAATCATGCTGCACCCTCATCAGGTGTGAAAGGAAAGCACATTTGCATGTTTGCATGAGCAATAGATATCAGTTTTCCTGTTAATGAGCGCTTTAACATTAGAAAGCTCAATTTCACCTTCCCTGCAGTATGACTTGTGATTTGCTTTGTCTCCCATCATTTCCAAGCCATTACTGCCAGCTGAAGCTATATGATGTTCAGATGGATTATTTGAAGGTCATTAAATTATTTCATTGCCAGCATTTCACTATCTATTTCATTAAATGGCTTTACTTTCCAGCAATGCTTACTGCTATAGCAAGAGTTTAACATAAGTGTGATTCCACAATCCATTGTGTTATCATTATATGTCACAAACACCTTTTAACACCCCCTAAGTGGATTATCTAACACTCTGATACTATAAACCCATTGGGTATGAAGGGCACCTTTGTAACACATTACCAATAGCCTTGCTCTGAAAACCTGAGTAATGCAGCTGACAGTTCGACATTGACTTGAACCGCTAGAAGCCTGCGACTGAAGCGAGAAAAGCCCTTTCTAGCTGCTGGTGAGAAGGTTCAATATGAAATTACTTCAGGCAATCTCAACCCAGTTCCTTCTGGGCATGATTCATAACACAAACATCTATTATTTAATTGTGAGAAGTGGAAAAGTTATATTGTTGGAACAGAACTGTTCTGAGAATGTGGCTAAAGTGCATTGTTGGGTTAGAGCAAACTGAGTCTTCCTCTGCAGTTATCTGTGCTATACCTGACCTGGGAGTGCTTAATGCTGACAATGAGTAACAGATTGCAAGTGTTCAACTCCTCTGCACAGACATTATTCACCTTATTGACTACAAAATTCACCCCCAAATTTATTCATTCTGGAATAGTTTGAAGTTCAAGGTTGGCACTATTTGAATCTTATAATTTTTACCGACTGTACTGCCACTTAAAGCAAGCAACACATTTCTTCATCAAAATAACAAAAGCACAGATAAAAATGTATGTAAAATAATTTTCACACTCAGATTAATTAATCAGGATAAAATGTAAGAGTATGGAATAAATGTTATTTCATGGATCACTTAATGTCATTTCTGCTGACGGCAGATTCAGATTAATATTGGTGTGGCATTTTATGCAGATATTAATCCTCAAGTCACTGTCAGCAGCAATATGAGTGCAAGTGAAATGACATATAATTATTCCACATGGCTGTTCCTGCAACAAGAATCATAATTATCTCTAACTTCCTAAAATACCATTATTGATTATTTTGCTGAAATATTTCCTAATGTTTAATTTCAAACACACTAAACTCAAACCCTGTTTCTCAATTAACAATAGCTCATTTGCTACTTTGACTGAGCCACTATGTGGATGGTGGAATATTTCAGATTAGCAAATTAATAGCATGAATAAATGTGGCAGAATTTCACACCACTGATAAAACATGTTTTTATTTATTCATTCACAGGATCTGGGCATCACTGGCAAGGCCAGCATTTATTGCCCATCCCTAGTTGCCCTCAAGAAGGTGGTGGTAAGCTGCCTTCTTGAACCACTGCAGTCCATGTGGTGAAGGTACTCCTACAGTGCTGTTAGGTAGGGAGTTCCAGGATTTTGATCCAGTGACGATGAAGGAACAGCAATATATTTCCAAGTCAGGATGGTATGTAACTTGGAGGGGAACTTGCAGGTGTTCCCATGCGCCTGCTGCCCTTGTCCTCCTTGGTGGTAGAGGTTGCGGGTTTGGGAGGTGCTGTTGAAGAAGCCTTGGCGAGTTGGTACACCCTGCAGCCACGGTGCGCTGGTATACATAATGCAGAAAAAGAGAGTAAAGCACAAGGTAAGATGGAAAAAGGAACAATGCTACTTTCAAAGCATCCTTTTATAAACAGGTTCACAACAAATATTGAAATATTCTTTCTGGGTTATAGTACATGTATTTATTATTTTGCAAAGCACACATTTTGTACAAATTCTAATGTGCACATTATATTGTATTGCCTCAGAAGCACACACATTCCATGTTGTATTCCATGTGAATTTATTCCATGCCAGTAAAGCCAACATAATGAGAAGATGTCTACTGCACATTAGTTGCTAATATCATCTTAGCTCATTTAGTTTCAGTGTCACCTCTGAGTCAAAAGTTCATAGATTCAAGAAACAATTTGGGCTTAAAGACATGAAATTAGACTGATACTCCAATATTGTTTTTACCTTGTTTATAGTCGCTGTAAATTTACTATGTAATCACAGGAGTCTGTAAAAGCACAAATGACAGGGAGTTGTTTACTCTGATTGAATTTCATAGTAAAAACGCCCACTCTTCCTTTTGGTTCATTTGAAACTGCAAAGCAAGAGGTTTACTCCTAGTTACTATAAATACTTGGGGATGTATTTTCCACTGTAAAATTAAAGAAAAAATACTGAACAGTTAATGAAAACCAGTGATTATTTAGTAAATAATTTAATAAGTAATGAACCTGTCTCCAAGATTTGGGATGGGATCATGGGGGGTGGTGGGGGACAGAGCAGCAAGGAGAAGTTTCTCTTCATTGCGTGCCACAAATTTAGGAATCTGGCCAGACAGGCACTCAAACATTATGATGGCAACGGGGAAGGTGGAAGAATCACCCTCGTGCACATTGAAATTTGTCGCTGCTGCTTTTAAGGAGTGGAAACCTGATAGATACAGTTATCTCCCAATTTCTAGTCCTTCTGCTTCCAAGGTGTCAGTCTCACCTCTGAGTTAGAAGGTTCAAGCCCCACTCCAGAGACTTGAGCACATAGTCCAAGCTGTCAACTCAGTGCAATACTGAGGGAGTGCTACATTGTTGGAGATGCCATCTTTCAGATAAGATGTTAAACCAAGGACCAATCTGCCGTCATGGGTGGATGCAGAAGATCCCATGGTACTGTTCGAAGAAGAGCAAAATCACTAAAAGATATTATCTGGTCATTATCTCATTGCTGTTTGTGGGGCCTTGCTGTGTGTAAATTGGCTGCTGCATTCCCCCTATATTACAACAGTGACGATACTTCAAAAGTGCTTCATTGTCTTTTTGGAGCATCCGTGAGGTTGTAAAAAGTGTTATTTAAACGCAAGTCCTTTCTGTCTTTATTGTGCATGAGTTCTGCACCAAGAAGCAGGGGACGTTTTAGGCTTTTTCTTAAACTTTACAAAGTGAAGAAAATATACCCCAGCTGTGAAATCATCTGCAGATAGAGGCCGAGAAATTTGATGGTGACACGCACGTTTTTCAGATGCTAAACTAGCGTTAAGCCGCCACCTGTTTTCCCCTCTACAGTGGGATTCCCCTCTACAGTGGTTGACACGGCCCTTGACCGTGTCCGTTCCTTCTCCCGCACTTCTGCCCTCACCCCTGTAATGATATCAGCAAATAGTGATGGTATTTGCCTGTTTGATTATGATGCCTTCCAGCATTTTTGCCTGTTTGATTATTTATGCCTTACCAACAGAGGGCATGTGACAGAGGCAGAGTTTAGTTTTAGTTTCGTTTTAGATGGATCGCTAAGATGGTGTCTCCTGTAATGCTGTTAACTGAGTTGAACAAACTTTAGATTAAAAGACAATCTCTTTCATAAATGTCTCGTCATTGTACCCACATAGAAATCAATACATGGTGTCAGAAGTGGGATTGAAAGAGATGAAGAGGAAAAATCTGAAGTTAAATCAGCTCTCCACATATTAGCAAGCCAAAAGAGAACATCGTTACTTACCTTTGGAGAATAGCTAACAAAGTGAAAAATGGTAGGATTACACCCATCGGCGAAGCTTCAGTTGACAGGTAATGTGGCTGAGAATTGGAGGAGATTCAAACAGCGTTTGGAGTTGTATTTAGCGGCAATCGGAGCTGACGAGAAAAGTGGTAAAATGAAAGCGTCAGTGTTCTTTCATGTCGTGGGTGATGAAGCGCTGGAGGTGTATAATAAATTCACATTCGCTGCTGATGGGGACAAAATGAAGCTGGATAAAATAATGGAACAGTTTGAGGCCTAATGCATACCTAAACATAATGTGACGTTTGAGAGGCACAGATTTTTCACATGTGTACAGAAAACGGGAGAGACTATTGATCAGTATGTGACTGAACTGAGAAACCGAAGCAAAACATGTGAATTTGGGGGACTGACAGACTCGCTGATAAAAGACAGACTGGTGTGTGGTATTCCAGATAATGGTCTAAGGGAAAGACTGCTAAGAGAGCAAAATCTAGACCTGGGAAAAGCCATAGCACTGTGTAGGGCTACAGAGACTGTGAAGTCGCAGGCAAAGGAGCTGTTCAGTGACAGTAGCTGCAACGTGGATGCAGTGAGAAAGAATGGACACAAACCGTTTAACAAAAAGAGCGCCAATGAGAAAAAAGAGGCGTGGCCAGCGAACAAAAGTGAAAGGGGCAATCGAAAGTCATGTAGTCGATGCAGTACACAGCATACACCAAAAAAGTGTCCAGCATATGGTAAAACATGCAATAGTTGCAACAAAAATAACCATTATGCCCGTTGCTGCAAGAACCAAGCGCAACAAAGCAAGGTCCATGCAGTAGATGAAAGCGAGATAGAGGAGTTCTATGTAGATGTTGTGTCTGAAATCATAAAAGAAAAAAGAGACTGGATGTTGACACTAAAAGTGAATGACATACACATTCCATTTAAATTGGATACTGGAGCACAAGTTAATGTGATATCAGAGACTGATTTTAAGAAAATTAGACCCAGACCAAAGATACATGGAATAAAAGCGAAAGTGACAGGATACTCAGGTACTGATATACCAGTGAAAGGAAGATGCATTGTCAAAGTGACACACAAGGACAGAGAGCACACGCTAGCATTAATCGTGGTGCCAAAGGATGTGCAAGCCATACTAGGTTTAATAGCCTGTGAGAGACTGAACCTGGTAAAGAGAGTCCTTGTTGTGGAAAGCGAAGGAGACACAGTCTATGATGATCTCATGAAAGAGTACAAAGACCTATTTCAGGGTCTAGGCTGCCTTCCAGGAGAACACACGATCAGAGTAGATAAAAGTATGCCAACGGTCATACATCCATGCAGAAAAGTTCCGTTTGCTCTTCAAAAGCAACTGAAGGCAGAGTTGGACAGGATGGAAAGCCTGAACGTGATTCAGAAGATAGATAAGCCAACTGAATGGGTGAGTTCCCTCGTCGTTGTGGACAAAAAGAATGGAAAGCTCAGAATTTGCCTGGATCCAAGAGATCTAAACAGAGCAATAAAGAGAGAACACTTCAAGCTTCCTACACGTGAGGAAATCATGGCACAATTTGCAAATGCAAAGTATTTCAGCAAGTTAGATGCATCATCAGGATTTTGGCAGATGAAACTGGACGAGGCAAGTTCAAGACTGTGCACGTTCAACAGTCCATTTGGCAGATACAGATTCCTAAGGTTACCATTTGGCATTGCCTCAGCTCCTGAAGTGTATCACAAAACAATCCATATGATCTATGAGCACCTGGAGGGAGTTGATACATCAATGGATGACATCATAGTATGGGGAACCACGAGAACTGAGCATGACGAGAGACTGAAAAAAGTGCTGGAAGCAACAAGGAAAACAAACCTGAAGCTGAATAGAGAGAAATGCCAGCTCGGGGTGACAGAACTGACATTCATGGGAGATATCCTTAGCAGTGAGGGCATCAGACCAGATCCCAGAAAGGTGTCCGCCATTTAGAATATGCCAAAGCCACAATGCAAAAAGGACGTGCAGAGGTTTAATGGAATGATCAACTACATGGGTAAATTCATATCCAACCTCTCAGAAAAGATGGCGCCACTGAGACGACTAACTGAAAAGAACATAGAATGGGAATGGAATCATGAGCATGAGAAGTCATGGAGCGAGCTAAAGAAACTGCTCACAGAGGAACCAGTTCTGAGGTTTTATGACCCAGCGAGACCCATCAAGATATCATCAGATGCATCACAGAGTGGGCTCGGTGCCGTTCTTCTGCAAAAATATGACTACTGGCAACCTATTGCATATGCATCGCGCTCAATGACAGACGCGGAGACGCGATATGCTCAAATAGAAAAGGAGCTGCTCAGCATCACATACGCCTGTGAAAGATTTCACCAATTTGTGTCAGGACAAGCAATCAGTGTAGAGACTGACCATAAGCCCTTGATTGCATTGTTCCAAAAGCCACTAAATAGCTGTCCACTTAGAATACAAAGAATGATGATCAGGCTGCAACGCTATACACTGAATGTTGCGTACACACCAGGTAAGCTGATGTATACAGCAGACACGTTGTCCAGAGCTGTTGACCCAGGAGAGCCCGCAAACACCAAAATGGATGAAAAAGTGAACGCCTACGTGGACATGATCACAAGTGCACTGCCCATAGCAGATGCAAAAATGGAGCTCATAAAGACTGAGACAAACAAAGATGAAACACTGAGATGACTGAGGAAAAGCATCTTGGATGGATGGCCCAACATGAGGCAAGACTGCTCACCTGACATGGCAGAGTACTGGAACTGCAGGGCGGAAATTTCAGTGGTCAAAGACATCATCTACAAAGGAAGTAAAATAGTTATCCCAAAGAGTCTGAGAAAAGAGATGCTAAAAAGGATCCATGGAGGACATCTGGGAATCGAAAAGTGTAAGAAAAGAGCACGAGAGATGATGTACTGGCCACGAATCAACCAAGATGTGAAAAATGAGGTGTCAAACTGCACAATATGCCTGAAATATCGAGCAAGCAATCCGGTAGAACCACTAAAGCCACACCCAGCGCCAGACAGACCTTACCAGAAGGTAGGCGCTGACCTATTCGTATGTCAAGGGAAGGACTATCTTGTAATCACAGACTATTACTCCCTGTATCCAGAGGTTTGTAGACTGTACACAACCACTGCAGATGCTGTGATAAGAAGTATGAAAGCCATATTCTCCAGACATGGCGTGGCAAGCGAGGTCTTCACAGACAACGGACCCCAGTTTTACAATGCATGTTTCCGACACTTTGCCAAAGAGTGGGACTTTGTCCACACAATGTCAAGTCCTCACTTTCCACAGTCCAATGGACTAGTGGAAAAATCGGTCCAGACAGTGAAAAGACTGATGTACAAGGCAAAAGACAGTGGAACTGACTTCTACCAGAGCATGCTTGTATACCGCACAACGCCGCTCGAGTGTGGTATGTCACCAGCCCAACTCCTGATGGGACGTCTGCTAAGGTCAAACCTACCCATCCCGGAGAACCTCCTGAAAACAAAAGAGGGGGAGAAAGTGAGGAAGTTCAAAGAACAACAGAAAGAAAAGCAAAAGTACTACTATGACAGAGGAACACAAAACCTACCTGAACTCCACACTGGTGATCAAGTAAGGTTCAAAGACAAAACAAACATATGTACTCAGAAGGGAACTGTCCTGAGTGAAGTTCAACCAAGATCATACACCATTCAGACAGATGAGGGTGCTGTTCTGAGAAGAAATCATTGGGATCTTCTCATGGGACCAGCCACAGCAGGTCAAAAGACTGATACTGTTGAACAACCTGATCACACAGCAGATCAAAAGACTGATACTGTTGAACAACCTGATCACACAGCTGAGAAACCATCATCTGAGGCAACAACTCAGATACAAGGACAATCAATCAGAAAATCCTCAAGACACGTGAAGCCTCCTGAGAGACTCATTGAGCAAGTTTAAGGACTCTTGTTATAGAAGGAAGTAATGCTATCTTATTCTTTCTTCAAGTTCTAGGTATTTACATATTTCATGTGAACACACAAAACAAGGTTAAAAAACCTTGATAATGATAATGATAATGTAAGTTCATTAAGTGTTACAGTTAAAATGCAGAGTAATAGAAAGAAAACATGTTGTTAGATAAAAGTAAAATACTTTTGTTTTAAGAAAGGGGGATGTAATGATATCAGCAAATAGTGATGGTATTTGCCTGTTTGGTTATGATGCCTTACCAACATATTTGCCTGTTTGAATATTTATGCCTTACCAGCAGAGGGCATGTGACAGAGGCAGAGTTTAGTTTTAGTTTCATTTTAGATGGATCTCTAAGATGGTGTCTCCTGTAATGCTGTTAACTGAGTTGAACAAACTTTAGATTAAAAGACATTCTCTTTCATAAATGTCTCGTCATTGTACCCACATAGAAATCAATACAACCCCTGCCCCTCCCTCCCGGAACCATGACAGAATTCCCCTTGTCCTCACCTTTCACCCCACCAGCCTCCACATTCAACGGATCATCCTCTGCCATTTCCGCCACCTCCAGCGTGATCCCACCACCAAACGCATCTTCCCCTCACCTCCCTTTCAGCATTCCGTAGGGACCGCTCCCTCCTCGACACCCTTGTCCACTCCGCTCTCAGTCCCCACACCCCTTCCCCTTCGCCCGGCACCTTCCCGTGCAAGCGCAGGAGATGCAACACATGCCCTATACCTCCCCCCTTCCCACTGTACAGGGCCCCAAGCACCCCTTCCAGGTGAAACAGCAATTTACTTGTGCTTCTCACAATTTAGTATACTGTATTCGCTGCTCACGATGTGGTCTCCTCTACATTGGGAAGACCAAATGCAGATTGGGTGACCGCTTTGCGGAACACCTCCATTCAGTCCGTAAGGAGGACTCCGAGCTCCCGATCGCTGGTCATTTTAATTCACCTCTCCACTCCCACTCAGACCTCACCGCCCTCGGCCTCTTGCATTGTTCCACAGAAGCTCAGTGTAAGCGAGGAACAGCACCTCATCTTTCGATTAGGCACTTTACAGCCTTCCGGACTCAAAATAGATTCAACGATTTCAGATCATAACCTCTGCCCCTATCATATATATATATATATATTTTATCCACACCTATTGTCTGTGTATTTTTTTCTTCTCCCCCACATGGCAGCTGTCTTTCATTCTGCCAGCACAATTTACACTTCATCTAGAGCCATCCTTTGTTTCTTAACCTGTTCCATTACCATCTCCTTTTGCCTTGAATATCTCTTAATGTCTCTTAATCTCTTGCGCCTTCCATCCTATCACAGACCTTCCCTTTTGTTCTTTCATCTCCTCCCCCCTTTCCCAGCCTCTTCCCTTGCTTAAAAATTTGTTCCATTTCCTGCTTTTTTCCAGTTCTGACGAAAGGTCATCGACCTGAAACGTTAACTCTGTTTCCCTCTTCACAGATGCTGCCTGACCTGCTGAGTTTCTCCAGCATTTTCTATTTTTATTTCAGATTTCCAGCATCTGCAGTATTTTCTTTTAGTATCATTAATTCACTGCCAATTCTCTTCCAGGAATGCCCATTTTGAAGAAGTTCTGCTCTTCTCTCCGATGGGAGGGCCGTTTGTCTCCTTTACCTTGTTCATCTTCATTGCTTTCTGTCTCCCTTCTCATGTTTGATCAGGTATCTACCAAAACTCCCTTTCACAGCCACATATCTTTCCTCAGTAACTGTCTCCGGCTCTGACTTACCCCTCGTGGATTCCAACTGAAATTCCACCCTTCGTATTTTGGATCCACCCAGGACTACAGATATCTCCAAGATATTCAGCATTCCTTGAACCACTGCGCTCGCCATATCCTGAGATCCACGCTGAATGCCATGCGACGCCACATGCACACCCTCGACCTCTCTCTTCAGCAGCACCGACTCACTCTATCTCTAAGCTGCCCTGGCCCGCAGTTCCTTTTCATCCTTCGCCTCATCCGTCGCTTTAACAAAAAGCTTTTTTTCTTCCTTTCAGTTGTCAAGGATCGCAAGCTTCAACAACTCTTGGACACCAATGCCCCTCTGGAACCTTCTTCCCCATCACTTTCCTCTGACCCCATCCCTTTCCCAATCTCACCCCCTGCCGTGATTTCTCTATCCCCTCCGACCTTCCCCTCTCTGACCCCGAACGATCAGTCCTCAGCAAAGGCCTGAGCTGCATCCCCTTACGCCCCCAACTCAATGAATTTCGAGCTCGGCACGATGCTGAGCTCTTTTTCTGCCGCCTTCGTCTCTGTGCCAACTTCTTTGGCCAGGAGTCTTCCCCCCGCATGGCTGATCCTTTCTCCCACTTTCAGAATTCTAGTTCCACCTGGACCCCTCCCTCTGGCCTCTTACCATCTCTAGGTCTTTTCATTGCAAACTGCCGGCGTGACACCGGCCGTCTCCATTTCTCTGCTCCTCTCACTCACTCCAACCTACCTCCCTCTGAACTTGCAGCACTCCATTCTCTCAGATCCAACACCGACGTTATCATTAAACCCGCTGACAAGGGTGGTGCTGTTGTTGTTTGGCGAACCGACCTCTACCTAATGAAAGCTGAACGGCAACTCTCCGACGCCTCCTCCTACCTCCACCTGGACCATGACCCCACTACCGAATATCAAACAATCGTTTGCAAAACTGTCACTGACCTAATCTCCGCTGGAGATCTTCCCTCCACGGCCGCCAACCTCATAGTTCCCCAACCCCGCTCAGCCCGCTTCTACCTCCTTCCCAAGATCCACAAACAGGACTGCCCTGGTCGACCCAACGTTTCAGCCTGTTCTTGCCCCATGGAACTTATCTCTTCCTATCTCGACTCTATTTATTCTCCCCTTGTCCAGTCTCTTCCCACCTCGATCCGCGACTCTTCCGACGCCCTCCACCACTTTAACAGGTTCCAGTTTCCTGGCCCCAACCGCCTCCTTTTCACTATGGACGTACAATCCCTCTACACCTCCATCCCCCACCAGGATGGCCTGAGGGCGCTCCGCTTCTTCCTTGAACAGAGGCCCAACCAGTCCCCATCCACCACCACCCTCCTCCGCCTGGCTGAACTTGTTCTCACATTGAACAACTTCTTCTTTGACGCCACTCACTTCATCCAAATTAAAGGTGTTGCTATGGGAATCCGCATGGGCCCTAGCTATGCCTGCCTTTTCGTGGGATATGTGGAACACTCTTTGTTCCAGTCCTACTCAGGTCCCCTCCCTCACCTCTTTTTCTGGTACATTGATGAATGTATATGTGCTGTTTCCTGCTCTCGCCCTGAATTAGATAATTTCATTGACGTTGCTTCCAAATTCCACCCTTCCCTCACCTTCACATGGTCCATATCTGATTCATCCCTTCCCTTCCTCGACTTCTCTGTCTCCATCTCTGGGGGTAGGATATTGACAAACATTCACTACAAGCCCACTGAATCCCACAGTTACCTGGACTACACTTCCTCCCACCCCACCTCCTGTAAGGACTCTATTCCATTCTCCCAGTTTCTCTGTCTCCGCTGCATCTGCTCTGACGATTCCACCTTCCATACCAGTGCTTCTGACATGTCTTCCTTTTACCTCAACCGAGGATTCCCCTCTACAGTGGTTGACATGGCCCTTGACGGTGTCCGTTTTATCTCCCGCACTTCTGCCCCCATCCCTGCCCCTCCCTCCCGGAACCACGACAGAATTCCCCTTCTCCTCACCTTTCACCCCACCAGCCTCCACATTCAACGGATCATCCTCTGCCATTTCCGCCACCTCCAGCGTGATCCCACCACCAAACTAATCTTCCCCTCACCTCCCCTTTCAGCATTCCGTATGGTCCGCTCCCTCCACGACACCCTTGTCCACTCCGCTATCACCCCCAACACCCCTTCTCCTTCGCCCGGCACCTTCCCGTGCAAGTGCAGGAGATGCAACACATGCCCTTATACCTCCCCCCTACCCACTGTCCAGGGCCCCATACACCCCTTCCAGGTCAAACAGTGATTTACTTGTACTTCTTGCAATTTAGTATACTGTATTCGCTGCTCACGATGTGGTCTCCTCTACATTGGGGAGACCAAATGCAGATTGGGTGACCGCTTTGCGGAACACCTCCGTTCAGTCCGTAAGGGGGACTCCGAGCTTCCGGTCACCTGTCATTTTAATTCACCTCTCCACTCCCACTCAGACCTCACCGTCCTCGGCCTCTTGCATTGGTCCACAGAAGCTCAGCGTAAGCTCGAGGAACAGCACCTCATCTTTCGATTAGGCACTTTACAGCCTTCCGGACTCAACATAGAGTTCAACGATTTCAGATCATAACCTCGGCCCCTATCATTTTTATCCACACCATTTGTCTGTGTATTTTTTTCTTCTCCCCCACATAGCAGCTGTCTTTCATTCTGCCAGCACAATTTACACTTTATCTAGAGCCATCCTTTGTTTCTTAACATGTTCCAGGTTTTAATATTGCCCAGAACTTCGGGTCTCCATGGGTGAGTATGCACGGTGTACTCACCCGTAGGCCCAATGGAAGTGCCACTTTCCTGCATACACTGCGCATGCGCGGGAAACCGGCATTTCCGTTCCCCTGAACGAAGGGGTTCAGAGTTCGAACGCGTACGCAGAAGAAGCTGCGCGTGCGCATCGAACTTACGTTATTTTTGCAGGTTTTCCCGGGAGGGTAAGTCTCCAGAAGTTACACATTTAAAAAGCAGGTGCAGCGCCTGTGTTTTACAAGGTAAGTGGTGAATTAATTAAAATTAAAACATTTTTTCCACAGTTTTATTATTTTTAAATACTTTAAAGAAAGATAAGTTTATTTTTAGCCCTATTAGAAAATAAAATTACTTTTTTCAAAAATTTAAATTATTGTTTAAGTTAGTTATTTCATGTAATTTATAGTTTATTTTAAAAATGTGATGTTTTTTAAAAATTTATTTGAAGATTTAGTGATGTTTTGGGGCCCGTAGTATTTATAAGTTTTGACAGCCCTTGCTGTCAAACTTATGAATGAAGCATTCCCTGCTCCGATTGGCACTCCATGGCCCACGTGATCCCAGGGGACGCATCGAAATAACTGCGCCCCTGGGATACACAAGCAGTGCGCGCCGGCATTTGGAGCAGGCCCAGGATCGGAATTCCACCAGGGCCCACAGCTCAACGGCCGACGCGCAAGGTAAGTGCAGGCCGGGGGCTTACACCCGCTGGAAGCCCCTGACCCAAATTTCTGGGCCTATATGTGTAGCTTCTGGAGACTTACCCTCCCGGGAAAACCTGCAAAAAAAAACATAAGTTCGATGCGCACGCGCAGCCTCTCCTGCGCACGCGTTCGAACGCTGAACCCCTTTGTTCAGGGGAACAGAAGTGCTGGTCTTCCGTGCATGCGCAGTGCATGCAGGAAACCGGCACTTCCATTGGGCCTACGGGTGAGTACCACATGCGTACTCACCCGTGGAGACCCGAATTTCTGGGCCAATTTTTCTTTCGTGGAGCAGAAATGCTGCCCAAGTCCTCAAAGGATTAAATATTGTACATGTCATGGAAAATGCTTGTGTGTGCAGTAGACTCAATTAGAACCTGTTCTTTTGTAGTTATTTTGAATGAGCATGCAGGACAGTGTGGTTTTTGATCACCCACTCTGCTGAGTTTGCATTTTGAGTTGGGTCACTATGGGGTGGACCTGATCAGCTAGACATTCCTGACAGTGTCGGGTGAAAAGCCAGAGGAAGAGTTATGACTGACCTGCTTTTTTGCATTTCCTAGAGACTGATTTATGGTAGCATTGTCAGAAGCCTGGGAACATGTCATACACATTTGCTGCTTGGGGCAGAAACCAGACATTCCAGGAGCAGAGGGGCTGTAACTTAGTGAAATTCAGCTCCACCACGTTTCTGCCCCTTGAGACAGGCCAGATCCTAGGAATCTGCCGGCATTGCCGTCATCCCGATGTCAGTCTCGAATGGAAGGGGATGGTTCCTGGGATCTCCTGGAAATCGGGCACTTATCACCAAGACAGCCTCAGGTCTGTTGGGCGGGGAGGAGTCTCATTCCACTGCACTAACAGCAACGGATTGCTGAACTCAGGGCCTTAATTCATAGAAACATAGAAACATAGAAGATAGGAGCATGAGTAGGCCATTCGGCCCCTTGAGCCTGCTCCGCCATTTAATGAGATCATGGCTGATCATCCAAATTCAGTACCCTGTCCCTGCCTTCTCCCCATATCACTTGAACCATTTAGCCTTAAGAAATATATCTAACTCCTTCTTGAATATATTTAATGAATTGGCCTCAACTGCCTTCTGTGGTAGAGAATTCCACAGGTTCACCACTCTTTGGGCGAAGAAATTCCTCGTCATCTCCGTCCTAAATGGCTTACCCCCTTATCCTTAGACTAAGACTCCTGGTTCTGGAATCCCCGGCCATCGGGAACATCCTTCCTGCATCAAGTCCTGTTAGAATTTCATAAGTTTTAATGAGATCCCCTCTCATTCTTCTAAACTCCAGCGAGTATAAGCCCAATCGACACAATCTCTACTCATACGTCATTCCTGCCATCCCAGGTATCAGTCTGGTGAATCTTCGCTGCACTCCCTCCATGGCAATATCATCCTTCATCAGATAAGGCGACAAAAACTGCACACAATACTCAAGATGTGGTATCACTAAGGCCCTGTACAACTGCAGCAAGACATCCTTGTTCCTGTACTCGAACCTTCTCGCTACGAAGGCCAACATACCATTTGCCTTCTTAACAGCCTGCTGCACCTGCATGCTTACCTTCAGCGACTGGTGCACAAGGACACCCAGGTCTTGTTGCACTTCCCCTTCTCCCAATCTATTGCCATTCAGATAATAATCTGCCTTTGTGTTTTTGCCACCAAAGTGGATAACCTCGCATTTATCCACATTATACTGCATCTGCCATGCATCTGCCCAATCACTCAACCTGTCCAAATCATTCTGGAGTTTCTCGGCATCCTCCTCACAGCAAACATGCCCACCCAGCTTTGTGTCGTCTGCAAACTTGGAGATATTGGCCCAGAAATTCGGGTCGGGGGCTTCCCACGGGTGTAAGCCCCCGACCTGCACTTATCTTGTGGGCCGGCCCCCGTCTAATTCCGATCCTGGGCCTGCTCCAGCTGCCGGCACGCAGTGCTTGTGTATCCCAGGGGCGCAGTTAGTTCGATGCATCCCCTGGGATCACGTGGGCCATGGGTAGCCAATCAGAGCAGGGAATGCTACATTCCCACGTCTGACAGGAAGATCTGTCAAAACTTAGAAATACTACAGGCCCCAAAACATCACTAAATCTTCAAATAAATTTTTAAAAAACATCACATTTTTAAAATAAACTATAAATTACATGAAATAACTATTTTAAACAATAATTTAAATTTTTGAAAAAAATAATTTTATTTTCTAACGGGGCTAAAAATAAACTTACCTTTCTTTAAAGTATTTAAAAATAATAAAACAGTGGAAAAAATGTTTTAATTTTAATTAATTCACCACTTACCTTGTAATAGCAGGCCTTATGCCTGCTTTTTAAATGTGTAAATTCTGCAGACTTACCCTCCCGGGAAAACCTGCAAGAAAAACCTAAGTTCGATGCACACGCGCAGCTTCTCCCGCGCATGCGTTCGAACTCTGAACCCCTTCGTTCAGCGGAATGGAAGTGCCGGTTTCCTGCACATGCGCAGTGCATGCAGGAAACCAGCACTTCCATTGGGCTTACGGGTGAGTACCCCGTGCATACTCACCCGTGGAGACCCGAATTTCTGGGACATTACATCTAGTTCCCTCGTCTAGATCATTAATATATATTGTAAGTAGCTGGGGCCCAACAACCGAACCCTGTGGTACCCCACTAGTCACTGCCCACCACTCGGAAAAAGACATAGAAACATAGAAGATAGGAGCAGGAGTAGGCCATTCGGCCCTTCGAGCCCGCTCAGCCATTCAATGCGATCATGGCTGATCATCCAAATTCAGTACCCTGTCCCTGCCTTCTCCCCATATCCCTTGATCCGTTTAGCCTTAAGAAATATATCCAACTCTTTCTTGAATATACTTAATGAACTGGCCTCCACCGCCCTCTGTGGCAGAGAATTCCACAGGTTCACCACTCTCTGGGTGAAGAAATTCCTCCTCATTTCAGTCCTAAATGGCTTACCCCTTACCCTTAGACTATGACCCCTGGTTCTGGACTCCCCGGCCATCAGAAACATCCTTCCTGCATCTAGTCTGTCCAGGCCTGACAGGATTTTATAGGTTTCGATGAGATCCCCTCTCAATCTTCTAAATTCCAGTGAGTATAAGCCCAATCGACACAATCTCTCCTCATACGTCATTCCTGCCATCCCAGGTATCAGCCTGGTGAATCTTCGCTGCACTCCCTCCATGGCAAGAACGTCTTTCCTCAGGTAAGGCGACCAAAACTGCACACAATACTCAAGGTGCGGTCTCACCAAGGCCCTGTACAACTGCAGCAAGACAACTCTTTGCTTCCTGTATGCCAACCAGTTCTCTATCCAAGTCAGTACCTTGCCCCCAATCCCATGTGCCTTAACTTTACACGCTAATCTCTTATGCGGGACCTTATCGAAAGCCTTCTGAAAGTCCAAATACACCACATCCACTGGTTCTCCCTTATCTATTTTACCAGTTACATCCTCAAAACATTCAAGTAGATTAGTCAAGCACGATTTACCTTTTGTAAATCCACGTTGACATTGTCCAATCTTGTCACTGTTTTCCAAGTGCTCTGCTATTACATCTTTTATAATGGACTCTAAGCATTTTCCCCACTACCGATGTCAGGCTTACCGGTCTATAATTCCCCGTTTTCTCTCTGCCACCTTTTGTAAATAGTGGGGTAGAGAACCTGCTGTCAACCCGCCTCCACGTGAGTCTCCCAGGTGTTCAGCGCCGACAGACCCGACACCAAGTGGCGGGGGAGGCAATTGACATCATTAAATGGATTGTTAACATCCAATTAACTGTTATTCTAAGTTTACTTTTCAAATTTATATGCTCCTCCACGGGAAACCCACTGCTCGGGGAATACGTCAGCTCAGCATGTCGTGAGTGGATTCAGCATTGAATTATCTCATGACCTGACAGCTGCCAAAGTTGTATAAAAGATCCCATGTTACAGCTGTTCACTTTCAAAGCTCAGAAACTGTTGGTTACTGCATTTGGAAGATTTATTGAGCTTTCTGTAGCTTGCAAGTGTTTGGAGCCAACTCTCTATCCAGTGTCACCTCATTGGAACAACCTCTCTCACCATTGACAGATCGCTTCTGTCATCTCAACCTCTCCTGCCATCTATTCCATCAGCATCGTTGCCCTTGAAAATAGTTCACCTTGGTCCTCAGAATCCCACCAAGATCAGCCCCAACACCAGCATCACCAGGCACACCAGCAGCAACAACAACAACAACACCAGCCTTCTCAGCAATCAACTGATGCTGCACAGGACACAGGGCACCAGCACCCAACCACATTGCTGCCCGGGGCACCAGGGATGGTCTCACTATGGGCAGATTTACTTAACTTGACACTGTACACCCTGGATGGCAAACAATGTGCCAGGTTGGCACCACCCCACACCAGCAAAATATAGTATCCCTACAATGCCCAAGCCATTCCTTTCACTCTCGTCACCATTGCGGGGGTGGGGCGGGGGTACCGTTATGTCTCATCATTCACTACAACTCATTAAGCCACTTCCGAAGGTGGACACAAATCTGTCCAAGAACGCAAAGTGCTGAAAATAAAGGTTTCAATGTTTGACAGCACATTACCAGAAACTTCACATGAACATTGACTAAACCACCCAAGTGCTTACCCTTGTGTGTTGTTAGTTGGTATGCTTGGTCTAGGATGAGGGTGAGTGTGAGGGGTAGCTAATGAAATGGGGAAGTGATAATGTAGATAGAGAGGGATGGGTGGAGGTGCAAGGTAAGTTGGTGTGAGTAAAGATGTGCAGGAGTAGGGTGGGGAAAGCAGAGTGATGGGGATGTGATGAGTGGCACAGCAGGATGTGGTTGAGTGTCGCTTGGCAGTAACGTTTTGTGATCTACGGAGATCATTGAGAGGCTTGCGCCACTGCAGCCTGGTCCTCCTGACGACATCACTGCTTGTGCCCTCCTGTGCAATGTGCAACCAGGCTGTGTTGGTCTCCTGGGGAGGTCTCTTCCACCCATTGGAAGGGAAGAGGACCTCCCTGCATGCTGTGACTCCCTCCATAAACATATGGAGGGAGTCATGGGAGAGCCTGGGTGCAGCCGTGCACCTTTGTGCAATGATTGTCAGTGTTTGCAGTCCCTCAATGCTGTAAAACACTGAAAACTGAACTGTCAAAATCAATTAGGACATGGCCCCTTTAAGGAAACCGGCTGATGACGCATCATCAAATGATGTCATCAGACCCGCTTCCTATTAATTGGCTGGGACCCTCGCAGGGCAGGCTTAACAAGCCCACTCAATGTAATACCACTGGAGAGTGTGGGCTGCATTGGGCACTGGGCTGGGACCGCGACACCGACCCCGGCCGCTCCGGTCCCACCTCGGTCAGCGAAATCGTGGCCAACATATTAAAATGAACAGCCTTACATTATAGACCCTAACACAGCTCCTTTCTTACTTAACAATAGCCCCTGCAGAAAAAAAAACATTGCATATTTCCAAATTTGCAGAATTGTGGTTCCCTTCTTGCTGAGGCTCTCCCTGGCCCTTCCAATTAATACTAAAGCCGTTTTGGATGTACGAGGCCTTCTTAAATAGTGTCTTAAGCTTGTTTTTTCATACTCTCTGAACAGTAGTTCAAGGCTTTTAAGATATATGTTCAGTCTTCCTGGATAATTTTTGGCGACGATACTCTAATTTTCCTGTCAATATCAAGGTTTGCAATCCTAGGATCTCATGATCTATCAATCCTACCAATTTAACTGTCAATATCAAGATTTACAGTGGAAAATTCTGTATTTATTTGCCTATATCACTTTTTAACTGCATGGTAAACATTTTTGTGCTCATTTCTATCTCAGTACTTTTACTCTCCTTGATGTCAGCTACATTGCAAGATAGCATGGTGGCTATTTTCCCTCCCAAGTTGAAGAACTTTGACAGATTCTGCCCTTCCATCCTGGTCAATCTCTGCTTTCTGCCCCATAAATATATTCTTATAGGTGTCTGGAAAAATGCCATCCCAAATTTTCAAAATTGATATTCTGCACGTGCAAAGGTCCTTTAGTTTGCATTTGTCCACATTTAAATACAGTAATCCTAAAAGGGTTTGCAAAAATTGTCCATTCAGCTAAAAAATTTGTGATGATGCACCGTAGTGTATCTGTAAATTATGAGTAGTGACTAAATTTATGTCAGTACATTGACATTATAAAAACCTGGTCCTACCTGCAGTTTTGTGCAGGTATCAACAACAACATCTTTAATTTATACAGTGCCTTTAACATAGAAAAACGTTCCAAGGCACCTCACAGAGACATAACCAGGCAAAAATGGTTGCCGCACCAAAGTAAGAGAGATAAAGAAAAAAGGAAAGAACTTGCATTTATATAACGCCATTCACAACCTCAGGATATCCAAAAGCACTTTATAGGCAATTAAGTGCTTTGTTTTTTGAAGTATAATTACGGTTGTAATGTGGCAGCCAATTTGCAAACAGCAAGGTTCCAGAAACAGTAATGAGCTAAGGTCAGAGAATCTGTTTAGGTGATGTTGGTTGAGGGTTAAATATTGGCCAGGACACCTGTAACGTCCATGTGTAATTGAGACACGGACTGCAGAAGTTGGTTATAACAGGTGTTTACTGAATGGAGACAAAACTGGAACTACTATACAAAGTTACTGCACAGGCTTATATACAGGGGTGGTCACTACTGGTACTACAGTATACAGGGGCTGCAGAATATAGTTCCTTCTTCAAGGTACATACACTACAACACCAGGGAGAACTCATCTGCCTTTCTTCTAATAATGCCATGGGATCTTTTGCATCCATCCAAGATGACAGACAGGGTCTTGGTTTAACGTCATATCCAAAAGGCACAACTTCCGCCAGTGTAGCACTTCCTCAGTACTGCGCTGAAGTAGTGCCTAGATTAAGTGCATATTAGGAGGGGTGACCAAAAGCTTGATCAAAGAGCTGGATTTTATCAAGAGTCTTAAATGAGGATAGGGAGATGGAGAGGCAGATGGATTCCGAGTGTGGGGACAACACGAGTTGAAGGAAAGGGATGCACTCGAGGCCAGAGTCTGATGAATTCAGGGAGTTGCAGGCCTGGAGGAAGTAACATGCTAGTTCGGGCAAGGCCATGAAGGAATTTAAACACAGAGATGGGAATTTTAAATTTGAGGCATTGAGGGAGCAGGAGCCAATGTACGTCAGAGTGCACAGGGATGGTGGGTGAGTGGGATTAGGTGTGAGTTAGGTTACGGGCAGAAGAATTTTGGATGAGCTCAAGTTTAAGGAGGTGCAAGGTGGGAGGCCGGCCATGAGAGCATTGGAATAGTCAAGTCTACAGGTAACAAAGGCATGAATGAGGGTTTCAGTAGCAGATGAGGCAGGGGCAGAGATGGTCAATGTTACGAAGGTGGAAGTAGGTGGTCTTGGTGATGGAGGGGATATGGGGTCGGAAGATCAGCTCAGGGTCAAATAGGATGCCATGGTTGCAAACAGTCTGCTTCCACCTCAGACAGTAGCCACAGAGAGTGATGGAGTCAATGGTTAGGGAACGGTGTTTGTGGCACGGACCTAAAATAATGGCTTTGGCCTTCCCAATACTTAATTCGGGAAATTTCTGCTCAACCAGCACTGGATGTAAGTCAAGCTGCATGACAAATAAAAGGCAGTGGAGGGGAAGAGTGAGGTGGTGAAGAAATAGAGTTGGGTGTTGTCAGCATATATGTGGAACTTGAACCCAGGTCTGCGGATTATGTCATCATGGATAGATCCTTGGGGAACTCCAGAGGTAACAGTATGGTGATGGGAAAGGAAGCCATTTTTGGAGATGCTCTGACCACGATCAGATTTTTAAGAATAGATCCAAGTGAGGGCAGTCCCACTGAGTTGGACAACAGAGGAGAAATATTGGATGAGGATGAGATGTGGTCAGCTGTGTTAAAGACTGCAGAGAGGTCGAGGAGCATGAGGAAGGATAATGCACCATGGTCACAGTCACAGAGGATGATATTTGTGACTTAAATTATAACCATTTTACTGCTCTGGCAAGGCAAAAACCTGATTGGAGAAGTTCAAGCATGGAGTTGTGGGAAAGCTGAGCACAGATTTGGGAGGCAACAATATATTCAAGGACTTTGAAGATGAATGGGAGGTTGCAAGGACAAATGGGTCAATGACAGGTTTTTTGAGGAGAAGTTGATGACACAGCTTTGAAAGGGAGGGGGATAGTATCTGACGAGAGGGAACCATTTGCAATGTCAGCTAGCATGGGGGCCAGTAAAGGAAGTTGGGTGCTTGGCAGTTTAGAGATTGAGGTCATGGGAACAGAATATGGGTGTCATGAAAAGATGAGGACTGGCGATGGCATGAGGGGAACTAAGAGAGAAACTAGTGGAAGATATTGGTTCAGTGCTAGAGTAGGGGGGAGCCTTGTTGGAAATTTGGCTTGGTAGACAAAGGTAAGCAGGGAAGCAGCAGTGGGAGCTTAGTGATAATGGAATCCATGAGTTCCTTGCACTTGTTGTTGGAGGTGATGATGGAGGGAACAGGGGGGATGTTTTTAAAGAGATTGTTGATAGTGGAGAAAAGAAGCTGGGGTTTATCTTTGCTCTCTAAGATGATCCATTAAGCTTCTGTAATATATGAAATTAGTTACTTTGATTGGCTCCACCCCTGACAATTGACTCAATTAGTATTTTTAGTCAACTGACAAAAGCTGCCGAATGCTGCATTAAACCCATTTCAGAAATGACAACGCAGCATCAACAATGCACAAGCATGTAACATAGAATTTACAGAGCAGAAACAAGCCAATCAGCCCAAGCAGGCCAGGCCATGAAGGAATTTAAACACAGAGATGGGAATTTTAAATTTGAAGCACTGAGGAAGCAGGAACCATTGTACATCAGAGAGCACAGGGGTGGTGGTCTATGCCGGCGATTAGGATCTGCACGAGCCAACTCCTACCCAATGTCATCTCATCCTATCAGCATATCCTTCTATTTCTTTCACCTTCATGTACTTATCTAACTTCCACTTATATGCATCTATGCTATTCAACTCAACTACTCCATGTGGTAGCGAGTTCCACATTCTCCCACTCTCTGGGTAAAGAAAATGTTATTATGCCAAATCTGCTGCTTTTTCCCTAAAAATCATCAACAATTGGAAAATAGCTCCATAGTCACAAACCTTTATTTATCTTTACATATAAACACACATCTCAAAGGCAAACAGAAACAATCTAAAATAAATGGGCAAAAGAGCAAAACAGAATGAAGCAGACAATCTGTCATATAACATTACAGACAAACTGTAGTAACTGAGACCCAGCAGTTATGCCTGCGCTAACCTCGATTCTTCATAAGCATGCTATGGCTAACAACTAAGCTCAATTCTTTGGATGATGGCGCTAGCAGGACAATCCAACTGAAAATGTGGGTGGCATAACATTAAAGTTTGATGATAAAGGACATGAGCACATTGAATAATCAAGTGAAAAGCAAACCAAAAAATGGATAGGGACTAATCCCACAGCAACCAAGACTATAATATCAAATGCCTACAAGGTTGTGTGTTTATTGGAAAATTGAAGACAAGGGACAAAGTATATATTTGCACAATCCACTTGAGCAATTTGCAGCACTATCCTACAAAAAATATATTTTATTCAGTGAAGCAGAGTTTAGCAGCACTGAATGGCATTACAAATCTAAATTCAAATGTAGTTCCAGTCTTGCCTTGCTCCACTGCTGATATAAAAATGGTAGTGCACAGAGGAGAAATAGCCATATACTAGTATTAAAAAGGGACATTCTCTCATCAAAAACCTTTTATATTAATTGGAAAATAACCATTGGCCCAGAAATTCGGGTCTCCACGGGTGAGTACGCACGAGGTACTCACCCGTAAGCTCAATGGAAGTGTCAGCTTTTGCATGCACTGCGCATGCGCGGGAAACCGGCACTTCAGTTCACTGAAAGAAGGGGTTCAGAAGTCGAACGCGTGCGCAGGAGAGGCAGCGCGTGCGCATCGAACTTATGTTTTTTTTGCAGGTTTTCCTGGAAGGGTAAGTCTCCAGAAGTTAGACATGTAAAAAGCAGTTGCAAGGCCTTCTTTTTACAAGGTAAGTGGTGAATTAATTAAAATTAAAACATTTTTTCCACAGGTTTATTATTTTTAAATACTTTAAAGAAAGGTAAGTTTATTTTTAGCCCTGTTAGAAAATGTAATTAATTTTTTCAAAAATTTTAATTATTGTTTAAAATAGTTATTTCATGTAATTTATAGTTCATTTTAAAAATGTGATTAAAAAAAAAATTATTTGAGGATTTAGTGATGTTTTGGGGCTTGTAGTATTTATAGGTTTGACAGGTGTTCCTGTCAAACTTATGAATGAAGCATTCCCTGCTACCATTGGCTCTCCATGGCCCACGTGGTCCCAGGCGACGCATCGAACTAACTGAGCCCCTGGGATATGCAAGCAGTGCACGCCGGCAGTTGGAGGAGGCCCAGGATCGCAATTCCATGGGGGCCCACAGCTCAACAGCCGGCGTGCAAGGTAAGTGCAGGTCGGGGTCTTGCACCCGCGGGAAGCCCCCGACCCGAATTTCTGGGCCATTGTGTAAACATATGTGCAATTTTATAAAGAGCACAGGAATAACAGGCAAGAATTAATTTTAAGGTGATGTGACTAGACTTGGATTGTTACCTTACCAGAAAAACTCAAATTAATGTATTACCATTTATTGCATTCCACTGCACAATTTGTTGCTTATTCCAACTTGCCTGTGTAGTGACCAGTACCACTGTTAACAGGAGCATTAAAATGTTAGGGTTTTGTTGTCCACACTGAAATAGTCATGTTACATCAGCAAGAGCATTTTGTTGAAGGTATAAGCACAAGGTAGGCATAAGATGCAAAATAAATAGATTTATACACAAAAGAATCTATCATACATTAAAAATCCTGTGTATGTCAAGGTGCACTTAACCAGTCCCTCTTGCCACATTATTTCCATCACGCTATTTCTGATACTGTATCAATATTGATTTTAAAAGCACCGAAGAACGTTCCACCTGTTCCAAGCGATGGTCAGGAATGTGGCTTTCAACACTCCGGGGAAGGGGAAGGGGAAGGGGGCACCTTGGGAGGGAAGGCTTGCCACCATGTTGTGTCAGTTTAGGGTGGGGAGGAGGGTTTGATTATGGCGGCTCAAGCTCTAGTCATTGTGAGAAGAGTGCAGCTGCAGGGAGAAGGGACTGATATCTTGGGGTGGGGGAGTGATATGGAAAGGATTTCACCAACAGTCTAAAAACTTATATTATTTAAAATAAATAAACTTTAAAATGTATTTATTTTAAATAATACAGCCTCTTCCAAAAAGCTTCTTAGGAAACCTATTTAATAAACCCATCCTTCCCAATGCTCTCTTACCTTATAACCATCATCATAATTTTAACGCTCCCCAAATCAACTCTCCCACCTCTGCCACACCCAGCAACCCATCTCAGTGCTTCCACACTTAGGGACCAGTATTCCACTCCTCCCATATCCCAGGACCACAGCCAGTACTGCCATACTCCAACATCTTTGACTCATTCGAACCAAGCCTTAGTACCCCGTTCCCAATCACTGCAACCACTCCTGCATTGCTCCTGCAACCCCTGCCTGGTTCTCCCAGGCGCTTGCGACCCTGCTCATTAATGCTCCCACATAATTTGACCTGTGCCCCTAAATGCGAGGATCATTTTCTCAACACTACCAATACACATAGACTCACCACTACTACTACACACAGTTCGCCCAACCTACCTGCCACCTGGAATAGCTTCCCTGTTATCTAATTCTGTATCCTTGGCTTTTTTTTTAAAAGGTAAAAGATAAAATTAACAAGATATATAATTAACTTTTAATAGTAATCACGGCCACTGATTTACAATTTTTGTGCATATCTGCAAATAATCTTAGAACTTGAGCCTGAAAATATCACTAACACTCCGACAATTAAAAGACAATATGACTTATTTTAATTACCATAAATCAGTAACCCTGATAATATATTGTACAGTACTAGAATTAAACAACATATCCTGTGACTCACTGTGATCAATGCACGGGAGATCTGCCAGTGTATATTAAAATTAATGGATGCAATGTGCCACCAAACACATCCTGTAATACTTTTGTGTAACACTTTCTGTAACTCGTGTCTGTCATACTTTGTCACACACAATCACAGTCAAACTTAACTTAACCTCAGCAATTTTATTATGTCACACCTAATTGGGATATTCTACACATGTGGTTAAGAACATAAGAACATAAGAAATAGCAGCAGAAGTAGGCCATTCGGCCCCTCGAGCCTGCTCTGCCATTCAATAAGATCATGGCTGATCTGATCTTTGCCTCAATTCCACTTTCCTGCATGAGTCTCATAACCCTTGACTCCCCTGTAGCTCAAATATCTGTCTATCTCAACCTTTAATATATTCACTGACTCAGCTGCCGCAACTCTCTGGGGTAGAGAATTCCAAAGATTCACGACCTTCCGAGAGAAGAAATTCTTCCTCATCTCCGTCTTAAATGGGCGACCCCTTATTCTGAAACTATGCCCCTAGTTCTAGATTCCCGCACCAGGGGAAACATCCTCTCAGCATTTACCCCGTCAAGCCCCCTCAGGATCGTATGTTTCAATAAGATCACCTCTCATTCTTCTAAACTCCAATGAGTATAGGCTCAACCTGCTCAACCTTTCCTCATAAGACAACCCTTTCATCTCAGGGATCAACCTAGTGAATCTTCGCTGAACACCCTCCAATGCAAGTATATCCCTCCTTAAATAAGGTGACCAAAACTGTATGCAGTAGTCCAGGTGTGGTCTCACCAACGCCAAGTACAGTTGTAGCAAGACTTCCTTACTTTTATACTCCATCCCTGTTGCAATAAAGGCCAACATTCCATTTGCCTTCCTAATTACTTGCTGTGCCTGCATGCTAACTTTTTGTGTTTCATGTACGAGGGCACCCAGATCCTTCTGTACCACAGCATTCTGTAGTCTTTCTCCATTTAAGTATATTATGGCCCAGAAATTCGGGTCGGGGGCTTCCCACGGGTGCAAGCCCCTGACCTGCACTTACCTTGCACGCCGGCCGTTGAGCTGTGGGCCTGCGTGGGATTCCGATCCGGGGCCTGCTCCAGCTGCCAGCACACAGTGCTTGCGTATCCCAGGGGCGCAATTAGTTCGATGCGTCCCCTGGGATCACGTGGGCCATGGAGAGCCAATCGGAGCAGGGAATGCTCCATTCATAAGATTGACAGGAAGAGCTGTCAAAACGTATAAATACTACGGCCCCAAAACAGCACTAAATCTTCAAATAAATTTTAAAAAAGCATAACATTTAAAAAATAAACTATAAATTACATGAAATAACTAATTTTAAAAATAATTTAAATTTTTGAAAAAAACAATTTTATTTTCTAACAGGGCTAAAAATAAACTTACCTTGCTTTAAAGTATTTAAAAATAATAAACCTGTGGAAAAAATGTTTTAATTTTAATTAATTCGCCACTTACCTTGTAAAAAGCAGGCCTTAGGCGTACTCACCCGTGGAGGCCTGAATTTCTGGACCAATATTTGCTTTTCTATTCTTCCTACCAAAGTGGATAACCTCACATTTTCCCACATTATACTCCATCTGCCAAATTTTTGCCCACTCACTTAACCTATCTATATCCCTTTGGAGACTTTATGGGGGGAAAATTCGGTTGGTTTCCGCCTCCCGTTAGTGTTTTAAGAGGGCGCTAATAGGGCGCAAAGCAACTAGCGCTCGGGCGCAGCGATGTCTACGCCGCACGTGAAATTGACGACATTTTGCAGCGACGCTAAACAATACCACCCCGATCTCCTGCGCCCACAGATCTTGACGTCATTCGAGCGTGCAACGCCCTTGTGGCGCACCGGACAGGATATTGAGTGGCGCCCCCTCCTTTCCGCCTGACGCAAGCTACAACAGGTAGACTGGAACGGTTCCCAGTCGGCTTGGGGCTGGGGGGGGCGCTATTTAAAGGTGGCCTCTTCCTGGCATTTTCAGTGGTAGACATTTTTGCACCACTCATTCTGACAGAGAGAGAGATTCTGAGAGCGAGAAGGAGAGACTTCTGCATAGAGCCAATGCTGTGTGAAGTAGTTTTGGCTACTGAGCATCACTTTGCAGGTACTTTTGGATTTGACCTTCATTACTTTGATTACCAAGAGACTTGGGGGCTGCACTGATTTGGGGTATCGAACTGCGCCTACAGGATTGGAGGCAACAGGTACGCAGAGAGAGAGTGGCAATCATGGCCAGACGGAGGAGGGCCAACAGGCCTTTGTACAGGAGGCCTTACCCTCCCAGGGTACTTCGGCAACAATTCTCTTACATTAATATGTCTGAGGAGCAGTGTTTACACAGGCTGTGCCTCAGCAAGGAGGTGGTCACTAAGCTCTGCCACCTGCTGCAGCCAGATCTGCAGCCTCTACTGAGGACCAGGACGTCTCTGTGGCAGTGAATGTCACAGTGGCTCTGAAATGTTATGCCATCGGCTCCTTTCAAGCAGCTACTGGGGACATCGGCAATGTCTCCCAGTTCGCGGTCCATTGCTGTATCCATCAGGTCACAAATGCCAGTACATCTCTTTCCCAATGACCCGAGCCAAACAGCATGAACGCTCATTGGGCTTTGCGAGGATAGTGGGTTTCCCCATGGTGCAGGGCGCCATTGATTGCACGCATGTGGCATTGCGGGCAACGCATGAGAATGCAGAGGTTTTCAGAAACCGCAAGGGGTTCCACTCCTTAAATGTTGGCCTGTGACCACAGACAGCTGCTCCTCACTGTCAATGCCCGCTATCCTGACAGCTGCCACGATGCTTTCATCCTGCGACAGACTGCTGTGCCAGAACTTTACCAGGCACCGCATCAGCCAAGTGGTTGGCTCCTCGGGTTGATGACACCGCTCCGTAACCCCTACACCCCTGCTGAGCTGCGGTACAATGAGAGCCATCTCGCCACCAGGAACATTGTTGAGCAGATGATCGGCGTGCTCCAGCAACGGTTCCTGGAACGGTCATCTTCAAAAAATTCTATAGACTCTGGAACAGTTCCCATGGATTGGAGGGTAGCGAATGTAACCCCACTATTTAAAAAAGGTGGTAAAGAGAAAACGGGGAATTATAGATCGGTAAGCCTAACATCGGTCGTGGGGAAAATGCTAGAGTCCATTATAAAAGATGTAATAGCAGAGCACTTGAAAAACAGTGACAGGATCGGACAAAGTCAACATGGATTTACAAAAGGTAAATCTTGCTTGACTAATCTACTGGAATTTTTTGAGGATGTAACTGGTAGAATAGATAAGGGAGAACCAGTGGATGTGGTGTAGTTGGACTTTGAGAAGGCTTTCGATAATGTCCCACATAAGAGATTAACGTGCAAAGTTAAAACACATGGGATTGGAGGTATGGTACTAACTTGGATGGAGAACTGGTTGGCAAACAGGAAGCAAAGGTTTGGAATAAATGGGTCTTTTGCCGAGTGGCAGGTAGTGACTAGTGGGGTATCGCAGGGATCGGTGCTCGGATCCCAATTATTCACAATAGATATTAATGATCTAGACGAGGGAACTAGATGTAATCTCCAAATTTGCATATGACACAAAGCTGGGTGGGCGTGTGTGCTGTGAGGAGGATGCAGAGAAACTCCAGTATGATTTGGACAGGTTGGGTGATTGGGCAGATGCATGGCAGATGCAGTATAATGTGGATAAATGCGAGGTTATCCACTTTGGTGGCAAAAGCAGGTAGGCAGATTATTATCTGAATGGCAATAGATTGGGAAAAGGGGAAGTGCAATGAGACCTGGGTGCCCTTGTGCACCAGCCGCTGAAGGTAAGCATGCAGGTGCAGCAGATGGTTAAGAAGGCAAATCATGGCCCAGAAATTCGTGCCGGGGGCTTCCCGCGGGTGCAAGCCCCCGACCTGCACTTACCTACCGTGCCGGCCGTTGAGCTGTGGGCCCGCGTGGGATTCTGATCCTGGGCCTCCTCCAACTGCCGGCGCGCAGTGCTTGCATATCCCAGGGGCACAGTTAGTTTGATGCGTCCCCTGGGATCACGTGAGCCATGGAGAGCCAATGGTAGCAGGGAATGCTTCATTCATAAGTTTGACAGGAAGAGCTGTCAAACCTATAAATACTATAATCCCCAAAATATCACTAAATCTTCAAATAATTTTTTTTTTTTAAATCTCATTTTTAAAATAAACTATAAATTGCATGAAATAACTATTTTAAACAACAATTTAAATTTTTGAAAAAAATAATTACGTTTTCTAATGGGCTAAAAATAAACTTACCTTTCTTTAAAGTATTTAAAAATAATATACCTGTGGAAAAAATGTTTCAATTTTAATTATTTCACCACTTACCTTGTAAAAAGCAAGCCTTGCGACTGCTTTTTACATGTCTAACTTCTGGAGACTTACCATCCCGGGAAAACCTGCAAGAAAAATGTAAGTTTGATGTGCACGCGCTGCCTCTCCCGTGCATGCGTTTGACATCTGAACCCCTTCTTTCAGGGGAACGGAAGTGCCGGTTTCCCGCGCATGTGCAGTGCATGCACGAAACCGGCACTTCCATTGGGCTTACGAGTGAGTACCCCGTGCGTACTCACCTGTGGAGACCCGAATTTCTGGGCCCATGTGTTGGCCTTCATAGCGAGAGGATTCGAGTACAGGAGCAAAGATGTATTGCTGCAGTTGTACAGGCCAAGGTGTGAAACCACTCCTTGAATAATATGTGCTATTCTCGTCGCCTTATCTGAGGAAGGATGTTCTTGCCATGGAGGGGGTGCAGCGAAGATTCACCAGACTGATACCTGGGATGGCAGGAATGATGTATGAAGAGAGATTGGGTCGATTGGGCTTGTATTCGCTAGAATTTAGAAGAATGAGAGGGGATCTCCTTGAAACTTATAAAATTCTAACAGGACTAGACAGACTCGATGCAGGAAGGCTGTTCCCAATGGCGGGGGAGTCCAGAACCAGGGTCACAGTCTAAGGATAAGGGGTAAGCCATTTAGGACTGAGATGAGGAGGAATTTCTTCACCCAGAGAGTGGTGAACCTGTGGAATTCTCTACCACAGAAGGCAGTTGAGGCCAATTCATTAAATATATTCAAGAAGGAGTTAGATATATTTCTTAAGGCTAAAGGGCTCAAGGGAAATGGGGAGAAAGCAGGGACAGGGTACTGAATTTGGATGATCAGCCATGATCTCGTTAAATGGTGGAGCAGGCTCGAGGGGCCAAATGGCCTACTCCTGCTCCTATATTCTATGTTTCTATATTTCCGCTGTCTGGACCCCTCAGGAGGAGCCCTGCACTACTCGCCTGAGCGAGTCTCCCTCTTCATAGTTGTGTGCTGCATGCTGCATAACCTGGCAATCCTCAGGACCCAGCCAATGCCACCAGGCCTTGGAGCACTACTGGAGGAGGAGGAGGAGGAAGAGGAGGAGGAAGATCAGCAGCAGCACCAAGGAGGGAGGGAGGCCCACAATGTTGAAACTGCAAGGGCCCTCCATCAACAGCTGATAACAAGCCGCTTCTAGACCCCTACTGAGGAAATGGCTTCTGGCATGGAGAACAACATGAATGAAAGCAACCCGCAACCCCTAAGCCGGCCAAGGCAGCAATGATTCCAAAGGCCAAACCTGTACATTTTGAATACAAAAACTTTTCTATTTTACAAACTCTGTGTGTGTAATTTCTTCATGACAAACTAATAGAAACAAACACAAAAAATCATTCATTAACATAACTGGTTCTCACAACCTGGAGATAATGTCCAAAACACTAAACAAAAGTTTGAGCACGAATCTCAGCCTTTAATAAAAAATGGACCAACATTTCGTCACACCTCCTACTTTTTGCCCTTTGAGGGTGATCTCCTTCCCTTGTGCACTTCCCCACTTCCCACCCTACTGCTCCTCCATTATGGGACCCCAGTGGCTGCAGCCAGGCTGGTGGAAGGCTGCTGATTGTCAGAACCTGAGACTGCAGATGCCCTTGAAGGACGGCCTTGACCATTCTGGGCCTGGAGGGCCCGGCTGCAGACTGCACCAACCGTGCATGGGCGGCAGCAGTCTGGGCTACAGGCAGTGGCAAGTGCAATGGGGAAGTGACAGTCGTGGCAGCAGGAATGCTGTCATCTTGAGAGAGGACATCAACTCCCTGCTCGACCGACACACTGGCACTCCCACGGGGCAGCACATCAGCATCTGGAGCAATCTGCTGGAGAACAGATTGCTGGCCTGCTGTGGCGCAGTGAGAGCCCCGAGGAAATGTGTCTGAACCAGCGACCATGGCAGCAGTCAGTGCTTGCATAGCCTCAACCTGAGTCTGCATGAGAGCAGTCTGAGATGGGATCATGGCAGCCAGTGACTGAATTGCAGCACTAAGCTTTAGTGTGGCATCCGCCTGTGCTACAGCGAAGTGCTCCACACTCCTTGCCAGTGCATCAATGTATTCGGGCACCCTTCCCACTGCACCCATGAGCTGAGTGTGCAAGTCCACTGCCTGGGTGATCATTTCAGCGATGAGCTGTTCCTCCTCTGCGTCCAGTGCAGCAGGACTCGCTGACCTACTCTCCCTCCGGGGAAAAGGCCCCCCAGCTTCCCTAACCACATCGTGTTGCTGCAGCCCGCTGGGTCCTAGAGCTCCACCCTCATCAGACCCTTCCCCCCTGCTTCCCTCCAGGGAAGACATGTTCCCAATGTGGGCATGGGCTTCCTCGGGAGAGGGTGGCGCTGATGCTCTGGCTTCCTCTTCCTCCTCGCCTGCAGCTTCGCTCCCACTGGCAGCTTCAGGTTCCGTCTCCTCAGCTGGTGAATCACCATCTGAAAGCAGGGAGGTACAAGAGTGGCTTTAGCATGAGGACAGGGGGGCAGTAAGGGAGGAATGAGTGTAGCGATTTAGTAAGTTGGATTGAAAGTGTCAAAGGCTGGTATTGTGAGGGACAAGTGGAATGAGAGAGGAGAAAAAGGTGACGATCTTACTATTGCTGTCCTGAACGGGGTCGGCCTCTCCAGGGGCGACGGGCCCGATCACCTGGCTTGCCACAATCCTGTGGACACGCGCCTCAAGATCGCTGAGGGGTTGTAGCTGAGGCCGCCCTCCACCCGTCCATTATTGCTGTCTCCTATTATGAGATAGCTTGGCCTGCAAGAAAAAGGACGGTGTCTGAGTAAATATATAGCCATGGTCTTGCCTGATGTGCCTCCCATAGTTGAATAGCCCTTACTGTATGCAAAGTGTGGAATGTGCGTGTGTGTTTCATGAGAGGGCCATAGGTGTTGGATGAATGTTGGGCATTGGGGTTTTATGACCCTCTGGCCATAGAGTGCGGTTGAAATGGAGGGATGAAGAGGTATTGAAAAAAAGCCTCTCACTCTGACGACCCGAGTGATGTCGTTGAACTTTTTGCGACATTGAGTATGGGTCCTGGCCACCATGCTCCTGGAGGAGATGTGCTGAGCCACCTCCCTCCACACTCTTCTGTAGTCGCGCGGCAAAGGCCTCCTGCTACTCTCAGGGTAGAGTATAGATCTTCTGCGCTCCACCGCGCCAACCAAAGCCTCCAAAGCCCGCTCGCTGAAGCGCTGAGCTCGTTCTCTCACCCTCCCAATATTCCTTGGTTGGAAAATGTAGTCACAGGTCTCTCCAGGCCGAGATTCAAGGCTCCAATGAGCAGGGTGTGGATGGAGAGCAAGATCGACCCTCCCCTTTAAGAACTGGCCAGTGCCAGTGTGTCCTTGTTCCATTGCTGACTGACATCACCTGTGCTGCGCCTGAGCTCTGAGTTAGCGCCTCGCTCCTCGGCCTTTGCGCCTTAAGACAGGTGTGCAGTGCCTGATTTAGCACTCCAATCACCTCCAGGGGCGATAAATGCCAAGTTTGCAGTTGGAGGCGATAATTACCGCCAGGCGCTAAACTTTGCGCCCGGCTGATAATTGCGCCCCAAACGGGGCGATACTGAATTTCTCCCCCTTTGTGTCCTCCTCACAACTTGCTTTCCCATCTATCTTTGTGTCATCAGCAAATTTGGCTACAGTACACTCGGTCCCTTCATCCAGGTCATTAATATAGATTGTAAATAGTTGAGGCCCCAATGGTTGATACCGAGCTCTGCACCTTCCAGCCCTGACTTCACCAAGATTCTTATAATTAGGACTATTTATAATTTCTACCTCCTGTATTTAGTTCTCTTTCTGACATATGCAAATCAGTATTGAAATGCTGTGCATTTCAGCTCACTCTCTCCAAGAATATAGCAGTTCCACAATCCCTCTTAATTGACCAATAAATCAACCAAGGCCATGGTCCTAACCTGTAACTTGACCTGTAAATGCCTCAACATTCATTTCAATAATGTGGAGCAATTACATCTTCTAGTCTTAATGGGACATACACTGCCAATAACTGTCAAATTTGCCAGAACTCTGAAAGTTTATGAATCTGGTTTGTGCTACTGCAGAGAACATCAGCAAGGAGTCATTTGCAGTTCATAGATATATCAAGCAAATGACTGATGCATTGCTAATCAAGGCAAAATATTTCTTCACTTTCATCATGGGAAACCAACCGAAGAATGAGAGTTTTTCCAGATGCAAGGTCCAGGCCATCATTGATGTTGTCTATATGATCCTCGAGATCTCTATACACAATCCCATGCTCTTCGTGAACCATAAGTGATTTCATTCCATTAATGTGTGTATCTGTGGCTATCAAAACAGTGAATACAGAAAGCAAAATACTGCGAATGCTAGTAATCTGAAATAAAAACAGAAAATGCTGGAAACTCAGCAGGTCAGGCAGCATCTATGGAGAGAGAAACAGAGTTAATGTTTCAGGTTGATGTCCTTTCGTTGGAACTTTCGTCATCGACCTGAAACGTTAACCCTATATCTCACTCCATAGATGCTGCCTGACCTGCTGAGTATTTCCAGCATTTTCTGTTTTTATTTCATGCAAGTGAATGGCGGCTTCTCAGGCCATAAACATGACGGCACCAATTTCGGATAATCCACCATTTAGGATTACTTGAAGAAGAAAGGAAAGTGCATGGATGGTTTCTAGGAGACATGGCTGCTGGCAACTCTGAGACAGAAACAAGCAGCAAAACAGCACAAATACAATGAGAATTATCATCTTGAAGTAATGCCTCAACAGATCAAGGGACATCTTAGATTGCTGCCTTGGCAAGGTCTGCAAAATCATCATAATCTGCTGCCTGCTCCACAATTTTGCCATCCAAAGAGGCATAAACATGGAACAAGTTGAGGAAGAAGATACACTCACCTGTAACCAAGGATAGAACAAGACATGACAAAGGAACCAGAAGACATTCCTGCTGAATCATTTTTGCAGACAGCAGGGACAATACAGCAGGCTGTCATTGACAAAACCTTAGTTAAGTACTCCATCTGGACCTCTTCACATGTGCACAATGCAATGGCCAAATTCACTGTCACCAACGTTGGCCTCAATGCTAATTTGAGTGCCATGAATCCATTTTTCTCTCTCTGCTATTACCTTATTATACATCAGCTGAAGAAAACTCTTCACACAATTGAAATAAAGGGCAACCATTTTAATATCCTATAAGAGATTTGTGTATATGCCCAGTGTTTTTTGCCCAAAAGCTTCCCCTTGGTGACAGTATATGGCAGATTTTCATCTTTAGATCTTGGTTGTAAATTGCTTGGGTGGAGAGAACATAAGAATAAAAGAAATAGGAGCAGGAGTAGGCCATATGGCCCCTCGAGCCTGCTCCGCCATTCAATGAGATCACAGCTGATCATCGACCTCAACACCACTTTCCCGCCCAATCTCCATATCCCTTGATTCCCCTGGAGTCCAAAAATCTATCTAACTCAGCCTTGAATATACTCAAAGACGCAGCATGCACAGCCGACTGGGACAGAGAATTCCAAAGATTCACTCCCTCTGAGTGAAGAAATTCCTCCTCATCTCAGTCTTAAATGGCCTACCCCTTAACCTGAGACTATGTCCCCTACTTCTAGACACTCCAGCCAGGGGAAACAACCTCTCAGCATCTACCCTGTCAATCCCCTTCAGAACCTTGTATGTTTCAATGAGATCACCTCTCATTCTTCTAAACTCTAGAGAGTATAGGCCCATGCTTTCTGATATGACATAGGACAGCCCTCTCATCCCAGGAATCAATCTAGTGAACCTTTGTTGCACCTCCTCCAAGGCAACTATATCCTTCCTTAGATAAGGAGACCAAAACTGTGCACAGTACTCCAGGTGTGATCTCACCAAGGCCCTGTACAATTGTAGCAAGACTTCCTTACTCTTATACTCCAACCACCCTGCAATAAAGGCCAACATGCCATTTACCTTCCTTATTGCTTGCTGTACCTGCATGCTAGTTTTCTGTTTTTCTTGCACGAGGTCACACAAATCTCTCTGAACACAAACATTTGAAAGTTACTCACCATTTAAAAAATATTCTGTTTTTCTATTCTTCCTACCAGAGTGAATAGCCTCACATTAGCCTACATTATACTCCATCTGCCACCTTACTGCCCACTCACTTTGTAGGGTTCTCAAAATTCCCACATTCCCCAAAAGTTATGGATAAAGGGACCCTGTTTGGACAAGTTATTAAAAAGGGTACCCAAAAGAAGATGGCTTCTGAAACCTCGTGACCGAGGCCAGCAGGATTATAGAAAGCAAGGCCCTGCAAAAGGCAGGCCCATTCAAATCCTGAAACATAACCTAATATGCATGGATCTGTGCGGAAGACTTTGTCATTTTTCTAAAGCCAGACAGCTAGGTAAACACAGAATATGCATCTTTCATCTCGAAACAGTTAACTCAGGATAGACGCAATCTTGAGGCCATTAACCTTTTTGCATACATAATCGGTAACCGCTCAAAGGAGCCACCAAGCAAGGAAAAGATGATTAAACATTCATAAATGACAAACAGCTAGGATATTGAAGCCGTTAAAACAAGGAGACAACCACCCCAAAAGCCGTTAAGGTGAATGACTGTAAACACTTTAGACGAGCCCACCAAAAATTAAACAAAGAACTGACCTGATTTGGTGCGCAGATAAGGGAATGGAGGACCTGTATAATTATAGGCCCACCAGTAGATGAAGAAGGATGCACTTGGGATACGTTGAAGAATAGAGCCAAACAGCAAGATCGAGGTTTAAGAATGGCAGAAGAGGGCCAGCCATCGGGGTACTTTGAGGAATAGAGCCAAATAGCAAGTTCGAGAAAATAACTGAGGAAAATTAGGCCGCAACCGCAGCCTTATACGACTGAGCCGACCCTGAAAGCCATCAGCCGAGCCCAGCCGCAACAAAATCCAACGACCACCACCAGAAGCACAACCATCCTGCAAGGTAAAGTACCCAGTAAAGACTTTACTCTGCAAACAGAGGAAAAAAAAGGGGGTACTTTACCCGGACGACACCACCGCCGCGCCCTGGGACCACGTGATGATGGCAGGCCCCAAAGGACACAAAGAGTGAACCCCAAAACCACAACCGGCTTAATCGACAGGTTTCGAACTGTCAAGCAAACCCCATTGGTGAGCATAAATCCCTGGCCCCTCTTAGCTCAATCTAGTTAGGTATTGGGGATGGGACAAGGGTAGGGGGATTATTAACGTGATTGTTCCCTCATTGTGCCGTGTTCCCCATTCCCAACTAAGTGTAACTTTGTATGCCTGTAATTATTCTAGTGATTTTTCCAGTACTATAATATTGTTGTGCCTTTTAATAAAATTACGGTTTTCATGTACCAAACTAGTTGTCTACTCTAATTCTGTATCGCTGCCTGTACTTAAGTCTGGTGTCTAGAACCCAAGGGTGTGGGAGTGATTCGAACTGCTCAGAGACAGTCAGGGGCAGAGCTGACTGGGCACACGCCACCCCCTACAACTTAGTCTATCTATATCCCTTTACAGACTCTTTGTGTTCTCCTTACATCTTACTGACCTACCTAGCTTTGTATCATCAGCAAAATTGGATATATTACACTCGATCCCTTCATCTAGGTCATTAATATAGAATGTAAATAATTGAGGCCCCAACACTGATCCTTGTGGCACCCCACTATTTGCAGCCTGCCAAACTGAAAAAGATCTGTTTATCCCTACTCTCTGTTTTCTGCCCACTAACCAATCCCCTATCCATGCTATTATATTACTCCCAACCCCGTCTGTCCTAATCTTGTGTAGTAACCTTTTATGTGGCACCTTATCGAATGCCTTTTGGAAATCCAAATATACTACATCCACTGGTTCCCCTATATCTACTCTGCTAGTTACATCCTCAAAAAACTCTAATAAATTTGTCAAACATGATTTCTCTTTCATAAAACCATGTTGACTCTGCCTTATCATGTTATGATTTTCTAAGTGCCTTGATATTGTTGTGCCTGGGTATAATAAGACACAGACTGCAGCAGAAACGGTACAACAGGTGTTTATTCAACGTGGCTCACAGTTGAACTGACTGTACAGATTACTACTCAGTGCTATATACAGGTGTGGTCACTGCCGGTACTACAGTATACATGAGCTGTAAAAAGTAGTTCCCCCCCCTTAGAAGTATATACATTACAATTCCTCCCCTTTTAGATTAACAGTACCATAACACTCATTTAACAATTAAATATCAAACTAATTACAATGAACACTTTTAACATGCAACATTAGCTGAAAATAGTCTATTTATATATTCAGTCTTTGGGGAGGCCTCCTGATCCTTTCTGGATAGCGCCTTTCCCGAGTGTCTTGCTCTTGGTGCGGAGGTGATTCTGGCCCCCTGTCGTCGGTTGGTTCATCAGCTTCCGATGCTACTGTTTCTGGGGTAGATGCGACCTGTACGTTGGGTTCATCACCAGGTATGTATGGGCGAGGCATGGAGTTGACTTGTTCCTGTGACTCTCGGATCTGGTCAGCATGGTGGCTCACGATGCTCTCCCCAACGTCCACTGTGTACTTTAGTGGGCCCTGCCGTGTGCATATCGTTCCTGGCTGCCATTTTTCTGTTCGGTAGTCGCGGGCCAAGACTGGTTGCCCTACATTGAAGCTCCTTGTTGGCTTCTCATGGATGTGCTGGAATTGCTTACTCTCAACATCTCTTTGTACGTTTGGTCTGAGCAAACCCAGGCGAGATCTTAACCTTCGGTTAAAGAACATCATGGCTGGGGCCTGGTTGGTGACTGCATGTGTCGCATTCCGGTAGGCGAACAGGAAATTGTCCACCTTGTGCTGCAGCGGAATGTTGTCATTGTACATAGCCTTTATTGCCTTCTTAAAGGTTTGTACGAACCTCTCAGCCAATCCATTTGTGGCTGGATGATACGGGGCGGATGTGTAATGCCTTACCCCATTCTTTTTCAAGAACCTCCCGAACTCTTTGGACACAAACTGTGGTCCGTTGTCGGAGCAAATTTGTTCTGGCAAGCCATTGCTGGCAAAAATGGTCCATAGGACTGCAATAGCTTTCTCCGTGGTGGTGGAGGACATTTTGATGACCTCAGACCATTTCGAGTGTGCATCTACGGCTATTAAAACATTGAGTCCATGAATGGACCAGCAAAATCAATATGCACCCATTGCCATGGAGATGAGGGCCATGCCCATGGCTGTAGAGGGGCCTGTGGTGGTGCATTTTGGACTTTCTGGCATCCTGAGCAGCTCTTGGTCAGGTCCTCGATTTGTTTATCGATTCCCGGCCACCACACATAAGCCCTGGCTAGGCTTTTCATTTTTACCCCTCCCAGATGACCCTCATGAAGCTCATTGAGCACTCTATCCCTTAACTTGGGTGGAATTACCACTCGGGATCCACACATCAAGGTCCCCCGGCACACTGACAGCTGTTCTCTCCTTGTCGAGAAAGCTGGCAACAGTGAGTCGCCATGTGCTGGCCATCCCTTCACCGTCAAATCATATACCCGAGACAGTGTCAGGTCATTTCAGGTTTCCTTTTCGAAACAAGCGTTTGTTACCGGTAGGTATTCAACTGTAGTCGAATGGAATATTTCGACAGGATCCACTGCTGGTGCTTCCTCCGCAGTAGGCAGTGGCAGGCGTGATAGCCCATCAGCATTTCCATGCTGTTTCGTGCCCTTATATTCAATCTCATAGTGGTGCGCCCCTAGAAAAAGTGACCATCTTTGTAGTCGTTGCGCAGTCATCACCGGAACGCCCTTCTTCGGATTAAAAATGGAGACAAGAGGCTGGTGATTAGTCAGCAAGGTTAATTTCTGCCCGTGCAGATAGTGATTGAACTTTTTCACTCCCCACACTAGGCTGAGGGCCTCCCTGTCAATCTGGGCATAGTTACGCTTGGCTGAGGTTAGTGATCGTGACGCAAAGGCTATTGGCCTCTCTGAGCCGTCCGAGAATTTGTGCGACAGCACCGCTCCAATGCCGTAGGGTGACGCATCACATGCCAACCGAATTGGTAATGCCGGGTTGTAATGGGCCAATACCTCTTTCGATGTGATTAGTGTTTTGCTCTTCTGGAAAGCTCGTCTACATTCGTCACTCCACTTCCATGGCACCCCAGTTTGCAGTAGGGTGTTCAGTGGGTGTAGTATTGTAGGCAAATTTGGCAAGAACTTATGGTAATAGTTTACCAGCCCGAGGAACGACCTCAGTTGTGACACATTTTCCGGTGCTGGAGCCTTGACTACTGCCTCAATCTTCTCTGGGGACTTATGTAACCCCTCTTTATCGATAACGTGGCCACAATATGAGATCTGTTTTCTAAAAAACTCGCATTTGGGGCGGTTAGCTCGGAGCCCATATTCCTGCAATCTAGTGAGCACCTGCTCCAGGTTGGCAAGGTGATCACTGTCATTTTCGCCCGTGACCAGGATATCGTCCAAATAACACTGGGTGCCTGGGATCCCTTGCAGGACTTGTTCCATTGCCGTCTGCCAAATAGCCGGAGCTGATGCTACCCCGAATACCAGCCGGTTGTATTGGTAGAGACCTTTATGGGTGTTGATTGTGAGGTATTTTTTTGATGTTTCTTCTACCTCCATTTGCAGATACGCCTGGGCCAGATCAATCTTAGTGAAGCGTTTCCCTCCAGATAGCGAGGCGAAAATATCTTCAATCCGCGGAAGTGGGTATTGTACGGTGTGAAGGACCGGGTTCACTGTTACCTTAAAGTCCCCACAGATGCAAACCTTCCTTGGTTCCCCAGGCGTGCTGCTCAATGACTTTTTCATCACAGGGACGATGGGTGTACCCACTCGCTCCAGTCTACCTTGGACAGTACACCTGAACGTTCCAGGCTCTCCAGCTCTGCTTCGACGGCTGGGCGGATCATATAAGGTACCGGTCTGGCCTTAAAACATTTTGGGCTTGCGTTTTCTTCACTTTTGATTGTCGCTTTCATGCCTTTTAGTGTTCCGAGTCCTTGCTGGAACACTTCTTTCATGTCAGTTAGGATCTTTGACAGTCGCCCAGGTGTGACATCGTCATCCTTTTTGTCAGCCACAGTCAGTGCCTGTATGGAATGCCAATCCAGTTGTAATTTCCGGATCCATTCACGTCCCAGTAATGGTGGTCCTCCATCTTGCAATACATACAGGTCTAGTTTTGGTGTTTCCTTACCGTTATATATAACGGTCACCCTTATTTTTCCTTTGGGGTAGACGTTTTGCCCGTGTATGTCTTCAAATTAATTTTTGTGTCTCTCAAGGGTATGTGTGAGAATAGCCGCTCGTAGTCCCGTTGCTTTATGACTGTTCGGGCTGATCCTGTGTCCAATTCCATTTTTCCTGGACTCCTTCTATCTTGAGAGTGACCCAAATGGTTCGGTGATCCTCCGTTGTGCTCACATTATGTAGTTTCAGACAACTCAGTTCCCTGCTTTCGGAGTCGTTATCACTCTTTTGTTCATCTGAACTATTCTCCGTCATCTTATGTACCGTCTTGTACTTTCCTTTGGTAGGTTTCTTATTGCTGGTTTTCTTTCCCGACCTGCAGACTCGTGCTATGTGTCCTACTTTTCCACACTGCCTGCACACTTTGTCTTTGAACCAGCAACCATTCTGGTCGTGTGTTGTTCTGCTGCAGCGATAGCACTTCTCTGTTCCATATCACATTTTGTTTGTGCCATATTCTTGCGGTCTCTGTTGTATCTCTGCAGCGCCCCGTGCTGCTGTTTCATACGATACCGCAATGATGAAAGCCTTTTTCCAGCCTAAGGTCCTTTTCAGATAAAAGCCGTTTCTGGGTTCCTTCACTTTGAAGCCCACACACAAACTTGTCCCTTAACATATCTGCTAGTCCCGCTCCAAACTGGCAGTGTTTCGATAGCTTGCGCAGTTCCGTTAGGCACTCAGCATTGCTTTTGTCTTTGTGTTGGTTCCTTTTATGGAACTTAAATCATTCTGCTATCAGCAGCGGTGTGGGGTTTAAATGTTCCTGTAGTATCGTTACTATGTCTTCAAAACTCTTTTCCATTGGCTTCGTTGGGGTTACTAGGTTTCGGAATAACCCATGCGTCTTTGCACCCATTAAATTTAACAATACTGACGCTTTCTTGTCACCTGACACCTCATTTGCCTTGCAGTACACCTCTATTCGTTCGACATATGTAGTCCAATCTTCGACTTCATTGTCAAATGCGGTGATACTGCCACTCTTCGGCATTTTGGTGTGGTTTAAAATGGTGTCTCCCAATGGCTTAAAATGGTGCCTCCCGCGCTTTCCTTCCTCCCCCGCTGCTGCCAATGCCGCACTCGGCGGTCCTCGTGGCAATGGCGGCGCCTCGCGGGTTTCTGCACATCTCTCTCTCCCTCTCTCCGACGCTGCTCGGCCTCTGAACACCGGCTGCACCCTGTGCACTCTGCCCTCTCTCTCTCTCCCCCGTCGACGCTGCTCGGCCCTTTGCTGTGCCGCTCGGTCGGGCTCTAGCCCGCCGCTGTCCGGGAAGGGTCTGCGCACTACCTGTTGCCAGCCCGTTTCACTGGACCACCTCGACTGGAAAGCCAAGCCTGGCTCTCGACAGCCTCCCCCGCAATTCTCGAGTCTCTGCTGGATGACTGGGCAGTTGCCCGCGGTCGACGCCCGAGTCTCTGGCCTTGACCTCCAATCCACTGATCTCCAGGAACGAATCCCCGGGAGGTGATGCAGAGTTGCAGGTAGGTTCGAACTTGTCTCGTCATCAATGTTGTGTCTGGGTATAATAAGATACAGACTGCAGCAGAAACGGTACAACAGGTGTTTACTCAACGTGGCTCACAGTTGAACTGACTGTACAGATTACTACTCAGTGCTATATACAGGTGTGGTCACTGCCGGTACTACAGTATACATGAGCTGTAAAAAGTAGTTCCCCCCCTTAAAGGTATATACATTACAGATACCACTTATTTCATAATGGATTCCAGCATTTTCCTGACGGCTGATGTCCGGCTAACTGGCCTGTTGTTCCCTGTTTTTTCTCTCCCTCCTTTCTTGAATAGCGGTGTTACATTTGTGACCCTCCAATCCGCTGGGACCATTCTAGAATCTAGAGAATATTGGAAGATCAAAACCAATGCGCCCACTATCTCTTCAGTCACCTCTTTTAGAACCCTAGGATGTAGGCCATCAGGTCTAGGAGATTTGTCAGCTTTTAGTCCCATTAGTTTCTCTAGTACTTGTTCTCTACTTCTATTAATTACGTTAAGTTCCTCACCCTCATTAGACCCTTGGTTCCCCACCTGAGCAAAGAGGAAAATCAGGCAGGGAAGATCACCTGCCCGTAATGCAGTTTTCCTGATTTTCTATCAATTAATTTAAACAAACGTGCGTACTTGATCAAATTGCATTGTTTAACTAGCTACAAAATGGAAACTGGTGAAACCAGTCTGATTATGTGTGTAATTGAGATGGCATTTGACAATTTATTCCAAATTGATCCTGAGCATGGCTGTCTACTTTCGCTATATTGATAGACATCATGCTTATTTTGGCCTAGAAATTCGATTAGGCTGGGAAACAGCTGATGCCACTGCAGGCCAAAGTTAATGGCTGCCCGCAAAAAGAGAGCAGGCAACACCAGTATAAACCACAAATAAACTCGAAAGCCTGCACATCTGCCAATGCACTTTATTATGGTTATGTTTATGTTAATGTATTACAAGCCAAATGTATGTTGAATGTTTAAATGTCTTAATCTAAATGTACACTCTCGGGAGCCACAAGCCTACATTTCGTTGTGCTGCACTTCTGCACTAACAATGACAATAAAGTTGATTATGATTATGATTATGATTATTTTGAGTTCTAATGAAAGGTCATCGACCTGAAAAGTTAACTCTGTTTCTCTCCCGACAAATGTTGCCTAACCTGCTGAGTATTTCCAGCATTTTCTGTTTTAATTTCCAATATTTTGGTGCTGCCTGTTGATTTAAATTAGCGCAGCGCATAACTTGCAGTGTAATGCGTTGATTTGGGTGGCACTCTCAGCAGGAATTTCAATGTAGTATGGCCGTAGCATCACTGGAGCAAGAACAGCCTTCTATTAAAGCAATTTCAGAAAAAAAATTATTTAAAATAGGCAGTATTTAGTCCTTAGAGCTCAACTGCCTTCTGAAAAAAAAACAGTAAAAATAATTCCGAAATTGAAGTCTTCGGGGGGGATTTTAACTCAGGTGCGGGATGGTGTCATGTTATCCGAATTTCGTGTTTCCCACACGAATCTAAATGGATGTGGGAGATTGATGCAATTTTAACTGAATTGGCCAATTGATTTCTAACGTGTGGGAAGCCTTTGCAAATGGTTTTTTCATGACTGAAAGCCCCCGCCGATGACGTCATCGTTGCTGCTGCATTTAAGGTCCACAGCAGGCCTTGCTTCTTCTGCAGATTGCCAAGCTTCTTGACTGTGCAGTGTGAGGGAGCTGCAGCAAATATGACAAGCGGGAGGGCCAGATCAGCTCCTTGCTTTGACGAGGTGGCACTGCAGGCATTAGTGGATGGGGCTAGGCCAACAGGGAGGTGCTCCCTTCATCAGGGAGGAAGAAGACTCCCACTCAGACCAAGGCAGTGTGGATGCAGGAGGCTGAGGAGGTCAACTCCTTGGGAGTCACCCGCAGAACATGGATACAGTGCAGGAAAAGATTTCATGACCTTCAGCGCACTGGAAAAGTGAGTATGAATTTCCCATCACCCTCAATCTGATCCCCATTGCCTTTCCTCACCAGCACTCAGCTTTAGCAATCTCTTCCTCCACATCCCACTTGACACTGACATCCATGCACCCTTACCCATTCCCTTTCTCTCAATGGTCACATTCACCTAACTATTCCACCATGCAGCCCTCACACTCCCTATCACTCTGATGCTTTGAACACAATTGACAACACACAGGGAGGGCCCTTGGTCTTGCAACCTCACTCCATCTTTGCCTCCTTCTAATTATCTATGCTATGCAATCTCTACACTCACTCCTTCATTCTCACTCAACCTCCACTTGTCTCCCTCATTGCAGGAAAAGAGAGCTCACAACAAAAGAGAGCGAGCCAGGACAGGAGGAGGGACAGCCTCAATAGCCCACCTGACCCCCTGGGAGGAGGCCATCCTGGAAATTATGGGAATAGAGGATGATTCGCGTGTGGGGGATGGACAGACAGGTCTAACACAGCAAGCTGATGATAGAAAAGTTTCCCATCTCTCTCTCTTTGACATTGCATGAGTCGCTGATAATGATTGTGAAGCTATAACAGATGGACTTATGAGCATCTGCAAAAAGCTATGTGCATGTAGCCTTTGCATCACATCTCTGACTCTTTCCTTTACTCCCCCACAGGACCATCACAAGCATCCGCCCTCCCAGCCAGGAAGAAGAGGCTGAGCAGCCAGACTCCTCAGAGGAAGCTGCAACCTCTGAGGGCGCAGCATCAGCAGAATTCACCGCACCCAGCACCAGCGCAGACACTCACTCCTCGGTGGGAACTTTGGGAAATAGAGTAGTGTTGTCACCTGGTGTATCACAGCTCACAAGTGAGCATCAGCAGATTGTGGAGACAGGGACAGCAGTGGAGAGTCCTAGTTGGAGGGCGCAGGACTCTGCCAGCTCAGCTCAGCAGCATGTCGACCCACTGCCTCTGGGTCCATCCATAAGATCAGAGGTGATGGAACTCCAGGCACAGATGCAGGAGTCTCTCGCAGGATTTGTCTTTAGGGTCACTGTGAGTGTGAAGCGAATGGAGGAGTCCATAGCGAACATGAGCAAAGCCTTTGTGGAGTCATTGGCGCATGAAGAATCACCACGGAAAGGATGGCTACCTCCGTGTAAAGGATTGCTACCTCTGTGGTAAGGCTGGCTACCATAGAGGAGAGGATGGCTACGGTAGAGGAGAGGATGGCTACGGCCATGGAGGAGCTTAGTCACCAGGGTATGGAAAACATGGTCATTGACATAATAAAGACATACTACGCACTTGGTTGTACATAAAGCAAGGTTTTAATCGACTTGTAACAAAACATGGAGGTCTAGTTAGTAGTCACTAGCTTCCTGTTTCCAGATTGTCTCTGCCCAAGTTGGGCCCACGCCCGAGTATTTATACTACTCGGACGGCGCCCTCAGCTGGCCATTCAGTAGTACTTCCTGAGTTACTTCTTGTAGAAGTTGCGATTTATTACAGTCATTGTTGAGAATAGAATGACATCTTTTGAGGAGCAATGGGCATCTATTGAACAGAGAAACCAGACCTTCATGGAAGCCCTTCTGAGTAGGACTGCCATTGCAGGTACGGGTCCCCATGGCCCCCCTGATGTGCAGCAAGGTGCTCTCCAGCTACTTGCAGGATCCGAGGGGGACCTGACCTATGAGAGGGAGGTTGGTGGCAGACCTCAAGGAAGTGGGGGCTCCTCTCCAAGCGCTCACACTTCCATGCCACTGCAGAGCCCTCGGTCAGAGCCCCACCGGAGTCCACAGCCAAGTGAGATAGACGTCTCAACCCCTGCACAGCTGCAGGAGTAGCAGAATGTTGATGAGCCCTCACAGGCTCGCAACCCCAGAGGACGCCCTCCAAAGGTGTCGAGACAGGAAGGTGAGCAAGGGGCCTCCATATCTGCTGAAGCCACAGGGGAGGCACCATGTAGGAGCATATGTAAGAGGAAAATTCTGCACAAATAGTCACAAGGGTAGTCACTTGGGTGCAATTTTGTGTTTATTGTAAAAATGCCATCACATCGTGATTGAATATAAAAATTCTGATGGCAAATGTTGCAGTTGTGGCGTCTGTCATTTTGCTATTGGGACTTCCACATTGAGGCCTCAGCTTCATTGGCTGGCCTCCTCAACGGCGTCATTAGCCACGTCCTCAGGGGATAGCCCTTGTCTCCAAGTAGCCATCTGTTAAGTTGGTCTGGTGGACAGAATAGCGGAGGCACACTAGACTGGCGCAGTATGAAGGAGTCATGGCAACTGCCAGGGCACATGACACAAACATGCAAAATTTCCTTCTTGTGGTCACACACCAGCTGAACGTTGAGGGAGTGGAAGCCCTTGCGGTTGACAAAAATACCTGGATTGCGATAGGGTGCCCTAAGGGCCACATGTGTGCAGTCAACGATGCCGTGCACCCTGGGAAAGCCTGCCAGATGAGCTAATCCAACCGCCCACGCCGTGACACTTGCTCAATCCTTGGTGAAATGGATGTGATTATGCGCGAGGGCAAAGAGGGCATCGGTTGCCTGCGTGATGCAAGTGTGTGCGGCCGCCTGGGAGATGCCGCTGATGTCTGCTGCTGATCCCTGGAATGAGCCTGAGGCAAAAAAGTTGAGTGCGGTGGTGACTATGATGGCCACTGGTAATGCTTGTCCACCTGGTCCTCTGGGCTGCAGGTCTTGCTGTAGCATTGCGCAGATGTCAGTCACTACCTCTCCTGATAGTCGGAGCCACCTTTGGCACTGCTGCTCAGACATGTTGAGGTAGCTGACCCTGCGCCTGTAGACCCTGTTTGTGGGGGTATCTCCTGCGCCGACGGGCTTCCAGGCGCTGGCCCCTTCTGGCCTGTGCAGCTTCAGGTGGGTGAGCATCAGCCTGGTGCTCCTGCTGCTGCTGCTGTTGCTGGTACTGCTGTTGTTCCTGGTTCTGCTGCTCCCACAGCTGGTGCTCAAGCTCCTCTAATGCCCAGATGGGAAGGAAATAAATGGCTCCCATGCTTCTGGCATATGCCTCCATTGAGGAAGCACTGAGTGAAGGTGGCGAGAGGGGTTTCCCAGGAGGTCACACTGGAGATGGGTGTGATGCTCCAACCTTCCATAGGTGTGGTTAAGCTTTCTAAAATTTGCCCCAGACCTGAGACCTCTAAGTCCTGCCACCTGCAAATCATGGCTGATCAAATCTCCTCCTTAATGGTTGACCTGCAGTTGATAGTCAGCAATCCAATAGTGCTCCTGCCAGGTTTCACATTTGTGTTTCCCACCAGGCGTGTTTCATGTGGGAAAAGGGTTAAATTTGCAAGGGCCTTTCAAAATAGGGTTATAGAGGCCATTTAGTGGTTGTTAACGGCCTTATCGAACAGTTCCGCCTGTTGGATGCGGGACGGAGCCAGGACCATCAGACACGACTGAGTTAAAATTGCTCGGAGTCGGGAACCAGGTGGGAGGGGGGGGCGGGGAGGGGGGTCCCGCCCGCCAGTTTTTGTGATTTTAACCCCCCGCACGCCTCCAAGCCCGACTCCATGGCTCAATGTAAATCGAGGTCTTCATCTCTTAAAGCTGAACTGTCTCCCACACATAAAAAAAATGGTACAAGTGCTTCAGCACTAATACAAATGACTCAACAGTCCAGGGAAGGGGCACCCAGGGTCTCGCATGCAGTGCTCCAGCTTTGTGCAAGGGGTCAACACTGCAAGAGAGGTCCTCTACCCACAGGGGGCCAGGAGGCCCTCCAGAAAGAACGATGTGGGACCAGGTCACCGAGGGCATCACTGCCAGCAGTGTCGACCCCATGACCTGGCTTGGCTCCAGTGCCCAAAGAAGTTTCATGACCTCAGACCAGTGGTCAGGGTCAGTGAATCAATCATAGATTATAAACATTTATGGCACAGAAGGAGGCGATTCGCCCCATTGTGTCTGTGCCGGACGAAAAAGAGCTATCCAGCCTAATCCCACTTTCCATCTCTTGGTCCATAGCCTTGTAAGTTACGGCACTTCAAGTGCATATCCAAGTACTTATTAAATGTGCTGAGCGTTTCTGCCTCAACCACCCTTTCAGGCAGTGAGTTTCTGATCCCTACCACCCACTGGGTGAAAAAGATTTCCTCAACTCCCCTCTAATCTTTCTACCAATTACTTTAAATCTATGCACCTTGGTTATTGACCTCTGTGCTGGGGGAACTAGGTCCTTCCTATCCACTCTATCTAGGCTCCTCATAATTTTATACACCTCAATCAAGTCTCCACTCAGCCTCCTCTGTTCCAAAGAAAACAACCCCAGCCTATCCAATCTTTCCTCAAAGCTAAAATTCTCCAGTATGGCAACATCTTCGTAAATCTCCTCTGTACCCTTTCTATTGCAATCACATCTTTCCTGTAATGTGGTGACCAGAACTGTACACAGTACTCCAGCTGTGGTGTAACTAGTGTTTAATACAGTTCAAGCATAACCTCCCATATTCTATGCCTCGGCTAATAAAGGAAAGTATCCTGTTTGCCTTCTTAACCACCTTATCTACCTGTCCTGCTACCTTCAGGGATCTGTGGACATGCATTCCAAGGTCCCTTATTTCCTCTACACTTCTCAGTATCCTACCAGTTATTGTGTATTCCCTTGCCTTCTTAACCCTCTCCAAATGCATTACCTCACACTTCTCTGGATTGAATTCCATTTGCCACTTTTTGCCCACCTGACCAGTCCATTGATATCTTCCTGCAGTCTACAGCTTTCTTCCTCACTATCAACCACACAAACAATTTTTGTATCATCTGCCAACTTCTTAATCACGCCCCTACATTGAAGTCTATATCATTGATGTATACCACAAAAAGCACAGGACCTAGTACTGAGCACTGTGGAACCCCACTAGAAACAACTTACCAGTCACAAAAACATCCATCAACTATTACCCTTTGCAGCCTGCGACTGAGCCAGTTTTCAATCCAACTTGCCACTTATTCTTGGATCCCATGGGCTTTTCCTTGTCTGACCAGTCTTCCATGTGGTACCTTGTCAAAAGCTTTGCTAAAAGTCCACGTAGACTACATCAAATGCACTACCCTCATCAACCCTCCATGTTACCTTCGCAAAAAATTCAATAAAGTTAGTCAGAAACAACATTCCATTAACAAATCTACACTTGTAGCCAGAGAGGATTGAAAAATGATGGTCAGAGCCTCTGATATTTCCTCCCTTGCTTCCCTTAACAGCCTGGAATACATTTCATCTGGGCCTGGCAGTTTATCTACTTTCAAAGATACTAAACCAGTTAATAATTCCTCTCTCACTATGTTTATCTCATCTAATATTTCACACGCCTCCTCCTTAACTACAATGACTGCATCATCCCTCTCTTCTGTGAAGACAGATACAAAGGGCTGGATTTTACCAGCCCTGAGGAGGCGGGTTTGGAGGCGGGACTGCTGGGAAAGTCAAAAAGAATGGGAGCGGGTCCCGAACCCACTCCCAACCCGCCTCCAACCAATCTTCCCAGGAGACAGGTCCCCAATTTGCGCAGGGTCCCGACTCCTAGCAGCGGGAAGAAAATTATAGCCACTTAACTGCCTGTTAACAGATAGTTAGCAGGCAGTTAAGAGGCTTTTTCCAATTATTAGATTTCTGCTGCAGGCTTCCCGAAGTCGGGGAACCCCACCAGGGTAAGTGAGGCGTGTTGTGGCTTTGCTGTTATGTTGGTGTATAGATGACAGCTGCAGAAGTGGTGTGAAGGATGCAATGGGACACTGGGAAGTATCAGAGGTAAGGAAATGTTGGGAAAGTCATTGTTAATGTGTTTAGATGTTTTCTGTAGGTGACAAGTTTTGAAGTGTTTGTGTGGTCTTACCTCAATGGAAGAAGTGACGGATCGCTTCTGTACCCTGTTTCATCCTAAGGAGAGAGTCACTGGAGAGCCTGGGTGCAAGGGCTCACCTGTGTACAGTGATTGTCAGTGTTTGACAGCAGCTCAATGCTGCCAAACACTGTCAAATGATCTGTCAAAAATGTATGGTTCATGTACCTTTAAGAAAACCGGCAGATGAAGCATCATCAACTGACGTTATCTGACACCGGCTTTCCCTTAATTGCCCAGCAAGCCCGCAGGGAGGGCTTAACAAAGCCAATCAGGGGAAAATAACGACTGTGCGTCGGACATTGCTGGGGGCAGGACTAGAACCCAGAAGGCAGCAGTCCCTCCCCTAATGCATCTCGGTGAGTAAAGTCCAGCCCATGGTATACATTAAGCACCATATCCATGTCTTCTGCTTCCACACATAGAACATTTTATTCTCTAATAGGCCCTACTCTTTCCTTAGTTATCCTCTTGCACTTTATGGGGGTGATTTTGTGAATGGCGACTGCTGCTTGTTGGGTCAATGTCCCGCCTCCATCGATTTGTGGTCAAACCACGCTATTTTCCCCTGATTGACCTTGTCCAACAGGCTTAGCAGGACAATCAAAGGAAAGCCGATTGCAGAGCACGTCAACGTATGATGTTTCAACTGCCAAAAAATTTTTGACAGCTGAATTGTCATCGTTTGACAGCTCTGTGAAGCTGTCAAACAGTGACATTCTCTGCAGTTTGATGAGGTCTTGCATACAAGACCTTTTACAGAAATGAGATGGTTGTTGCATATGAGAATGCAACAGCCATCTCTCATCTGTAACACAGAGGTCTGAGAGTTTCCGCATAAAAACCGACTGAAGACTGCAGGAAGAAACAAAGGTAAGTACACTTTTAAAAACACTTTGCACTTACCTCAGATACTCACCTCTATACTCTTGCACCCATCACTTACCTTCACACCACACTTTTGCAACCCCCGACCCCCGCAGACCCAGTACTCGCCTCGCTGAGCTGGAGTGTTTGGGAGCCTTCAGGAAGCCAGCACTCATGAGGGCAAGAGGAGATAATCCTACGTTCTGCCTGTTAACTACCTGTTATCAGGCAGTTAATAGGATTTAATCCCTTCCCGCCTCCAAGGAGACAGGACCCATTGCGGGACTGTTACCCGCCTCCTGGGAAGATGGCATGGACGCGGGTTGGGGGTGGGTTGGGCACCTTCCCCAAAATCTGCCATTTTAGGGAGTTGGTCACACCGCAGGTAAAGGCTGCACAGGCAGGAAGAGAATGGGTGACCACCAGGCAGAGTAGTAGGCACAGGCAGGTAGTGCAGGGGTCCCCTGTGACCATCCCCCTCTCAAACAGATATACCGCTTTGGATATTGGTGAGGGAGATGGCTTATCAGGGGAAGGCAGCAGCAGCCAATGTCCTGGCTCCATGGGTGGTTCTGCTGCAAAGGACAGGAGGAAAAAGAGTGGGAGAGCTGTAGTGATAGGGGATTCTATTGTAAGGTGAATAGATAGACGTTTCTGAGGCCGCAAATGAGACTCCAGAATGGTATGTTGCCTCCCTGGTGCAAGGTCAAGGATGCCTCAGAGCGGCTAAAGAGCATTTTGGAAGGGGAGGGTGAACAGCCAGTTGTCGTGGTGCATATAGGTACCAACGATATAGCTAAAAACTGGGATGAGGTCCTAAAAGCTGAATATAGGGAGTTAGGAGGTAAATTAAAAAATAGGACCTCAAAGGTAGTAATCTCAAGATTGCTACCAGTGCCACGTGCTACTCAGAGTAGAAATAGAAGGATATTTCAGATGAATACGTGGCTAGAGGAATGGTGCAAGGGGGAGGGATTCAAATTCGTGGGACATTGGAACCGGTTCTGGGGGAGGTGGGACCAGTACAAAACGGACGGTTTGCACCTGGGCAGGACTGGGACTGATGTCCTTGGGGGAGTGTTTGCGAGTGCTGTGGGGGAGGGTTTAAACTAAAATGGCAGGGGGTTGGGAACCTGTGCAGGGAGCCAGAGGAAAGGGAAACAAGGATAGAAGCAAAAGACAGGAAGGAGAAAAGCAAAAGTGGCAGGCAGAGTAATCAAGGGGTTAAATCAAACATGGCCACAGTAAATAATAATTCTAAAAGGTCTAAGAGTGTTAAAAAATACAAGCCTGAAGGCTTTGTGTCTTAATGCGAGGAGCATTCATATAAAGGTGGATGAATTAGCTGCGCAAATAGATGTAAACAGATATGATATGATTGGGATTATGGAATCATGGCTCCAGGGTGACCAGGGCTGGGAACTCAACATCCAGGGGTATTCAATATTCAGGAAAGATAGGCAAAAAGGAAAAGGAGGTGGGGTAGCATTGCTGGTTAAAGAGGAGATTAACACAATTGTAAGGAAGGACATTAGCTCTGATGATGTAGAATCTGTATGGGTAAAGCTGAGAAATACCAGGCAACAGTTAACATTAGTGGGAGTTGTATGCAGACCCCCAAACAGTAATGCAGAGGTTGGGGATGGCATTAAATGGGAAATTAGAGATGCCTCTATAATGACGCAGCAGTTATCATGGGTGACTTTAATCTACATATAGATTGGGCTAACCAAATTAGTAACAATACCGTGGAGGAGGAATTCCTGGAGTGTGTACGGGATGGTTTCCTGGACCAATATGTCGAGGAACCAAATAGAGATCAGGCATTCTTAGACTGGGTATTATGTAATGAGAAAGGATTAATTAGCAATCTTGTTGTGCGAGGCCCCTTGGGTCGGAGCGATCATAATATGATAGAATTCTTCATTAAGATGGAAAGTGAAGTAGTTGACGCAGAGACTAGGGTCCTGAATTTAAATAAAGGAAACTATGATGGTATGAGGTGCGAGTTGGGTAGGATTGATTGGGGAAAGTTACTCAAAGGGCTGACGGTGGATAGGCAATGGCAAACATTTAAAGGTCACAAGGATGAACTACAGAATTTGTTCATCCCTGTTTGGCATAAAAATAAAACAAAAAAGGTGACTCAACCGTGGCTAACAAGGGAAATTAGGGATAGCATAAGATCCAAGGAGAGCACATATAAATTGGCCTGAAAAAGCAGTAAGCCTGAGGATTGGGGGCAGTTTAGGATTCAACAAAGGAGGACAAAGGGATTAATTAAGAGGGGGAAGATAGATTATGAGAGTAAGCTTGCAGGGAACATAAAAACTGACTGTAAAAACTTCTATAGATATGTGAAGAGAAAAAGATTGGTGAAGTCAAGCGCAGGTCCCTTGCAGTCAGAATCAGGGGAATTTATAATGGGGAACAAAGAAATGGCAGACCAATTAAATACATACTTTGGTTCTGTCTTCACAAAGGAGGACACAAATAACCTCCCAGAGATGTCGGGGAACATAGAGTCTAATGAGAGGGAGAAATTGAATGAAATCAGTATTTGTAGGGAAATGGTGATAGGGAAATTGATGGGATTGAAGGCCGATAAATCCCCAGGGCCTGATAATCTACATCCTAGGGTACTTATGGAAGTGGCCCTAGAAATGATAGATGCATTGCTGGTCATCTTCCAAAATTCTATAGACTCTGGAACAGTTTCATGGATTGGAGGTTAGCTAATGTTACCCCACTATTCAAAAAAGCTGGTCGAGAGAAAACGGGGAACTATAGACCGGTAAGCTTGACATCGATCGTGGGAAAATGCTAGAGTCCATTATAAAAGATGTAATAGCAAAGCACTTGGAAAACAGTGACAGGATCGGACAAAGTCAAAATGGATTTACAAAAGGTAAATCGTGCTTGATTAATCTACTGGAATTTTTTGAGGATGTAACTTGTAAAATAGATAAGGGAGTACCAGTGGGTGTGGTGTATTTGGATTTTCAGAAGGCTTTCGATTAAGTCCCGCGTAAGAGATTAGCGTGTAAAGTTAAGGCACATGGGATTGGGGGCAATGTACTGACTTGGAGAGAGAACTGGTTGGCAGACAGGAAGCAAAGAGTTGGAATAAACGGGTCATTTTCCGAGTGGCAGGCAGTGACTAGTGGGGTACCGCAGGGATCGGTCCTACGACCCCAGGGTGGAAAAATTCAGTGAGTAGCGCCAGTCGTTAGTGCCTTAAAAGGGCGCTAAGTGGGGCACAAACCAACTAGCGCCCAGGCGCGGTGATATCTACGCCTCTCGCGAAATTGACCGGACATTTTGCGGCGGCGCTAAACAATACTGTCCGTTCTCCTGCGCACGCAGATCTTGACGTCATTCGAGAGTGCAACGCCCTTGGGGCACCCTGGACCGGAAATTCAGTGGCGCCCCCCTCCTTTCCGCTTGGCGCTACCAATGACAGGTTGACTGGAAAGCTTCCCAGTCGCTGTGGGGCTTGAGGGGGCGCTATTTAAAGGGGGCTTCTTCCTGGCTTTTGTGTGGTAGCCTTTTTTGCACCACTCATTCTAAGAGAGAGAGAGAGTTTTGGAGAGAGACAAAGAGAGAAAGAGAGACTTCTGCATTGAGTCAATGCTGTCTGAGGTAGTTTTGGCTTCTGACCATAATTTTGCAGGTACTTTGCTGTTTGACCTTCATAACTTTGATTGCCCAGATACTATGGAGGCTGCAATGGATGGGAACATCGTCCTTCTCCATCACATTCAGAGGGCACAGAGACGCAGAGAGAGAGTGGCAGTCATGGCCAGACGGAGGAGGGCCAACAGGCCTCGGTGCAGGAGACCTTACCCTCCCAGTGTTTTTCGACAACAGTTCTCCTTCATTAATATGTCTGAGGAGCAGTGTTTGCGAAGACTGTGATTCAGCAAGGAGCTGGTCACTGAGCTCTGCCATCTGCTTCAGCCGGATCTGCAGCCTCAACTGAGGAGCAGGACGCCTCTGTCAGTGGCAGTGAAGATAACAGTGGCTCTCAACTTTTATGCCACCGGCTCATTTCAATCAGCTACTGGGGACATCGCCAATATCTCCCAGTTTGCAGTGCATTGCTGCATCCGTCAGGTAACAAATGACCTCTTTAAAATGAGACGAGAGTACATCTCTTTCCCCATGACCCCGCACAAGCAGCAAGAACGCGCAACAGGCTTTGTGATGAGAGCGGGCTTCCCCATGGTGCAGGGCGTCATTGACTGCACGCATGTGGCTTTGCAGGCGCTGCAAGAGAATGCCGAGGATTTCCGCAACCGAAAGGGCTTCCATTCCTTAAACGTCCAGTTGGCCTGTGACCACAGACAGCTGATACTCACTGTCAATGCTCACTTTCCAGGCAGCAGCCACGATGCCTTCATCCTGCGCCAGAATTCTGTGGCAGACCTTTTTCAGGCACCGCATCACCCAGGAGGTTGACTTCTCGGGGACAAGGGATATCCTCTGTGCAGCTAGCTGATGACACCACTCCGTTCGCCCAGCACCCCTGCTGAGCTACAATACAACGAGAGCCATCAAGCTACCAGGAACATCATTGAGCACACAATTGGTGTGCTCAAGCAACGATTCCGCTGTCTGGACCACTCTGGAGGAGCCCTGTAGTATTCGCCTGAGCGAGCCTCCCACTTCGTTGTTGTGTGCTGCATGCTGCATTACCTTGCAATCCTCAGGACCCAGCCAATGCCACCAGACATTGGAGCACCTGCAGAGGAGGAGGAGGAGGAGGAGGAGGAGGAAGATGAGGATGATGATCATCAGCAACACCAAGGCGGGAGGGAGGCATAAAGTGGAAAGGCTCATAGCAAGTCACTTCTAGGCCCCCGCTGAGGGAATGGCTTCTGCCATTCAAACAACCTGAATGAAACCATCCCGCAACCCCTAAGCCGGTCAAGGCAACAATGAGTGCAAAGACCAAACATGTACATTTTTAATACAGACACTTCTTTATTTCACAAACTCTGTGTGTCTCATTTCTGCATTACAAAGTAATAGAAAGAAACACAAGAAAAAGCTATCATTCACATAACTGGCTCTCACAACCTGGAGACAATGTCCAAAACAGTAACAAAAATTTGACCACGGACCTCGGCCTTCAATAAAACAATGAAAAACATTTTGCCACACCTCCTACTTTTTTCCCTTTTGTGGATGATCTGCTTCCCTTGCGAAATTCCCTCCTTCCCACCCTGCAGCTCCTCGGTAATGGGACCCCAGTGGCTGGAGCAAAGCTGGGGGAAGGCTGCTGAGTGTCAGAAACTGAGACTGCAGATGCCCTTGAGGGACGGCCTGGACCAGCTCTGGGCCTGGAGGGCCCGGCTGCTGACTGCACCAACTCTGCATGGGCGGCAGCAGTCTTTGCTACAGGTGGTGCAACTGCAGTGGAGAAGTGCCAGTGGTGGCAGCAGGAATGCTGTCATCTTGAGAGAGGACAGCAACTCCCTGCTCGACCGACACACTCCCACTCCCACGGGGCAGCACTTCAGCATCCAGAGCAATCTGATGGAGCACAGATTGCTGGCCTGCTGCGGCGCGGTGAGAGCCCCGGGGAAATCTGCCCAATCCAGCGGGGCTGGCAACAGTCAGTGCTCGCGTGGCCTCAGTCTGCGTCTGCATGAGACCAGCCACTGACTGCATTGTAGCACTTAGCATTTGCGTGGCAGCCACCTGTGCTACAGTGAAGTGCTCCACACTCCTTGCCAGTGATTCAATGGTTTCGGGCAACCTTGCCACTGCAGCCATGTGCTCAGTGTGCCTTTGCTTCGCCTGGGCACTCATTTCAGTGAGGGCCCGCTCCTCCTCTGCTTCCAGTGCAGCAGGACTCGAGGCCATACTCTCCCTCCGGGGAGAAGGCCCCCGAGATTCCCTACCCCCCTCGCGTTGCTGCAGCCTGCTGTGTCCTGGAACTTCACCCTCATCAGACCATTCCCCCTTGCTCCCCTCCAGGGAAGGCCCCAGTATGGGCATGGGCTGCCTCGGTAGAGGGTAGCGCTGATGGTCCGGCTTCCTCTTCCTCCTCGCCTTCAGCTTCACTCTAACTGGCAGCATGAGGGCCCGCCTCCTCACCTGGTGAATCACCATCTGAAAGCAGGGATGTTCAAGAGTGGCATTAGCGTGAGGACAGGGTGGCAACAAGGGAGGCATGAGTGCAACGATTTAGTGATTTGGATTGAAAGTGTAAAAGGATGCTGTTGTGAGTGTTAATTGTAATTAGTTTGATATTTAATTGTTAAATGAGTGTTATGGTACTGTTAATCTAAAAGGGGAGGAATTGTAATGTATATACCTTTAAGGGGGGAACTACTTTTTACAGCTCATGTATACTGTAGTACCGGCAGTGACCACACCTGTATATAGCACTGAGTAGTAATCTGTACAGTCCAGTTCCAGAGTGAGCCACGTTGAGTAAACACCTGTTGTACCGTTCTCCTGCAGTCTTGTGTCTTACTACTGACGGACACAACAGTGAGGAACAAGTGGAAGGAGAGAGGACAAAAAGGTGAGATGATCTTGCCATTGCTGTCCAGAACAGGGTCAGCATCTCCAGTGGCGACGAGACCAATCACCCGGCTTGCCACAATCCTCTGGACGCGCTCCTCAAGTTCGCTGAGGGGTTGAAGCTGAACCTCCCTCCACTGGTCCATTGCTGCTGTCTCCTATTATGAGACAGCTCGGCCTGCAACAAAAAGGATGGCGTCTGAGTAAATATGCAGCCATGATCTTGCTTGAAATGCCTCCCATGGTTGAATAGCCCTTACTGAATGCAGCTATGATCTTGCCTGAAATGCCTCCCATGGTTGAATAGCCCTTACTGTTTGCAAAATGTGGAATGTGCGTGTGTGTTTGATGAAAGGGCCATAGGTGTTGGATGAGTGTTGGGCATTGGGGCTTTCAAGGCTCTCTGGCCATAAAGTGAGGTTGAGGTGGAGGGATGAATAGGTTTTGAAAAATAGGCACTCAACCTGACGACCCGAGTGAAGTCGTTGAACTTTTTCCTACATTGCACATGGGGCCTAGGCACCATGCTGCTTGAGGACACTCTCTGAGCCACCTCCCTCCACACTCTTCTGTACTCGCATGGCAAAGGCCTCCTGCCACTCTCTGGGTACAGAATAGATCTTCTGCGCTTCACCCCATGAACCAGAGCCTCCAAAGCCCGCTCGCTGAAGCGCTGTGCTCACTTCCTGGCCCTTTCCATAGTGTCTGGCTGCTAGATTTAGCCACAGATCTGCCCAGGCCGCGATTCAAGGCTCCAGTGAGCGTGTGGCTGCAGAGCAAGATCGACCCTCCCCTTTAAGAACTGACCGGCGCCAGTGTGTCTGTGTTCAATCGCTAACTGACAGCATCTGTGCTGCGCCCGCCCTCTGAGGTACCGCCTCGCTCCTCGGCCTTAGTGCCTTACGAGAGGTGTGTAGCGCCTGATTTAGCGCTCCAATCACCTCCAGGGGCGATAAAAGCCAAGTTTGCTGTCGGAGGCAATAATTAGGGCCAGGCACTAAGCTTTGTGCACCGCCAATAATGGCAATACCAAATTTTCCCCCCCAGCTATTCACATTGGCCCAGAAATTCGGGTCTCCATGGGTGAGTACACATGGGGTACTCACCCGTAAGCCCAACGGTAGTGCCGGTTTTGTGCATGCACTGCGCATGCGTGGAAAACCGGCACTTCTGTTCCCCTGAAAGAAGGGGTTCAGAAGTCAAATGCGTGCGCAGGAGAGGCTGCGCGTGCGCATCGAACTTAAGTTTTTTTTGCAGGTTTTCCCGTGAAGGTAAGTCTCCAGAAGTTAGACATGTAAAAAGCAGTCGCACGGACTGCTTTTTACAGGTAAGTGGTGAATTAATTGAAATTAAAACATTTTTTCCACAGGTTTATTATTTTTAAATACTTTAAAGAAAGGTACGTTTATTTTTAGCCCCGTTAGAAAATGTAATTATTTTTTTCAAAAATTTAAAATGTTTAAAATAGTTATTTCATATAATTTATAGGTTATTATTTTAAAAATGTGATTTAAAAAAAATGTATTTGAAGATTTAGTGATGTTTTGGGGCTTATAGTATTTATAGCTTTGACAGGTCTTATGAATGAAGCATTCCCTGCTCCGATTGGCTCCCCATGGCCCATGTGATCCCAGGGGACGCATTGAACTAACAGTGCCCCTGGGATACACAAGCACTGCGCGCTGGCAGTTGGAGGAGGCCCAGGATCAGAATCCCACGGGGGCCCACAGCACAATGGCCGGCGCGGTAGGTAAGTGCAGGTGCAAGCCCCCGACCCGAATTTCTGGGCCAATATATATTAATGGTCTGGACGAGGGAACTAGATCTAATATCTCCAAGTTTGCAGATGACACAAAGCTGGGTGGGCGTGTGTGCAGTGAGGAGGATGCCGAGAAACTCCAGTATGATTTGGACAGGTTGGGTGGTTGGGCAGATGCACGGCAGATGCAGTATAATGTGGATAAATGCGAGGTTATCCACTTTGGTGGCAAAAACAGGAAGGCAGATTATTATCTGAACGGCAATAGATTGGGAGAAGGGGAAGTGCAACGGGACCTGGGTGTCCTTGTGCACCAGTCGCTGAAGGTAAACATGCAGGTGCAGCAGGTGGTTAAGAAGGCAAATGGTATGTTGGTGTTCGTAGCGAGAGGGTTCGAGTACAGGAACAAGGATGTCTTGCTGCAGTTGTACAGGGCCTTGGTGAGGCCACATCTTGAGTATTGTGTGCAGTTTTGGTCACCTTATCTGAGGAAGGATGTTCTTGCCATGGAGGGAGTGCAGCAAAGATTCACCAGACTGATACCTGGGATGGCAGGAATAACGTATGAGGAGAGATTGGATCGATTGGGCTTATACTCACTGGAGTTTAGAAGAATGAGAGGGGATCTCATTGAAACTTATAAAATTCTAACAGGACTAGACAGACTAAATGCAGGAAGGATGTTCCCGATGGCCGGGCAGTCCAGAAGGGGGAGGGTGAACAGCCAGAGGTCGTGGTCCACATTGGTACCAATGACATAGGTAAAAAGAGGGATGAGGTCCTGCAGCAAGAATTTAGGGAGCTAGGTAGAAGATTAAAGAGCAGGACCTCAAAGGTTGTAATCTCTGGATTACTCCCAGTGCCACGTGCTAGTGAGTATAGGAATAGGAAGATAGAACAGATGAATGCGTGGCTAAAGGGATGGTGCAGGAGGGAGGGCTTTAGTTTCCTGGATCACTGGGTCTGCTTCTGGGAAAGGTGGGACTTGTACAAGTCGGACGGTTTACACCTGAACCAGAGGGGGACCAATATCCTTGCGGGGAGGTTTGCTAGCACTGCTGGGGGGGGTTTGAACTAACTTGGCAGGGGGATGGGATACAGTGTGGAACTATAGTAGGGGGTGATTTACAGCCAAATACAGAGGAAAAAACAAGTCAGCTGGGAAGGCAGAGCAAATATGTGAAGGCAAAAGGGAATATGGCCAGGCTGGAAGGCATTTATTTTAATGCAAGGAGTCTTGCAAATAAGGTGGATGAACTGAAGTTGTTGTTGAACACATGGGAGTACGATATTGTTGCTATCACGGAGACATGGTTGAGGGAGGGTCAGGACTGGCAGCTCAATATTCCAGGGTATAGAATCTTCAGGCGAGACAGAGGGGGGTGTAAAAGGGGAGGGGGTGTTGCAATATTAATTAAGGAATCAATTACTGCTGTAAGGAGGGATGATATATTAGCAGGTTCCTCTAATGAGGCCATATGGGTAGAACTTAAAAACAAAAAGGGGGCAAGCACTTTGCTGGGAGTGTACTATAGGCCCCCAAACAGTCAGGGGGAGATAGAGGAACAGATATGTAGGCAAATCTCAGAGAAGTGCAAAAATAATAGGGTAATAATAGTGGGGGATTTCAACTTCCCCAATATTAATTGGGATAGTCAGAGTGTGAAAGGCTTAGAGAGTGCAGAATTCTTAAAGTGCATCCAGGAGAGCTTTTTGAGCCAACATGTAGAAAGTCCTACAAGAGAGGGGGCGGTACTGGACCTAATTCTAGGGAATGTAGCCGGGCAAGTGGTGGAAGTGTCAGTAGGAGAGCATTTTGGCGACAGTGACCATAATTCGGTGAGATTTAAGGTGGTCATGGAAAAAGACAAAGACGGCCCGGAAATAAGGGTTCTAAAATGAGGAAAGGCCGATTTTAATATGATAAGGCAGGATCTGGCCAAAGTGGACTGGGAGCAGCTACTTATAGGAAAATCCACATCAAAGCAGTGGGAGACTTTCAGAAGGGAAATAGAGAGAGTACAACGCCAACATGGTCCTGTAAAGGTCAAGGTTGGGACCAACAAGCAAAGGGAACCTTGGATGACAAGGGATATACAAAAATGCCTTAGGAAAAAAAGGGGGGCTTTTGGCAGTTACAAAAGACTAAAGACGGAGGAAGCCCTAGAGGAGTATAAAAAGTGCAGGGGCATACTTAAAAAAGAAATTAGGAGGGCAAGGAGGGGCCATGAAATAACACTGGCGAGCAAAATAAAGGAAAATCCTAAGATGTTTTATAAGTATATTAAGGGCAAGAGGATAACCAGGGAAAGGGTAGGGCCCATTAGGGACCAAAGTGGCAATCTGTGTGTAGAGCCAGATGATGTAGGCGGGGTTTTAAATGAATTTTTTGCATCTGTGTTCACTATGGAGAAAGACGATGTAGGCATAGAAATCGGGCAAGGGGACTGTGACATACTTGAACATATTAGCATCGAGAGGGAGGAGGTACTAGCGGTTTTAGCAGGCCAAAAAGTGGATAAATCCCCAGGCCCGGACGAGATGTATCCCAGGCTGTTGTGTGAGGCAAAGGAGGAGATTGCAGGGGCTCTGACACAAATTTTCAGAACCTCTCTGGCCACAGGGGATGTACCAGAGGACTGGAGAACAGCTAACGTAGTACCATTATTTAAGAAGGGTAGCAGGGATAAACCAGGGAATTACAGCCCAGTGAACCTAACATCTGTGGTAGGGAAATTATTGGAAAAAATTCTGAGGGACAAAATTAGTCTCCACTTGGAGAGGCAAGGATTAATCGGGGATAGTCAGCATGGCTTTGTCAGGGGTAAATCATGTCTGACCAATCTGATTGAATTTTTCGAGGGGGTGACTAGGTGTGTGGATGAGGGAAATGCTGTGGATGTGGTTTACATGGATTTCAGTAAAGCTTTTGACAAAGTCCCGCATACTGGTCAAGAAGGTAAGAGCCCATGGGATCCAGGGTGCCTTGGCGTGTTGGATCCTAAACTGGCTGAGTGGCAGGAGGCAGAGGGTGATGGTCGAAGGTTGCTTTTGTGACTGGAAGCCTGTGTCCAGTGGGATCGGTGCTGGGACCCTTGCTGTTTGTGATCTACATAAATGATTTGGATGAGAATGTAAAAGGTATGATCAGTAAGTTCGCAGATGACACGAAAATTGGTGGGGTGGTAAATTGCGAGGAGGAAAGCCTCAGGCTACAGGACGATATAAACGGGTTGGTCAGATGGGCGGAAAAGTGGCAAATGGAATTTAACCCTGGAAAGTGCGAGGTGATGCATTTTGGACGGACAAATAAGGCAAGGGAATACACAATGAGTGGTAGGACCCTAGGAAGTACAGAGGGTCAGAGGGACCTTGGTGTACATGTACATAGATCCCTGAAGGCAGCGGAACAGGTAGATAAGGTGGTTAAAAAGGCATATGGGATACTTGCCTTCATTAGCCGAGGCATAGAATATAAGAGCAGGGAGGTTATGTTGGAGCTGTACAAAACGTTGGTGAGGCCACAGCTGGAGTACTGTGTGCAGTTCTGGTCGCCTCACTATAGGAAGGATGTGATTGCTTTGGAGAGGGTGCAGAGAAGATTCACCAGGATGTTACCTGGGATGGAGCGCCTCAGCTATGAAGAAAGACTAAACAGGCTGGGGTTGTTTTCCTTGGAGCAAAGAAGGCTGAGGGGGGACCTGATTGAGGTGTACAAAATGATGAGGGGCATAGATAGGGTAGATAAAGAGGAACTTTTCCCCTTAGTAGGGGGGTCAATAACAAGGGGGCATAGATTCAAGGTAAGGGGCAGGAGGTTTAGAGGGGATTTGAGGAGGAACTTTTTCACCCAGAGGGTGGTTGGAATCTGGAACTCACTTCCTGAAAGGGTGGTAGAGGCAGGAACCCTCATAACATTCAAGAAGCATTTGGATGAGCACTTGAAATGCCATTGCATACAAGGCTAAGGACCAAATGCTGGAAAATGGGATTAGACTGGACAGGGATTGATGGTCGGCGCAGACACGATGGGCCGAAGGGCCTCTTTCTGTGCTGTATAACTCTATGACTCTATGACTCTAACCAGGGGTCACAGTCTAAGGATAAGGGGTAAGCCATTTAGGACAGAGATGAGGAGGAATTTCTTCACCCAGAGAGTGGTGAACCTGTGGAATTCTCTACCACAGAAGGCATTTGAGGTCAATTCATTAAATATATTCAAGAAAGAGTTGGATATATTTCTTAAGGCTAAAGGGATCAAGGGATATGGGGAGAAGGCAGGGACAGGGTACTGAATTTGGATGATCAGCCATGATCTCATTGAATGGCAGAGCAGGCTCAAGGGGCCGAATGGCCTACTCCTGCTCCTATCTTCTATGTTTCTATATTTCTATTTTCCCGGTAGTCCCGCCTCCATACCCGCCTCCCCAGGGCTGGCAAAATTGCCCCTATAGTATTTATAAAATATCTTTGGGTTTTCCTTGATTTTACTTGCCAATATTTTTTCATGCCCTCTCTTTGCTTTCCTAATTTCAATTTTAATTTCACATTGCACTTTCTATACTCCTCTAGGCTTTCTGCAGTAATTAGCTCTCAATATCTGACATAAACTTCCCTTTTTTGCCTTGTATGCCCCTTGACATCCAGGGGGCTCTAGATTTGGGAGTCACACCCTTTTTCTTTGTGGGAACATATTTGCTCTAAACCCTCTCTATCTCCTCGTTGAATGCTTTCTACTGCTCTGACACTGATTTAACTTCAAGTAGCTGTTTCCACTTTTGTTAAATCACATCTCAGCTTAGTAAAATTGATCTTTCCCCAATCGAGAACTTTTACTCCTGATTTATCTTTGCCCCTTTCCATAACTACGCTAAGTCTAACTGAATTATGATCACCACCACCAAAATGCTCTCCACTGCCTTTCACCTTCCACCTGCCCAACTTCATTCAATAAAACCAAGACCAGAACCATCCCCTCTCTTGTTGGCCTTGCTACGTACTTTCTAAAAAAGTTCTCCTGAATGCATTTTAAGTATTCTGCACCCTCTATACCCTTTACACTGATTCTATCTCAGTTAATGTAACCAGGAATGTTGAACTGCCATTCCTGCCCTTCTTTCAGCCATGTTTCAGTAATAGCTATGATATCATACTTCCACATGTCTATCTGTGTCCTCAGCTCATCTGCCTTACTGCATTGAAGAATGTACCACTAAGCACTGCCAAAGCACTTGGTTGCCTATATTCTAGCCTTTGTTTCCTCCGTCTTCCAAACTCACTTACTAATTTACTGCCTTCCTTTTCCAGCTTTGCTTCTCTCCCTTCTGAATCCACGCTCAGGTTCCCAGCCCCCTGCCAAGGTAGTTTAAAACCTCCCCAAAAGAACCAGCAAACCCTCCCCGCGAGGATATTGGTCCCGGCCCTGTTGAGGCTTGTACAGATCCCACCTTTCCCAGAACTGGTCCCAATGCCTCAGGAATCTAATTCCCTCCCTCCTGCCCATCTCTCCAGCCACGCATTCAACTGCTCTATCCTCCTAATTCTGTAATCACTAGCGCGTGGCAGACCTGGGTGAAGTGGCGGCGGCGGCAGAGCGAGGATAAAAGCAGCAGCAGCAGCAGGTAGGCCCCACAGTGGCGGTGGACCTGGTTGAAGCACCGGCGGAGCGAGGATAAAAGCGGTGGCAGCAGCAGGTAGGCTTACCAATCTCAGAGCAGGAGAGAGAGAAGTAAAAAGTAATCGAAGTGTGATGTCACCAGAAAGCAGGTAAGTGATTGGTTGTTGAGTATTTCTCTCTTTCTCCTTTTTTCCAAACTTAAACTCTTTGGTTTATAGTTTCTAAGCTCTCTGTGGTGTAGTGGGGATTGTTGGTAAACAAGGGCCCTTGAGTATATCATTTAATTATAGTGTAATTGGTGGTATTGATTTGATTTAATTTAATTTAAATTAATGAAAGGGTAAGTCATGGCAGGAGAGCAGGGCCCCATGGTATGCTCCTCCTGCACTATGTGGGAAATCAGAGACACTTCCTGTGTCCCTGATGTGGAGATGCCGGTGTTGGACTGGGGTGGACAAATGTAAGAAATCACACAACACCAGGTTATAGTCCAACAGCTTTATATAGTCAGAGAATAATGTCAGATGTTTACAGGTAATCATTCTAACTGCGATTTATCACACCTCGGCAGAGAGATAATCACAGCAATCAAAAGTGTAAATGGTGTCCAAACAGGTCAGTCAGGAAAACATTACATCAAAGAACAATGAGGTGGGGTCACAAGGGGTCAAATGTTGCAGATGCTGGGGTCTGTATGAAAAACAAAAAAACAGACAAAAAACATTTTTTTTTGCTGGAAATCACAGCAGGTCCGGCCGCAGACTGGACACAGACACAGACATCAAGTTTCTACAGAGATGCAAGAAAGCAGACAAGATCCTGAAAGGACTACAGATCATGAACCCACTCAAGTCGACCTACAACACAGACTACGCTGAGAGACTCTGCCGTCGTACCTCTCGCCCACTCCTCAACCATCTCGTACACCAGCTCTACAGCAGATGCCGCAACCTGGAAACCGAGATGGAGTCCATGTTCTCAGCCTGTGCTCAGGACACAGCAGACCAGCTACGAGACACCGCCAAACAGACGAGGCAATGGAACTACGCTGCCTACATGCACACCAAGAACAGGAAGCTTGAGAAACTCGGCATCACCAGCAGCAGCAACCAAGCCTCCCCAGGTACCACGGTTGAAACCACAGGGAAGTCCATCGTCAACTTGTCCGACCACACCCTTCAACCAGATGAAATTGAAGTTCTCAGCCGAGGGCTCAATTTCTGCCCCACCACCAAAATGGACCCCATCGGTCTCGCGGCAGACACAGAGGAATTCATCAGGAGAATAAGGCTCCGGGAATACTTCCACAAATCCCAAGATGTCAGCAGCGAACCCAATGAGACAATCAATGATCCGGACCAGCAGACAGAGGGATCCGCAGTGCAGCAACCGAAGAAGAAAGAGTCAAATTGGACCCCTCCGGAGGGTCGCTGTCCTAAGCTTGACATGTATGCTCAAGCTGTCAGGAGATGCATCAACGCCAGATTCATCAGCCGCACTCACAAGACAGTCCAGAATGTCACCCGAGCACAACGCAATGCCATCCACGCTCTCAAGACCAACCGCAACATCGTCATCAAACCAGTAGACAAAGGAGGAGCCATCGTCATACAGAACAGAACGGACTATTGCAAAGAAGCATACCGACAACTGGACAACCAGGAACACTACAGACAGTTACCCGCAGATCCGACCAAAGAACACACCCGCCAACTCAACAGACTGATCAAGACCTTCGATCCAGACCTTCAAAGCATCCTACGCGCTCTCATCCCACGTACTCCCCGCGTGGCAGACTTCTACTGCCTCCCAAAGATACACAAAGCCAACACACCCGGACGTCCTATCGTATCAGGCAACGGAACCCTGTGTGAGAGCCTCTCTGGATACGTCGAGGGCATCCTGAAACCCATCGTACAGGGAACCCCCAGCTTCTGTCGTGACACCACAGACTTCTTACAGAAACTCAGCACCCACGGACCAGTTGAACCAGGAACACTCCTCGCCACGATGGACGTCTCGGCACTCTACACCAGTATCCCCCACAATGATGGCATCGCTGCGACAGCCTCAGTACTCAACACCAACAACAGCCAATCTCCAGATGCCATCCTACAACTCATCTGCTTCATCCTTGACCACAATGTCTTCACCTTCGACAACCAGTTCTTTACCCAAACACACGGAACAGCCATGGGGACCAAATTTGCACCCCAATACGCCAACATCTTCATGCACAAGGTTGAGCAAGACTTCTTCGCTGCACAGGACCTCCAACCAATGCTATACACCAGATACATCAACGACATTTTCTTCCTATGGACCCACGGCGAAGAATCACTGAAAAGACAACACGATAACATCAACAAGTTCCATCCCACCATCAAACTCACCATGGACTACTCCTCAGAATCGGTTTCATTCTTGGACACATGAATCTCCATCAAAGACGGACACCTCAGCACTTCACTCTACCGCAAGCCCACGGACAACCTAATGCTCCACTTCTCCAGCTTCCACCCTAACCACGTTAAAGAAGCCATCACCTATGGACAAGCCCTGCGAATACACAGGATCTGCTCAGACGAGGAGGAACGTGATGGACACCTACAGACGCTGAAAGACGCCCTCGTAAGAACGGGATATGATGCTCGACTCGTCGATCGACAATTCTGACGGGCCACAGCGAAAAATCGCATAGACCTCCTCAGAAGACAAACACGGGACACAACCAACAGAGTACCCTTCGTCGTCCAGTATTTCCCCGGAGCGGAGAAACTACGCCATGTTCTTCGCAGCCTTCAACATGTCATCGATGACGACGAACACCTCGCTAAGGCCATCTCCACGCCTCCACTACTGGCCTTCAAACAGCCGCCTAACCTCAAACAGACCATCGTTCGCAGCAAATTACCCAGCTTTCAGGAGAACAGCGACCACGACACAACACAACCCTGCCACAGCAACCTCTGCAAGATATGCCAGATCATCAACACAGATACCATCATCACACGTGAGGACACCACCCACCAGGTACATGGTACATACTCATGTGACTCGGCTAACGTTGTCTACCTCATACGTTGCAGGAAAGGATGCCCCGGAGCATGGTACATCGGCGAGACCATGCAGACACTGCGACAATGGATGAACGGACACTGTGCAACAATTGCCAGGCAGGAGTGTTCCCTCCCAGTCGGGGAACACTTCAGCAGTCAAGGATATTCAGCCTCCGATCTTTGGGTAAGCATTCTCCAAGGCGGCCTTCGAGACACACGACAATGCAAAATCGTCGAGCAGAAACTGATAGCCAAGTTCCACATCCATGAGGACGGCCTCAACCAAGATCTTGGGTTCATGTCACGCTACATGTAACCCCACCTGACGTACGGTCATCCAGACTCGAGTCGTCGTTGGCTTGTTCTCTCCACACAGATGCGGCCGGACCTGCTATGATTTCCAGCAAAAAAAATATTTTTTGTCTGTTTTTTTGTTTTCCATACAGACCCCAGCATCTGCAACATTTGGCCCCTTGTGACCCCACCTCATTGTTCTTTGATGTAATGTTTTCCTGACTGACCTGTTTGGACACCATTCACACCTTTGATTGCTGTGATTATCTCTCTGCCGAGGTGTGATAAATGGCAGTTAGAAAGATTACCTGTAAACATCTGACATTATTCTCTGACTATATAAGCTGTGTTTTTATGCATCTCTCCACTTCACCTGATGAAGGAGCAGCGCTCCGAAAGCTTGTGATTTCAAATAAAGCTGTTGGACTATAACCTGGTGTTGTGTGATTTCTTATATGTGTCCCTGATGACCATGTGTGCAGGAAGTGTATCCAGCGGCAGCTACTGGCAGACCGCATTGCGGCACTGGAGCTATGATTCGATACATACTGGAGCATTCACGATGCTGAGGACATCGTGGATGTAAAGTCTGTGTGTTATATTGTAAATTAATACACACACCACAAGAGTAAACTTTAACAGGACTTTACTATTCGAAGGTCAGGGCGAATCTGCCCAATAACTCATTACACAGCACTTATATACCGGTGTGGTCACCACCAGTATTACAGTATACAGCAGCCAAGATAAAGTAGTGCAACACCTAAAATAGTTCTCTTAAAGGTGGACGGTTACATACAATAGTTCTCTTAAAGGTAGAACGGTTACATACACTACAATCCTCCCTTTTTAGCTTACAATATACCTATTCCCCATTAAACATAACATCATAACATATATCCAACTTCATGTAAAAACAGTTCACAGATGTAGTCTCTGCGGGAAACAGTTCACAGATTCAGTCTCTGCGGAAAACAGTTCACTTTCAGTCTCTGCGGAGGCGCCTCCTGCGCTTCCTGACTCGGTCCGGACAACGCCTCGGTGGTGTAGCTGTTCCCGGTGGTGTAGTTGGTTCACGTTGCTGGGGTGACTCATTCAATAGTCCTTTACTGGACTTAACAGCTTGAACTTTCGTAACTTCTGAACCAGCATTGCTGACTTCTAAAAGCTTGAGTACCTTGGGAAGTTTTTCTACTTCCAAACTGATTTGACTCAGTTCGGAGGGACCACGTGCGTGACCTGGTAGAGGTGATAATGGTTCAGATGGGTCATCTTCTTCTGCTTCGTCTTTTCCTTTCCTGCTTCTTGGAGACTCTCTGGGCTCCACTGCCAGCCGCATGCACAGTTCCTCCTCCTCTTCCTCCTGTTGCCGTAGTAGCGCCACCATCTCCCGGTGTTTCTTAGACTTTTCGTGATTCTTCATGGTTTTTGCACTTTGGAAGATTTCCCCACAAGCTGGGCAGAACAGGTCATCATTATAGTCGGTGTCGTCCCACAGGTCATGGTAATAATCGGTGTCGTCCTGAACTAGGCCAGCGAGAGGGTCTTCTATTTCCTCCATGCCCAGCTGGACGTTAGCCAGCTTTTGTTCCAAATCCAGACATCTCTCCTGAATAGACTTCTTCATGTGTTCAGCTTCATCCAGCTTTTTCTGGGCTTCCTGCAAGTCTTTTACTAATGACCTCATTCGTGATTTCAATACTTCAACTTCATTCGGAGATTGATTGATCGTACTATTCAATCCCTCTACTGGAGCAGCTGTTTCAGCATTCTGTTGTTCTACATTGACGTGAGTCAGCGTACTTTTGGCATCCAAAGGCTGCTCTGCTGCAATCTTCTCAGTCTGTGTTGCAACCTCAGCTATTTCAATAACTTTTGAGAGCTCCGAACCCCTTTCCTTTGAAGATTGAAGCTTGTGTTCAAGTTTTTCCCATTTCAGAGTCTTGTCCCTCAGCATATGAAGGAGTTGGCTGACCGTTAACTCTTCTGACATCAGACGTTTCCCAGTATCGTCGTCATGTGTTTTTGACGTATAAGCTGCAGGGCTGTTTGTAACCTTGCACTGGGGCTCCTTTGCTGCTTTTAATTCGCCATCATCCGCAGCCTCCACCATTCGAATTTCAACAAATGAATCGTCCGGTGATGCTGCACCCAACTTCAGTAGGAGCTCGGAATTCATGGCAACCAAATCAGCCTTTTCTGCCTGCAACCTGCTAACAAGCGCCTTCAGTTGCTGAACATCTTGCTCCACCAGATTAGAGCACACACCTTCAGAAACCGAATCAGCTTTGATTCGTTTGGCCTCCTCGCGCAGACGGTTTGTGTGCTCCTGCTCCATTTTCTCCATCAGCTGCTTCTGTTGTCTTTCCAGATTCTCCCACTCTGTGTCAAAGAACTTTTTCATTGCATTCATCTCTTGCTCAAGACGGCGAATCATTTGTTCTAATTGTTGTTGTAGTTTGAAATGGAGTTGAGTTCGAGCCCGGTGTTCCTCAGAAATGTGCATGTTTGTAGACTGGACAGACTCAGAATTCTCTGTCAAACTATGTTGTTGTTGTTCAGTGGAATTCTGTTCACAGAAATCACAGAAATCACAGAAACCTCACAGTACAGATAGAGGCCATTTCGGCCCATCGAGCCTGCACCGACACATATCCCACCCGATCCCCGTAACCCCTACACCAACACATATCCCACCCTATCCCCGTAACCCCACGTATTTAATCCCCCTAACACTAAGGGTCAATTTTTTTTATCATAGCCAATCAACCTAACCCGCACATCTCTGAAACTTTGTTCTCCTCTGAAGCATAAGCATTTATGCACTCCTTCGTTTTTCCAACATTAGTCTGCAAGTCCATTTTAGACTTGTCTTTTGCACATGGGCTGGTCTTACCATCATCAGTTCCAGAGTCTGAGCTGATTGTCTTCACCGAGTTCTCACTCGTTATGGCTTTTAGGAAGTGCCAGTCCATATTTATTTTCCTGATCCACTCCCGTCCCAGAAGTGGTGGACCTCCCTCAGGTAGTACATATAAGTCCATTCCTTGGTGTTCTTTGCCCTTGTGTCTCAACTTGACTTTTATCTTTCCGATGGGGTATACTCTTCGCCCCGTGTATGTCTGCAATACAATCTTGGTATCTCTCAAGGGAATATGTGAGAATAGCCGCTTGTAGTCCCTTCGGTTTATGACTGTTAGGGCTGATCCTGTGTCCAATTCCATTTTCACTTGGACTCCGGCTATTTTGAGCGTGACCCAGATAGTTTGTAGGTCAGCTTCCTTACTCACATTGTAAATTCTCAGACTACCCAGTTCCTGGCTGTTGGAGTCTGAATCCGAATTCTGTTCATCCGAACTCTTCTCAGCCACCTTATGTACCTTTCTGCACCTTCCCTGCGGTGACTTTTTGTTGCTGGTCTTCTTACCTGACCGGCATACGTTAGCTATGTGACCAAGCTTGCCACATTTTCTACATTCCTGGTTTTTAAACCAGCATTGGTTCTGGTCATGTGTTGTCTTCCCACAACGATAACATTTTGTTGTACCCGAAGTCATTTGATCCATGCTGAGTACCGCTGCCTTCAGCTGCACTTCCGCAGTGCCTCTCGCTGCGGCTTAGTGCGATGCTGCAATAAGGACAGCCTTATCAAGTGTAAGATCGTTCTCTTCGAGCAGTCGCTTTTGTGTTCCTTCCTTCGAAAACCCGCACACGAACTTGTCTCTCAATGCCTCTGTCAGATTTTCCCCAAACTGACAGTATTTCGCTAGTCTACGCAGTTCAACCAAGTACTCCGCGTTGCTTTCCTCTTTCAGTTGCGTTCTCGCATAAAATTTGAATCGTTCCGCTAACATCAGCGGTGTGGGGTTCAAATGATCCTTCAGGACAGCAACAATATTAGCGAAAGTCTGATCCGCCGGTTTAGCTGGTGATAGAAGATGCTTCAATAGCCCGTATGTCTTCGCACCCATTGAGTTTAGTAAGGTTAGAGCTTTATCATCATTTGCTATTTTATTGGCCTTACAATATATCTCGATGCGTTCTACATACGTGGCCCAATCTTCCACATCGGAATCGAAATCGTTGATGTTACCACGCTTAGGCATCTTCACAATCTTTTTGAGAAACAACATTTTTCTTTAACTTTTTTTTTTTCAAAAATGGCGGTTTCCCGTGCTTACCTTCTTCCCCGCCTCCGAGAATGGCGGTTTCCCGCGCTTGTCTTCTTCCCCGCCTAAATGGCAGCTTCCCGCGTTTCTTCCTCTGGCGGGAGGGGTAAAGCTTTGCCCTCGGGCGACGACCGCTGGCTTTCGGGGTTTGCAGCCTGCGCGCCGGCTTCAGTTTATTCTGAAAGCGCGAGAACAGCTGATTGAGTTCCTTGTTCCCTTTCTCGACAGGGGCAACCGGGCGCTGGGGACAACCAGTTGACGGCGGACAGTTCCAGCTCTTGGTCCTTTACGGAAAGCTGCTGTAAGCCGCTGGGCGGAATCTCGCTCGGTCCCGTTCTCCCTCGCTCGCTCGGTCCCCCTCGCTCGCACGGTCTCGCTCGCTCTCTCGGGCTCTGTCTCTCCCGCTCGCTCGGGCTCTGTCTCTCCCTCAGCGGTTTTCAATCGCGCCTCCCAGCCCTTCTCGCAGTCCGGTCCTTTCCTCCCCGGGCTGCGGCTGAGTTCTCCGCAGGTGTTTTTTTTTTTTATTATTACCTCCCGTGCCTTACGATCCCGGTCGCAGCGCCTCACGTCCTCGGTAGGTGCCCGGCCTTTTTCCCCTGTCGCGGTCGAGCTGTCTGTCGACGCTGTTGCGTCTCCCAGCCCGCTTGTGCCCAGTCTCTCACACCGGCTGCGTTCCCGCTTGTAGCCCGGTCTCTCACCCCGGCTGCGTTTGCCTGCACCGCGGCTGCCGTGCCCTACGCTGCCCCAGTCTCAGCGCCTCTGGCCCCGACTTCTGTCCGGCTCCTTTCCCCGGTCGTGGTCGAGTTCTCCGCCCTTATATCCTCCGTTTTTTAAAATTATTTTCTCCCCTACTCACAGTCAACGTGGCCGACTTGCTTCTCGTGGCTGATCGGCTCACTCACCACCGTGATACTAGGGACGATCACTGCCTGTTGCTGATGGAAGGCTTCGTGTTAGAATTCTTCCTTCTTCCTTGCTCTGCAGACTCGAGTCTTCTCTCAGCAGAATGACGAGGGCGGATGCCTCTTCTCGACGCTCGTTAACTGCTTTGGATGTACCTCTGCCGCAGGGTAAGATCGACCTCGTCGCCACTGTAAAGTCTGTGTGTTATATTGTAAATTAATACACACACCACAAGAGTAAACTTTAACAGGACTTTACTATTTGAAGGTCAGGGCGAATCTGCCCAATAACTCATTACACAGCACTTATATACCGGTGTGGTCACCACCAGTATTACAGTATACAGCAGCCAAGATAAAGTAGTGCAACACCTAAAATAGTTCTCTTAAAGGTGGACGGTTACATACAATAGTTCTGTTAAAGGTAGAACGGTTACATACACTACAGTGGATATCACGTTTAATCAGCTGGTCACACCGCAGGAAAAGGTTGCACAGGCAGAAAGGGAATGGGTGACCACCAGGCAGAGTAGTAGGCGCAGGCATGTAGTGCAGGAGTCCCCTGTGGTCATCCCCCTCTCAAACAGATACACCACTTTGGATACTGTTGAGGGGGATGGCTTATCAGAGGAAGGCAGCAGCAGCCAACTTGCTGGCACCAGGAGTGGTTCTGCTGCACAGGACGGGAGGAAAAAGAGGGGTAGAGCTGTAGTGATAGGGGATTCTATTGTAAGGTGAATAGATAGGCATTTCTGCGGCCGCAAATGAGACTCCAGGATGGTGTGTTGCCTCCCTGGTGCAAGAGTCAAGGATGTATCAAAGCGGCTGCAGAAAATTTTGGAAGGGGAGAGTGAACAGCCAGTTGTCGTGGTGCATATAGGCACCAACGATATAGGTCAAAAACGGGATGAGGTCCTAAAAGTTGAATATAGGGAGTTAGGAGGTAAATTAAAAAATAGGACCTCAAAGGTAGTAATCTCAGGATTGCTATCAGTGCCACATGCTAGTCAGAGTAGAAATAGAAGGATATTTCAGATGAATACGTGGCTAGAGGAATGGTGCTAGGGGGAGGGATTCAAATTCCTGGGAAATTGGAACCGGTTCTGGGGGAGGTGGGACCAGTACAAACCGGACGGTTTGCATCTGGGCAGGACCAGGACCGATGTCATAGAGTCATAGAGTCATAGAGTTATACAGCACGGAAAGAGACCCTTCGGCCCATCGAGTCCACGCTGGCCATCAAGCCCTGTCTAATCTAATGCCATTTTCCAGCATTTGGTCCGTAGCCTTGTATGCTATGGCATTTCAAGTGCTCATCCAAATGCTTCTTGAATGTTGTGAGGGTTCCTGCCTCTACCACCCTTTCAGGCAGTGAGTTCCAGATTCCAACCACCCTCTGGGTGAAAAAGTTCTTCATCAAATCCCCTCTAAACCTCCTGCCCCTTACCTTGAATCTATGCCCCCTTGTTATTGACCCCTCTACTAAGGGAAAAAGTTCCTTTCTACCTACCCTATCTATGCCCCTCATAATTTTGTACACCTCAATCAGGTCCCCCCTCAGCCTTCTCTGCTCCAAGGAAAACAACCCCAGCCTGTCCAGTCTTTCTTCATAGCTGAAGCGCTCCAGCCCAGGTAACATCCTGGTGAATCTCCTCTGCACCCTCTCCAAAGCAATCACATCCTTCCTATAGTGTGGCAACCAGAACTGCACACAGTATTCCAGCTGTGGCCTAACCGGCATTTTGTACAGCTCCATCATAACCTCCCTGCTCTTATATTCTATGCCTCGGCTAATGAAGGCAAGTATCCCATATGCCTTTTTAACCACCTTATCCACCTGTTCTGCTGCCTTCAGGGATCTATGTACATGCACACCAAGGTCCCTCTGATCCTCTGTCTTACCTAGGGTCTTACAATTCAATGTGTATTCCCTTGCCTTGTTAGTCCCTCCAAAATGCGTCACCTCACACTTTTCAGGGTTAAATTCCATTTGCCACTGTTCCGCCCATCTGACCAACCCATCTATATCATCCTGCATCCTGAGGCTACCCTCCTCGCTATTTAGCACACCACCAATTTTCGTGTCATCTGCGAACTTACTGATCGTACCTTTAACATTCACATCCAAATCATTAATGTAGACCACAAACAGCAAGGGACCCAGCACCGATCCCTGCGGTACCCCACTGGACACAGGCTTCCAGTCACAAAAACAACCTTCCACCATCACACTCTGCCTTCTGCCACTAAGCCAGTTTTAGATCCAATGTGGCAAGGCACCCTGGATCCCATGGGCATTTACCTTCTTGACCAGTCTCCTATGCAGGACTTTATCAAAAGCCTTACTGAAATCCATGTATATCACATCCACTGCACTCCCCTCATCCACACACCTAGTCACACCCTCGAAAAATTCAATCAAGTTAGTCAGACATGATCTTCCCTTGACAAAGCCATGCTGACTATCCCTGATTAATCCTTGCCTCTCCAAGTGGAGACTAATTCTGTCCCTCAGAATTTTTTCCAATAATTTCCCTACCACTGATGTTAGTCTCACTGGCCTGTAATTCCCTGGTTTATCCCTACTACCCTTCTTGAATAATGGTACTACGTTAGCTGTTCTCCACTCCTCTGGCACATCCCCCGTGGCCAGAGAGGTTCTGAAACTTTGTGTCAGAGCCCCTACAATCTCCTCCTTTGCCTCACACAGCAGCCTGGGATACATCTCGTCCGGGTCTGGGGATTTATCCACTTTTAAGCCTGCTGAAACCGCCAGTACCTCCTCCCTCTCGATGCTAATATGTTCAAGTATATCACAGTCCCCCTGCCCGATTTCTATGTCTGCATCGTCCTTCTCCATAGTGAACACAGATGCAAAAAAATTATTTAAAACCCCACCTACATCTTCTGGCTCCACACACAGATTGCCACTTTGGTCCCAAATGGATGTGTGCTGAGCCCCCTCCTCTACTCCCTCTTCACCCACGACTGTGTGGCTGTTAAGGGTTCCAACACCATCATCAAGTTTGCGGATGACACCACGGTAGTAGGCCAGATCACCAACAAGGGTGAGTCAGCCTACAGGGAGGAGGTCCAGCATCTCGTGAAGTGGTGCGCCGATAACAACCTTGCCCTTAACACCAAGAAAACAAAAGTAATCATTGTGGCCTTCAGGAAGTCCAAAGGCGGAAGTCACACCCCCATCCACATCAATGGGGCTGTGGTGGAAAGGGTGGACAGCTTTAAGTTCCTCGGAGTCCACATCATGGAAGACCTCTCCTGGTCCCTCAACACCTCCTCTCTGGTGAAGAAGGCCCAGCAGCGCCTATATTTCCTAAGGAGGCTGAAGGGATGTAATCTGTCACCCCTGATCCTCTCTAACTTTTACCGCTGCACTATAGAGAGCATCCTGACAAACTGTATCACAGTATGGTATGGCAGCTGTAGCTACTATGACCGGAAAGCCCTGCAGTGGGTAGTCAAAACTGCCCAACGCATTACCGGCACCCGGCTACCGACCATAGAGCACATATACCAGAAACGCTGTCTACGGAGGTCACGGTCCATCATCAAAGACCCTACCCACCCCAGCCACAGTCTGTTCGCCCTCCTGCCAACTGGGAGATGCTACAGATGCATTCGCACCCGTACGACCAGACTTAGGAACAGCTTCTTTCCCAGGGCTGTCATCCTACTGAACTCCACAAATAAACTCTAAAGCCTGCACATCTGCCAATGCACTTTATTACGGTTATATTTATGTTAATATACTACAAGCCAAATGTATGTTGAATGTTTAAATGTCTTAATCCAAATGTACACTCTCGGGAGCCGCAAGCCTACATTTTGTTGTACTGCACTTGTGCACTAACAATGACAATAAAAGTTGATTTGATTTGATTTAATGGGCCCTACTCTTTCCCTAGTTATCCTCTTACCCTTAATATACTTATGAAACACCTTAGGATTTTCCTAGGAGGAGTGTTTGCTAGTGCTCTGGGGGAGAGTTTAAACTAAAATGGCAGGGGGTTGGGAACCTGAGCGGGGAGACAGAGGAAAGGGAAACAAGGATAGAAGCAGAAGACAGGAAGGAGAAAAAAAAAGGTGGCAGTCGGAGAAATCAAGGGTTTAAATCAAACATGGCAACAGTAAATAATAATTCTAAAAGGTCTAAGAGCATTAAAAAAAAAGCCTGAAGGCTTTGTGTCTTAATTCGAGGAGCATTTGTAATAAGGTGGATGAATTAGCTGTGCAAATAGAGGTAAACGAATATGATATGATTGGGATTACGGAAACATGGCTCCAGGGTGGCCAAGGCTGAGAACTCAAAATTCAGGGGTGTTAAATATTCAGGAAAGATAGGCAAAAAGGAAGAGGAGGTGGGGTAGCATTGCTGGTTAAAGAGGGGATTAACACAATTTTAAGGAAGGATATTAGCTCTGATGATGTGGAATCTGTATCGGTAGAACTGAGCAATACCAAGGTGCCGAAAACATTAGTGGGAGTGATATATAGACCTCCAAACAGTAATGCGGAGGTTGGGGATGGCATTAAAAGGGAAATTAGAGAAGTGTGCAATAAGGGCACAGCAGTTATCATGGGTGATTTTAATCTACATATAGATTGGGCTAACCAAATTACTAACAATACTGTGGAGGAGGAATTGCTGGAGTGTATTCGGGATGGTTTCCTGGACCAATATGTTGAGGAACCAACAAGAGATCAGGCATTCTTAGACTGGGTATTATGTAATGAGAAAGGATTGATTAGCAATCTTGTTGTGCGAGGCCCCTTGGGTTGGAGCGATCATAATATGATAGAATTCTTCACTAAGATGTAGAGGGAATTGTTGATGCAGAGATTAGGGTCCTGAATTTAAATAAAGGAAACTACAATGGTATGAGGTGCGAGTTGGGTAGGATTGATTGGGGAATGTTACTCAAAGGGTTGACGGTGGATAGGCAATGGCAAACATTCAAAGATCGCATTGATGAACTACAGAATTTGTTCATCCCAGTTTGGCATAAAAATAAAACAAAAAAGGTGACTCAACCGTGGCTACCAAGGGAAATTAGGGATAGCATAAGATCCAAGGAGAGGACATATAAATTGGCCAGAAAAAGCAGTAAACCTGAGGATTGGGAGCAGTTTAGGATTCAACAAAGGAGAACAAAGGGATTAATTAAGAGGGTGAAAATAGAGTATGGGAGTAAGCTTGCAGAGAACATAAAAACTGACTGTAAAAGCTTTTATAGATATATGAAGAGAAAAAGATTGGTGAAGTCAAGCGTAGGTCCCTTGCAGTCAGAATCAGGGGAATTTATAATGGGGAACAAAGACATGGCAGACCAATTAAATACATAGTTTGGTTCTGTCTTCACAAAGGAGGACACAAATAACCTCACAGATATATCAGGGAATATAGGATCTAATGATAGGCAGGAACTGAAAGAAATCAGTATTTGTAGGAAAATGGTGTAAGGGAAATTGACGGGATTGAAGGCTGAAAAATCCCCAGGGCCTGATAATCTACATCCTAGGGTACTTAAGGAAGTGGACCTAAAATTGTAGATGCATTGCTGGTCATCTTCCAAAATTCTATAGATTCTGGAACAGTTCCCATGGATTGGAGGTTAGCTAAAGAAACCCAACTATTCAAAATAGGTGGTAGAGAGAAAACTGGGAATTATAGACCGGTAAGCCTGACATCGGTAGTGGGGAAAATGCTAGAGTCCATTATAAAAGATGTAATAGCAGAGCACTTGGAAAACCGTGACGGAATCGGACAAAGTCAACATGGATGTACAAAAGGTAAATCCTGCTTGACTAATCTACTGGAATTTTTTGAGGATGTAACTGGTAAAATAGATAAGGGAGAACCAGTGGATGTGGTGTATTTGGACTTTCAGAAGGCTTTCGATGAGGTCCCGCCTAGGAGATTAGCGTGTAAAGTTAAGGCACTTGGGATTGGGGACAAGGTATTGACTTGGATAGAGAACTGGTTGGCAGACAGAACGCAAAGAGTTGGAATAAACAGGTCTTTTTCCGAGTGGCAGGCAGTGACTAGAGGGGTACCGTAGGGATCAGTCCTAGTACTCCAGCTATTCACAATATATATTAATGATCTCGTCGAGGGAACTAGATGTAATATCTGCAAGTTTGCAGATGACACAAAGCTGGGTGGGCGTGTGTGCTGTGAGGAGGATGCCGAGAAACTCCAGTATGATTGGACAGGTTGGGTGATTGGGCAGAATCATGGCAGATGCAATATAACGTGGATAAATGCGAGGTTATCCACTTTGGTGTCAGAATCAGGAAGGCAGATTATTATATGAATTGCAATAGATTGGGAGAAGGGGAAGTGCAACAAGGCCTGGGTGTCCTTGTGCACCAGTCGCTGAAGATAAGCATGCAGGTGCAGCAGGCGGTTAAGAAGGCAAATGGTATATTGGCCTTCGTAGCGAGAGGGTTCGAGTACAGGAACAAGGATGTCTTGCTGCAGTTGTACAGGGCCTTGTTGAGACCACATCTTGAGTACTGTGTGCAGTTTTGGTCGCCTTATCTGAGGAAGGATGTTATTGCCACGGAGGGAGTGCAGTGAAGATTTACCAGGCTGATACCTGGGATGGCAGGAATGACGTATGAGGAGAGATTGGGTCGATAGGGCTTATACGCGCTGGAGATTAGAAGAATGAGAGGGGATCTCATTTAAACTTATAAAATTCTAACAGGACTAGACAGACTAGATGCAGGAAGGATGTTCCCGATGGTGGGGGTGTCCAGAACCAGGGGTCACCGTCTAAGGATAAGGGGTAAGCCATTTAGGACAGAGATGAGGAGGAATTTCTTCACCCGGAGAGTGGTGAACCTGTGGAATTCTCTACCACAGAAGGCAGTAGAGGCCAATTCATTAAATATATTCAAGAAGGAGTTAGATATATTTCTTAAGGATAAAGGGATCAGGGGATGTGGAGAGAAGGCAGGGACATGGTACTGAATTTGGATGATCAGCCATGATCTCATTGAATGGCGGAGCAGGCTCGAGGGGCCAAATGGTCTACTCCTGCTCCTATCTTCTATGTTTCTATGTTTCTATGTGGCACCGAGTATAATCTGCAGATTACTACCTTTGAGGTCCTGCTTATTAATCTCTTACCTAGCTCTCTAATATCTGCTTGCAGGACCTCATCCCTCTTTCTACCTATGTCATTGGTACCGATATGGACCATGACCTCTGGCTGTTCACCCTCCCCCCTCAGAATATATCTTCTAAAGCCATATCCTACTAACTGCACCATTAGCCTCACACACTCCACATTGCATGACACCCTCCCCCCCAATCGTTCACCTACCAACAATCTGTACCAAACACGAGGCATGATGTAAGAAAAAGGAGACTTACCATCAAGTAACTTTAAAGTAAGCTTTAAGTAACTTATAAACACACTATATACACAAGAGAGGTCTTTACCATGCCTCTGGTAGAAGCCTCTTACAATACTGAACAGGCCAGTATTTATACCAGTCCAACAGGAAGTGACATATGACAGGAAGTGAGGTATGTACACAGTTCATAGTTCATAGTTCACAGGAAGTGATGACATAACTTCCCGGAAGTTATCATTTTTATCACATTCTTCCCTCCTGCAGGATTAGGAGGCTGTGCTCTACCTTTTGGTCCGCAGCCGCCGAACAAGGAAGAGTCGCACCCGTTTGGATTCCCGTCGTAGAGGGTCGCTGGTCCGCTTACATGCGGTTGGCCATTGGTCAGAGTCTGTGTGGCCTGGATTGCCCTGTGAAGGGTCGGGGAGATCATGGCTTCGAGTACGAGCCCCAATAGGTTCAAAGTCGGACTGCCTTTGTTCAGAGGGAGGTGCAGAGCTGGTCTGTGGCGGATCAGTACTTTCATGCGCGGTACTGGGAGGGTCGCAACCTTGAGCACGGGGTTCTACCGGCACCAAGCTAGTTGGTGTCCGATCAGGATCCTGGAGAGGGGTACCCGATAGGTCCCAAGAGTTTCCTGGTGAAATGCCATCACCCGATGTCCCACTAGGTCCTGGTGGGCAGGGAGCCAGATCCCGTAATGATACAGTAGATTCTCGGCCGTCGGAATATCGTATGTTTGCATAGGTGGGGTTGGCATCGGTTAGTTCGACCTCGTCTACAAGAGGGTCATTTTTAGACGTCCGAACGTATCTTCGGAGTAATACAGGTCCAGGAGTAGTTAGCCATGACGGGAGTGATGTTCCATGAGATGAGCGACGCTGGAATCCAAAGAACCGCTCATGAGGTGTAGTATTTGTGGCTGTAGAAAGCAGGGACCGTATAGAGTGCAATGCATCCGGAAGCACTGTTTCCCATTGCTGGTCTGGTAGGCCCCGAGATCTTAAAGCGAGATGTACGGAATTCCAGATGATACCGTTATACCTCTCTACCTGCCCATTTCCGATGGGATGGTATGGTGTTGTTTTGCTTGTAGCAATTCCCCGTTCTGAGAGGTAGTCCTTGAGTTCCCTTGACATAAAGGATGGACCCCGATCTGAGTGAATATAAGCCGGCATGCCACAGAGAGAAAATACCAGCTCAAGGCAGTAGATTACTGTGGACGCCAGCATATTGGAGCAGGGGAAGGCAAACGGAAAACGTGAATATTCGTCGATCATGGTGAGCAAATATGTGTTCCGAGTTGAAGAGGGCACTGGGCCCTTAAAATCGATGCTAAGCCGTTGCATCGGTTGGGTTGCATGTATGAGTATACCATCTGAGGGGCGGAAGAACTGAGGTTTTAATTCCGCACAAAGCCGGCATTCTGAGCATATTTTCTTTACATCTCCAGTGGAAAAAGGGAGATTCCGTGATCGTACGAAATGTAGCATGCGCGTAACGCCAGGATGACACAAACCATTGTGGACATCCATGAGAGTGGAGGATGATATAGTGGAGCAGAATGCCCGTGTGAGGGTGTCCGGGGCCACATTCTCCTTGCCAGGCCGATAGAGAATGGTATAACCAAAAGAGGCCAGTTCCATCCTCCAAAGTTGTATTTTATTATTCTTAATTTTGGTTCGTTTTCGATTATCGAGCATGAAGGCGACTGATCGTTGGTCCGTGATCAATGTAAAGTGCTGGCGAGCTAGAAAATGGTTCCACTTCCGTACTGCCTCTATGATGGCTGTGGCTTCTTTCTCAACCGGAGGATAATGTAGCTCGGCACCTATAAGGTCCTGGACATAAATGCTACAGGACGACCTTCCTGATTCAGAGTAGCCGAGATCGCCACCTCCGAGGCATCACATTCAACCACGAAAGGGAGATTCTCATCAATGGAGTGAAGAGCCGCTTTCTCCAACTGTTTTTTGAGAAGGTTAAAGGCTGCAACAGCCGCTGTTCCCAGTGGAAATGATCTAGCATGCAGCAAGGGTTGGATTTTGTCCGAAAAATGAGGAATCCATTTAGCGTAGTATGCAAACAGACCGAGAGCCCGACGTAAAGAAGCCGGATTCTTAGGTGACGGGAGCTCTTGGAGCGGGCGAAGTCTTTCTGGGTCTGGCTTAATGATACCATTGCCTACGCAGTAGCCAAGGATGTTGATGGTCGGTTGCGACTCAACAGATTTGGATTCATTCAGGGTCAAATTACGGCGATGGAGGGCATCCCGAAATTTTTGGAGGTTGGAGTCGTGTTCCTGTTGATCGTGACCTGCAATGGTAATGTTATCAAGATAGGGAAAAGTGTCCCTTAGGTTTTCCTGCTTAACCAGGCCATCCATTGCCCGTTGAAAGACAGCCACTCCATTAGTAACCCCGAATGGGAGGCGACGAAATTGGTACAGCCGTCCATTAGCCTCAAAGGCTGTGTACTGCTTATCCGAGACCTTCAAGGGTAACTGATGATAGGCACTTTTTAAAACGTAAGTTGAGAACACTTTGTATTCGGCCAGTTTATTAACCATATCATCAATGCGTGGCAATGGGTAGGCGTCCAAGTCGGTATATTGATTGATGGTTTGCGAATAATCGATGCATAGTCGCTGTTTGTGAGGTTTTAGAGGGTTCTTGACAATGACGACTTGAGCCCGCCAGGACGACGAACATGGTTCAATGATATCCTCTGCTAGAAGTCGAGAGATTTCAGCCGCAATAAAAGATTGGTCTTCCTGATTAAAGCGCCGCGATTTCGTTATTATCGGTTGGCATTGAGGCGGAATACTGGCAAATAATGAGGGTTCATCAAGTGAAGCTGCTGATAATGCACAAAATGGTAATTTAGATGGTATATTAGAAATAGTAAGTCCGGGTTTGGATCCACCAAACTCAATGGTGAGTTTCTTATGCTGTTTTTGGAAGTCCAGCCCTAAGAGGAGATCACTACATAAGTCTTTGAGCACCGAAAGTCGGGTGGAGGGATACATACGACCATGAAGTGTCATATCAACAACACAAAAGCCGGAGATTCTGGTATTAAGTGATGACTGGGCCATCGCAATTGCCTGGTCCGATGGGAAGACATGTAGTTTCAATTTCGCAACAATCTGTTCCTTAATGAAACTATCAGTACTTCCTGAGTCAATTAAGGCATCTAAGGTATGCCCTTTAATTGAAATTTTTGTGGCTGCCTGAGACAGGTTCTGTGGGCAAGCAGCTGTAATTGGTGTCGTTGCACAGAGAGTGGCTAAAACTCTCGGTGTGCTTCTTCGGGAGAGAGCTCGAGAGGAAGCTTGATAGGTCCTAGCTGGAGCATCTTGATAGGCCCTAATTGGGGCAGTTCGGTAGGCCTTAGCTGGATTGGCCCTCGTAGAGGCCCTTGATAGGCAAACTTTAGCAAAGTGTCCTTTTTTCCCGCAATAACTGCAGATTGCATTGCGAGCAGGGCAGGTTTTCCTAGGGCGAAAAGCATCTCCACAAAAGAAGCATTCCTTCCTAGATTGCCAAGAGGCTGCTAAAGTGGGGTCGTCCTCCTCTTCTTCATCAGAATTATCAGAATTAGATTCCCCCATGATAGGGTTCACCTGAGACCGCTTGAATTGTCTGGTTGCAGCTGCAGCAGCAGATCGAGATCTGGGCAGCTGATAGAGGTCTGCATTTCTCTTTGCCAAATCCAGTGAACAAGCTAGGTCAAAAGCTTTTTGTAGCTCAAGTGTTTTACTTTCTAGTAGACGCTGGCGTATAAATGGAGAGGCAATCCCGCAGATGAAAGCATCACGAATCATTTCTTGGCGGTACAGCTCAGCTGAGGCTGCCTGAAAGTTACAATCTACGCTGAGCCTGCGAAGTTCTTGCAGGAATTCGTCAATTGATTCCCCTGGCCCTTGTCGGGCTGTGGCCAGTAGATGTCTAGCATAGACCTCATTTGGGGTCTTCGCATACAGTTTCTTAAGTGCCCGAATCACCTCTTCGTAATTATCCCAGTCATCAACATATTCGAACACTTTTGGGGTCACATAATTGACAAGTATCTTCAATTTAGCAGGAGCATCCGCTTTACATTCATCCAGAAAATTCTCAAAAGTACGATACCAATGCTTCCATACCCTGCCAGCTGCTGGTGTATTCGGGTCCAAGTCCAGACGAATAGGTCTAAGGATTTTCTCCATGATGGGTGGTTCCCTGGATCCTTAACTTCCGAGTTTGTCTGAAGGTCTAGTATTTGTCAGTGTAAATACTAAGTTACTTAAATTGATGTAAGAAAAAGGAGACTTACCATCAAGTAACTTTAAAGTAAGCTTTAAGTAACTTATAAACACACTATATACACAAGAGAGGTCTTTACCATGCCTCTGGTAGAAGCCTCTTACAATACTGAACAGACCAGTATTTATACCAGTCCAACAGGAAGTGACATATGACAGGAAGTGAGGTATGTACACAGTTCATAGTTCATAGTTCATAGTTCACAGGAAGTGATGACATAACTTCCCGGAAGTTATCATTTTTATCACAAGGCACATCTCCAATTCTTAGTTCCACCTCACCCCCTTGGAGGAGGCAGTGCTGGCATTTTCTGGCAGGGGCATGGCTGAGCCCTTGGCCAGCGGCAGGGCTGAAAGATTACAAGATGCTGGTATCCTCATAGTTATCCTTCTTCTCACATCCCACTTCCCCCTCATCCTACAATATCTTCTGATTTACAAGGTGCGCATGGTGTAAGCATGCAGCTCTTGCTTTCCCGCCCTCCCCTCACCATAATTCTACCCTTGTGCCTTCCTCATTTAAGACACCAAAGGAATCCAGCCTGCCCAGCAATTGGTTGACCAAGAGGAGGGAGAGTAGAAAGAAGAAGGAGAAGCACCATCGCTCAATTTGTCACACCCGGCCACCAGCTCCTTGAGGTCCTGCATGGCCATCTGCAGTTTCCCCCACTGAAAGCCAGCAGCCTTCCACCAGCCATGCTGCAGCCACTGGGGTAGCACTGTATGACTTCACTAAGATAGGCAAAGGCACACACAAGACAGTCATTAGGAGAATGCATAAGGGTAATGAGTTGATTTTATGATGTCATATTAGATGGATAGATCTATAAAGTTGGATTGGAAAGTTTACTTTGTGGTGGCTTTTATTTCAGCAATGTGGCCTAGAGGATGCTGTGATGGTCAATAACAGAGGGAAGGGAAGGTGTGGGACAAATGTTGAAAAAGGATTTGGGGTTGTGGTCACTGGTACTTTAGGCAGATAATTCTACCCTGGATATCCTGTAATGATCAGTAACCTGTCATTCTGGAATGATACACTAGGTGGTGCTGTATGTATATAAGAGTGGGCTACCCAGGATGCACTAGACTACCCACAAGGCAGCAGTCAAGATGGAGGCCTCTACAGATACTGTACCTAGTCCACATGGGCTCAATAAAGTGTCTAGCAAAAGCTAGCTGTTCTTAATAAAAACGATTAGTTATTAATGAACATAACATGGTACCAGGAGTGGGGTACCATGTTATGTTCATTAATAACTAGTCGTTTTTATTAAGAACAGCTAGCTTTTGCTAGACACTTTATTGAGTACATGTGGACTAGGTACAGTGTCTGTAGAGGCCTCCATCTTGACTGCTGCCTTGTGGGTAGCCTAGTGCATCCTGGGTAGCCCACTCTTATATACATACAGTACCACCTAGTGTACCATTCCAGAATGACAGGTTACTGATCATTACATATCCTGGCCAGGAAGGGGCTGTCTGGGTTGCACCCTTCCTTCTGCTTCATCCTCTTCTGCTTCTTCCTCTTTTGCATTTTCCTCTTCTGCTTCCTCCCCTTCTGCTTCTTCCTCTTCCTTCTTCCTCTTCCCTCTGCGAGTGGAAATCTGAAATAAAAGCAGAAAATGCTGGAAATACTCAGCAGGTCAGGCAGCATCTCGACTTGAGATGTTAACTCTGTCTCTCTCCACAGATGCTGCCTCCATCTTCTCAGAGACCTCCCTTTACCATCCAAAGTCTTGCAAGCATCCAGCAGCACTCCCTGCATACTTTCAAGATTATTAACATCTATTGCACCAAACTGGCACTTCAATGAATTATTTAAAATCCAGTCCAAAAGCTTAAATACAAACTTACCTGAAAGATATGCGTGTCCTTTTGAGAAGTGCTGCCTGTGTCTCTGCTGGGCTGCTTCACCTATGCTTTTTTGGGCATGGTTAGGACCCAGCGTAATGGTGAGCAAAAACATCCAAATTAGCAGTTGTGGCATCAAGTCAGGCATTGCATGCCGATTGACGTCACAATCTGCTAAGTTACATTTCAGAGACCAGCGCTGTCAACAGCAGTGCTAATGCCCTTACCAAAATGGCGGCCACCACGTCCTACACCAGAAGTGGGCAGAAGCGAGTTGGCCACCAAAAATGGCCTTAAAAGCCGGTGCTGCACCAGGGGATTCCTAGGCAAACGTGTTTTAATAAATTTATTTTCTTTGTATCCAACTGGGCCAGGCATTTAATTTGAAATTGGTAATACAAGAGGGGATTCCTGTCCTGGACCAGAAATACAACAGAGACTGATTGGATTCCCATTATGTACACTCAAACGGTATATTAATTAGTTATGTCCTAGCTAATGTGACAAATTTTCAGTTAACCACTTGAATCTGAATGACTTTTTTTTAAGCAGCAATACTGGCAGTGCCAAAAAAAAAAGTTTTTTTAAGTCAGTCTTTTCTAGGGATCAGTAGCTGCAAAGCATTTGTGTTAATTAATGGACATCCAAACCAGTTTATTCAGGCAGACTGCAATAGTTTACAAATTATATCACATGCTGATGGATGTACATTTTCCATTTTAACTGGGAGAAACATGCTGAAATGACCATCTCCAACAAGCGAGACTCTAACCATCTCCCCTTGACATTCAATGGCATTACCATCGCTGAATCCCCCACGATCAACATCCTGGGGTTTACCATTCATCAGAAACTGAACTGGACCAGCCATATAAATACTGTGGCTACAAGAGCAGGCCAGAGGCTGGGAATTCTGTGGCGAGTGTCTCACCTCCTGACTCCCCAAAGCCTTTCCACCATCTACAAGGCTCAAGTCAGGAGTGTGATGGAATACTCTCCACTTGCCTGGATGAGTGCAGCTCCAACAACACTCAAGCAGCTCCACACCATTCAGGATAAAGCAGCCCGCTTGATTGGCACTCCATCCACCACCTTCAACATTCACTCCCTCCACCAGCGGCGCACTGTGGCTGCAGTGTGTACCATCTACAAGATGCACAGCAGCAACTCGCCAAAGCTCCTTCAACAGCACCTTCCAAACCCGCGACCTCTGCCACTTAGAAGGACAAGGGCAGCAGATGCATGGGAACATCACCACCTACAAGTTCCCCTCCAAGCCACACACCATCCTGACTTGGATTTGTATCGCCGTTCCTTCACTGTCGCTGGGCCAAAATCCTGGAACTCCCTTCCTAAGAGCATTGTGGGTGTACCTACACCATATGGACTGCAGTGGTTCAAGAAGGCGGCTCACCACCATCTTCTCAAGGGCAATTAGGGATGGGCACTAAATGCAGGCCTAGCCAGCGACACCCACATCCCATCAATGAATTAAAAAAAACAGTTAACAGCAATGTTGCAAAGCAAAAACGATGAAAACCGAAAGAACAGGAAAGAAGAATGAGATGGAATGAAAAACTCTGAATAATGGAAATCTAAAATAAAAAATAATAATAATGTGTTGGAAATACACAGCAGGTCCGTCAGCATCTGAAAAGAGAAAAGGCAGATAAACAATTTTGAAATCCCTTTGTTAGAACCTGTCAAAATGACCCAGCGCGAGGGGCTGAATAGCTTGCTCCTCTTCCTATGTGCCTATAAGTATAAACTGAAGCTGATAAAATATTCAGGTTAAACCTTCTGATTCAGAAATTGAATGGGAATGTTGCACCCAATCAAATTAACATTGACAGCATAAAACAGAAACAAACAACAAACATCTTGACCTGAATGAGACCTACTGCTGTAATAACCAATATGAAATCCAAATCGATTGATTTAGGACTTTATTTACAAATGTTGCCTTATCTTTGAAATTAAATCAGACAGGTATAAGCCGAGATATTGGTTTGTCCCCAAAAATGGGTGCAGAGATCATGATGCGTGATCAACCCATGCCCATTTGGAGGACTGCAGGCAGCATGCAAACTTTGTGCTGCCAGCTCATTTCCATGATTGTGACGTTCAGCCCAGCGCCAAATGCACTGCTGTGTGGCTGAATGCTCAGCAGGGGGCACAAATTTATCCGATGCTAGCACCAATTAAAGCTGGCCTGTCCTACTTAAAGGTAGTCTGCACCTTTTAAAGGGGAGGTGCATTCTGCCTGCAGCAGATCATTGAACTGGCTGGGGAAGACAGTGGAAAAGAACAATTAATGATGGCACAACAAAGAGAGAGCATGCACCAAGATTCTCCAATGCAGCACTGGAGGCCTTGGTGCAAGAGGTCAATAGGAGGAGAGAGGTTCTCTTTCCACAGGGGGCCAGGAGTTCCTCTCGGCAACAGAGCCAAGTGCAGTCGGAGCAGATAGCCACTGTGGTGAATGCCAGCAGTGTTGCCCCGAGGACGTTGATGCAGTGCAGGAAGAAGTTTAATGACCTCACACAAGTGGGCAAGGCCAGTGACTTCATCTTCAAATGCGATATTCCACCATCTGCACCACTTGCTTCACACACTGCTCAATGCACCACACCCCCATCACTCATCTACCAAAAATCTCTACCAAACACAACTCATACCTCACATTCATAGCTTCACCTCAGCTGCACACACTTACCACTACTGCAAGACTCACACCCACATCCCACAGCTTGCATGCACTGACAGCTATTCAACCATGTCAGGCACATCACCCAAACAGATTGCACCACACTCACTGACAAACTTCTCTTTCTCTTGCAGGAAAAGGTGGTTCACACCGGCACCAGCAGGACTTAACCCGCGGGGGACAGGCTCGCCTGCATCACCCCATCGCCATGGAGGAGACGCTGCTAGTCATTCTTAGAAGGGGCATGGCTGAGCCCATGGCTAGCAGAGGGGCTGAAGGAATACAAGATTCCAGTATCCACATACGTTATCCTCCTTCTCACATCCCACTTCCTTTTCATCCCACAATCTCTTCTAATTTATAATCTGCACATGGTGTAAGCATGCATCTCTTCCTTTCCTACCTCCCCTCTCCACAAGCCTACCCTTGTGCCTTTCTCAGTTCAGAGGGCCAAGAAATCCATCCTGCCCAGCTAGTGGTTCAGGAATAAGAGGGAGAGGAGAGTGATGAAGAAGAAGAAACACCGTCACTCGATCTGACACTCACAGCCACCAGCTCAAATATTGGCACAGCGGGGCGTTTACAGGGTAACTTAAAGGTGGGATCTGCACGTGGTGAGCATGGGGCATGAGTGGGCTGCAGTCAGGGCATGGGGAAAGGGTAGCGCAGGTGCCAGCTCCCCAGAGGACGAGGTCACACATGAGTGCTGCTACAGAGCATTCAGATTAGGACTTCGATGGAGCGGCCTACAGAAGAACACTGATGGGTATGCACAACTAAATGCTTTGTGCATTGGCAGGCCTGCCAGAAAGCCTGAATGAAATGTCAAGGAGCATGGAGGAGTCCGGCACAAACCTTGCACAGGGCTTTGCACAGGGCTTGGAGCCCATTATTTCCAGCAAGGAAGGGGTGGGGGCAGATCCATTAGAAGTGGAAAAGGTAGAAGCAATGGACAGGGTGAAAATTGATAGACAGGATGTACTGGAAAGGCTGGGTATGCTTAGAGTGGACAAGTCGCCTGGTCCAGATGGCTTGTATCCCAGGTTCCTAAGGGAATTGGGGGAGGAGATAGTGGAAGGGCTTGCCATAATTTTACAAAATTCCCTAGATGTGGGGGAGGTGCCTGAGGATTGGAAAGTGGCAAATGTGACACCATTGTTCAAGAAAGGGTGTAAGGACAATCCTAGTAACTATAGGCCGGTCAGTTTAAAATCAGTGCTAGATAAAGTTTTAGAAACATTAATCAAGGAAAAAATTAACGGGCATTTGGAGAGGTTTAAGCTAAGTAAGGAAAGCCAATACAGATTTGTAAAAGGAAGATCGTGTTTGACTAATCTAATTGAATTTTTTGATGAAGTAACAGAGAGGATTGATGAAGGGAATGTAATGGATGTTGTCTGCATGGATTTTCAAACGGCATTTGACAAAGTACCACAAAATTGAGGCTCATGGAATAGGTGGGTCAGTGACAGCTTGGATAAGGAATTGGTTTAAGGACAGAAAACAGCGAGTTAATGGTAAATGGCTGTTTTTCAGACTGGAGGATGGCAGACAGTGGTGTTCCCCAAGGGTCAGTGCTGGGGCTACAGCTTTTTTTGATATATATAAATGACCTGGATATTGGAATACAAAGTAGAATTTCTAAATTTGCTGATGCCACCAAACTTGGGGGTGTGGCAAACAGTGATGATGATATCAATCGACTGCAACAGGACATAGAAAGGCTAGCAGAATGGGCAGCGAAGTGGCAGATGGAATTTAATACAGAGAAATGTGAGGTGATGCATTTTGGCAGAAGGATCAGGGAGAGGCAATATACACTTAATGGCACTGTTTTAAAAGTGTGCAGGGACAGAGGGACCTGGGAGTTAATGTGCATAGGTTCCTGAAGGTGACAGGACATATTGAGAGAGTGGTTAACAAAGCTTATGGGATCTTGGGCTTCATAAATAGAGGTATTGAGTAGAAAAGTAGAGAAGTTATGCTGAACCTTTATAAAGCACTGGTTAGGCCACAACTGGATTATTGCACCCAGTTCTGGCCACCACACTTTAGGAAGGATGTGAAGGTCCTTAAGATGTTGCAGAGGAGATTTACCAGAATAGTTCTGGGAATGGGGGATCTTAGCTATAAGGACAGGTTGGAGAAACTGGATTTGTTTTAATTAGAGCAAAGGAGGTTGAGGGGTGATTTGATAGAGGTGTGCAAGATTATGATGGGTTTGGATAGGCTAGACAGGGAAAGGCTTTTCCCGCTAGTTGATGGTACAAGGACTAGGGGACACAGATTTAAGGTTTTGGGCAAGAAATACAGGGGGATGTGAGGAAAAACTTTTTTTCGCAGCAAGTGGTGAGGACCTGGAACTCGCTGCCGACGGAAGTGGTGGAAGCAGACACACTCAATGTTTTCAAGGGGAGACTGGATAGGAACTTGAGGGAAATAAACTTGCAGGGCTACGGGGATAGAGCAAGGGAATGGGTGTGACTGGATTGCTCCACAGAGAGCCGGCACAGACTCAATGGGCTGAATGGCCTCCTTCTGTGCCGTTATGACTCTATAACTATGACTACGACTCTATGACTTGAGGAACCAACTGTCATGTAGCGTCTGATGGCTGATGTCTCAGCTTCCATTGCAGTACAAGCAGCAGCCGCCCTAGTTTTTGCTGCTGCAGTCGAAGTTCCTACTGCTCTTATAGAGGCTCAAGTTGCTTCCATGCAAGCTCAGATGACTGCCATTGTGGCTGGGTTTACCCCGGTCAACTGGGGCTTGCAGGGTGTCACAGCAGCCCAGCAATCTGACCTTCAACAGGTTGCTAGGAATGCTGCGGTGCCATCCGGGGGAGTTGCAGTGACTCCGTGCAGCACAAACCTGCTGTCCTCTCTCAGGGTGACAGCATTCATGCTCTGACCGCTGCCACTCCGCCAGTGCCTTTGCTGTTGCCTGTCAGCCAGCCAGCCCAGAATTCTGCCGCCCATGCTAATGTGTTACGGTTTACAGCCGGGCCTACTCGAGCCAGAGGCGCTCAACGTTGTCTTACAGGCCATCTGCAGTTTCCCCCACTGAAAGTCAGCAGTCTTCCACCAGCCATGTTGCAGCCACTGGGGTAGCACTTCATAGGAGCACTCGGTCAGGCAAAGGCACATTGAAGACAGGCACTAAGGGAATACACAAGGGTGATTAGTTGACTTTGTTATGTAATATTGGATGGATTGATATATAAAGTTGGATTGGAATGTTTCTTTTGTGGTGGCACTTATTTCAGCATTGTGGCCAGGAGCACGCCGTGACGGTCAATAACAGAAGGAAGATAAGGGGCTGAATTTTGCCGGCGTTCAGATGGCGGGTTTGGAGGCGGGTCCACTGTCAAAATCAAAAAGATTGACAGCGGCCGGTATCCCGCTTTGAAACCGCCTCCTTGTCAGTTTCCCAAGTACCGTTTCTGCCTGCACTTTGCAGACACGGCACTAAGCGGCGGGTCATTCAATTATACTTGTTAGGAGGGTGTTTAAAGTAATTAAATCCCCATTTTCCCAGTTCCAAAGCATTTTCCCATCACCCGGGGATCACGTCAGGTAAGTATGTCGGGTTCTGAACAACTCTCCATTTCTTTCAATCGGTGACAGCTGCAAAAGCGGTTTAAAACCTGCCATTTTATAGCTGGTCACTTTCCAATCTCAGAAGTTTCAGCCATCAGTATGTAAAACCCACTTTTGAGCTTTATGCACTTTTGAAGTGTTTGGATGGTGTGGAGATGCCGGAGTTGGACTGGGGTGGACAAATGTAAGAAGTCACACAACACCAGGTTATAGTCCAACAGCTTTATTTGGAATCACAAGCTTTCGGAGCGCTGCTCCTTCTTCAGGTAAAGTGGAGAAATGCATAAAGACACAGCTTATATAGTCAGAGAATATAACATCTGACATGATTCTCTGACTATATAAGCTGTGTCTTTATGCATTTCTCCACTTCACCTGAAGAAGGAGAAGTGTTTGGAGTAATCCCTCTATCCTCTGTCACCTCCTTGGAACAACCTATCTCAACATTGACAGATTACATGTGTCACCTCAACCTCACCTGCTATCTATTCCACCAGCATCCGTGCCCTTGAAAAAAATCTCACCTTGGTCCTCAGAATCCCAAAACGATCAGCGCCAACACCAGCATCACCGGGCACACCAGCAGCAACAACATCCACACCAACTTTCTCCGCAATCAACTGATGCTGCACTGGAAACAGGGCATCATAACCCATGCACAGCGCTGCCCAGGATGCCAGTGATAGCCTCACCATGTCCAGATTAGCTTCACTTAAAACTGTACACCCTGGCTGCCACATGATGCATCGGGTGGCAGCACCCCACACCAGCACCATAAAGCATCCCTACAATGTCCAAACCATTCCTTTCACACTCATCACCAATGGCGCGGGGTGGGGGGGGGTTGCGGAAGTTATGTCTCATCATTCACTGCAGCTCCCTAAGAAACTTTCAAAGGTGCACACAAATCTATAAAGTGCTGAAAATAAAGATTTAAATGTTTGACAGCACATTAACAGAAACTTCACATGAACATTGGCTAAAACCACCCAAGTGCCTACCTTTGTGTGTTGTTAGTTGGTATGCGGGGTGGCTAGTGAGATGGGGAAGTAATAATGTAGATAGAGAGGGATGGGTAGAGGTCAAGGTATGTTGGTGTGAGTAAAGATGTGCAGGAGTAGGGTAGGGAAGGCAGAGTGATGGGGATGTGATGAGTGGCACAGCAGGATGAGGTTGAGTGTGGCATAGCATTAATGATCTACTGAGATCATTGAAAGGTTTGCGCCACTGCAGCCTGGTCCTCCTGACGACATCCCTGCTTGTGTCCTCCTGTGTGATGTGCAACCAGGCTGCGTTGATCTCCTGGGGAGGTCTCTTCCACGCATTGGAAGGGAAGAGGACCTCCCTGAGTGCTGTGACTCCCTCCATAAACATGTGGAGAGGGTCATGGGAGAGCCTGGGTGCAGCCGTGCACCTTTGTGCAGTGCTTGTCAGTATTTGCAGCACCTCAATGCTGTAGAACACTGAAAGCAGAACTGTCAAAATCAATTTGGACATGGTCCCTTTAAGGAAACCGGCTGATGACACATCATCAAATGACGTCATCAGACCTGCTTCCGATTAATTGGCCGGGAACCTCGCAGGGTGGGCTTAACAAGCCCCATCAATGGAAAATCTTGTTGGAGGCCGGGATCGAGACAGAAGCGAGGTCCCCAGATGCCACCGATGACGCCCACCCTGGACCCGCCAAGGTTGGAAAAGTCCAGCCCAATGTGCGGGACCAATGTTCCCATTAAGTCTGGAGGTCCCGTGCAGCCAGCTCACCGACGTTTAAATGAAAAATCCATTAAAGGGGTCATGCACCCCAAAAGTAATTAGAGGCAACATTGTGTAGGACTATTACTGAATGGGGAATTGGGGTTGCGTTCATTTGTACTGCAGTCGGATGAGTCAAACACGGACAGCCTGGCAGAAAGGGGCTGTCTGGGTTGCTTCCTCCCTTCTGCTTCCTCCTCTTCTCCTTCCTCCTCTTTTGCTTCCTCCTCCTTCTCTTCCTCCTCCTCCTCCTCCTCAGCTGGTCACCGTATGCATGGTGGCAGGGGCTCTGCCCTCATGAAGACGAGGTTGTGGAGCATGCAGCAGAACACAACGAATCTTGACACACATTCTGGTAAGTACTGCGGGGCTCCTCCAGAGAGGTCCTGGCAGCGGAAGGGTTGTTTCAGCACGCCAATGGTCTGCTCTATCAGATTCCGTGTGGCAGCATCACTCTCATTGTACACATCCTGCCCACGTGTGGTTGGGTTGTGGAGTGGAGTCATGAGCCAGGTGATCAGTGGATAGACTTGTCACTAGTAGCCATCCTTTGGTTTGTCTTGGTGACTCAAAGACTGAGGGAACAGCGGACTGGCACAGAATAAAAGCATCATGACAGCTGCCACCATCATGATGTGCTGAGCATGGTCGCATACCAACTGCACATTTAGCAAGTGGTAACCTTTGCGATTGAGGTAATTTGCAGCATTTGTTTCTTGTATATCCTAATGTACAATTTACTGTCTGTGTATGGCTCAAAAAGACAAAATATAGTTGCTTGTCTGTAACTTGAGGGAAACAAGTATCCCAATTAAGAGATCCAAATGTTTTGCTAACTTAATATCTGTTGCGTCCGTGTATAATAAGACACCGACTGCGGAGAACGGTACAACAGGTGTTTGCTCAACGTTGCTCACATTGCAACTGATCTGTACAGATTACTACTCAGTGCTATATGCAGGTGTGGTCACTGCCGGTACTGCAGTATACATGAGCTGTAAAACATAGTTCCCCCCTTAAAGGTATATACATTACAATTCCTCCCCTTTTAGATTAACAGTACCATAACACTCATTTAACAATTAAATATCAAACTAATTACAATTAACACTTTTAACATGCAACATTAGCTGAAAATAGTCTATTTATATATTCAGTCTTTGGGGAGGCTTCATGATCCTTTCTGGATAGCGCCTTTCCCGAGTGTCTTTCTCTTAGTGCGGAGGTGATTCTGGCCCCCTGTCGTCGGTTGGATCATCAGCTTCCGATGCTACTGTTTCTGGGGTAGATGCGACCTGTACATCGGGTTCATCACCAGGTACGTATGGGCGAGGCATGGGGTTGACTTGTTCCTGTGACTCTAGGATCTGGTCAGCATGGCGTCTCATGATGCTCTCCCCAACGTCCACTGTGTACATTAGTGGGCCCTGCCGTGTGCATATCGTTCCTGGCTGCCATTTTTCTGTTCGGTAGTCGCGGGCCAAGACTGGTTGCCCTACATTGAAGCTCCTTGTTGGCTTCTCATGGATGTGCTGGAATTGCTTACTCTCAACATCTCTTCGTACGTTTGGTCTGAGCAAATCCAGGCGAGATCTTAACCTTCGGTTAAAGAACATCATGGCTGGGGCCTGGTTGGTGACTGCATGTGTCGCATTCCGGTGGGCGAACAGGAAATTGTCCACCTTGTGCTGCAGCGGAATGTTGTCATTGTTCATAGCCTTTATTGCCTTCTTAAAGGTTTGTACGAACCTCTCAGCCAATCCATTTGTGGCTGGATGATACGGGGTGGATGTGTAATGCCTTACCCCATTCTTTTTCAAGAACCTCCGGAAATCTTCGGACACAAACTGTGGTCCGTTGTCGGAGCAAATCTGTTCTCGCAAGCCATTCCTGGCAAAAATGGTCCGTAGGACTGCAATAGTTTTCTCCGTGGTGGTGGAGGGCATTTTGATGACCTCAGGCCATTTCGAGTGCGCATCCACAGCTATTAAAAACATTGAGTCCATGAATAGAGCAGCAAAATCAATATGCACCCGTTGCCATGGAGATGAGGGCCACCCCCATGGGTGTAGAGGGGCCTGTGGTGGTGCATTTTGGACTTTCTGGCATCCTGAGCAGCTCTTTGTCAGGACCTCGATTTGTTTATCGATTCCCGGCCAGAACACATAAGCCCTGGCTAGGCTTTTCATTTTTACCCCTCCCAGATGACCCTCATGAAGCTCATTGAGCACGCTATCCCTTAACTTGGGTGGAATTACCACTCGGGATCCACACATCAAGGTCCCCCGGCACACTGACAGCTGTTCTCTCCTTGTCGAGAATGCTGGCAACAGTGAGTCGCCATGTGCTGGCCATCCCTTCACCGTCAAATCATATACCCGAGACAGTGTCGGGTCATTTCGGGTTTCCTTTTCGATACAAGCGTTAGTTACCGGTAGGTATTCAACTATAGTCGAATGGAATATTTCGACAGGATCCACTGCTGGTGCTTCCTCCGCAGTAGGCAGTGGCAGGTGTGATAGCCCATCAGCATTTCCATGCTGTTTCGTGCCCTTATATTCAATCTCATAGTGGTGCGCCCCAAGAAAAAGTGACCATCTTTGTAGTCATTGCGCAGTCATCACCGGAACGCCCTTCTTCGGATTAAAAATGGAGACAAGAGGCTGGTGATCAGTCACCAAGGTGAATTTCTGCCCATGCAGATAGTGATTGAACTTTATCACTCACCACACTAGGCTGAGGGCCTCCCTGTCAATCTGGGAGTAGTTACGCTCGGCTGAGGTTAGTGATCGTGACGCAAAGGCTATTGGCCTCTCTGAGCCGTCCGAGAATTTGTGCGACAGCACCGCTCCAGTGCCGTAGGGTGACACATCACATGCCAACCGAATTGGTAATGCCGGGTTGCAATGGGCCAATACCTCTTTCGATATGATTATTGTTTTGCTCTTCTGGAAAGCTCGTCTACATTCATCACTCCACTTCCATGGCACCCCAGTTTGCAGTAGGGTGTTCAGTGGGTGTAGTATTGTAGACAAATTTGGCAAGAACTTATGGTAGTAGTTTACCAGCCCGAGGAACGACCTCAGTTGTGACACATTTTCCGGTGCTGGAGCCTTGACTACTGCCTCAATCTTCTCTGGGGACTTATGTAACCCCTCTTTATCGATAACGTGGCCACAATACGAGATCTGTTTTCTAAAAAACTCGCATTTGGTTCGGTTAGCTCGGAGCCCATATTCCTGCAATCTAGTGAGCACCTGCTCCAGGTTGGCAAGGTGATCACTGTCATTTTTGCCCGTGACCAGGATGTCGTCCAAATAACACTGGGTCCCTGGGATCCCTTGCAGGACTTGTTCCATTGCCCTCTGCCAAATAGCCGGAGCTGATGCTACCCCGAATACCAGCCGGTTGTATTGGTAGAGACCTTTATGGGTGTTGATTGTGAGGTATTTCTTTGATGCTTCTTCTACCTCCATTTGCAGATACGCCTGGGCCAGATCAATCTTAGTGAAGTGTTTCCCTCCAGATAGCGAGGCGAAAATATCTTCAATCCATGGAAGTGGATATTGTACGGTGTGAAGGATCGGGTTCACTGTTACCTTAAAGTCCCCGCAGATGTGAACCTTCCTTGGTTCCCCAGGCGTGCTGCTCAATGACTTTTTCATCACAGGGACGATGGGTGTAGCCCACTCGCTCCAGTCTACGTTGGACAGTACACCTGAATGTTCCAGACTCTCCAGCTCTGCTTTGACGGCTGGGCGGATTGCATAAGGTACTGGTCTGGCCTTAAAACATTTTGGGCTTGCGTTTTCTTCAATTTTAATCGTCGCTGTCATGCCTTTTAGTGTTCCGAGTCCTTGCTGGAACACTTCTTTCGCGTCAGTTAGGATCTTTGACAGTCGCCCAGGTGTGACGTCATCATCCTTTTTGTCAGCCACAGTCAGTGCCTGTATGGAATGCCAATCCAGTTGTATTTTCCGGATCCATTCATGTCCCAGTAATGGTGGTCCTCCATCTTGCAATACATACAGGTCTAGTTTTGGTGTTTCCTTACCTTTATATATAACGGTCACCCTTATTTTTCTTTTGGGGTAGACTTTTTGCCCCGTGTACGTCTTCAAAATAATTTTTGTGTCTCTCAAGGGTATGTGTGAGAATAACCATTCATAGTCCCGTCGGTTTATGACTGTTAGGGCTGATCCTGAGTCCAATTCCATTTTACCTGGACTCCTGCAATCTTGAGAGTGACCCAAATGGTTCGGTGATCCTCCATTGTGATCACATTATGTAGTTTCAGACAACTCAGTTCCCTGCTTTCGGAGTCGTTATCACTCTTTTGTTCGTCTGAACTATTCTCCGTCATCTTATGTACCTTCTTGTACTTTCCTTTGGTAGGTTTCTTATTGCTGATTTTCTTTCCCGACCTGCAGACTCGTGCTTTGTGTCCTTTTTTTCCACACTGTCTGCACACTTTGTCTTTGAACCAGCAATCATTCTGGTCGTGCGTTCTTCTGCCGCAGCGACAGCACTTCTCTGTTCCATATCACATTTCATTTGTGCCATATTCTTGCGGCCTCTGTTGTATCTCTGCAGCGCCCCGTGCTGCTGCTTCATATGATACTGCAATGCTGAAAGCCTTTTCCAGCGTAAGGTCCTTTTCAGATAAAAGCCGTTTCTGGGTTCCTTCACTTTGAAGCCCACACACAAACTTGTCCCTTAAGGTATCTGCCAGTCCCGCTCCAAACTGGCAGTGTTTCGATAGTTTGTGCAGTTCTGTTAAATAATCAGCATTGCTTTCATCCTTATGCTGGTTCCGTTTGTGAAACTTGAATCTTTCTGCTATCAGCAGCGGTGTGAAGTTTAAATGTTCCTTTAGTATCATTACTATGTCTTCAAAACTCTTTTCCATTGGCTTCGTTGGGGTTACTCGGTTTCGTAATAAACCATACGTCTTTGCACCCATTAAATTTAACAATACCAACGCTTTCTTGTCATCTGACACCTCATTTGCCTTGCAGTACACCTCTATTCATTCGACATATGTAGTCCAATCTTCGACTTCATTGTCAAATGCGGTGATACTGCCACTCTTCGGCATTTGGGTGTGGTTTAAAATGGCGTCTCCCAATGGCTTAAAATGGCGTCTCCCGCGCTTTCCTTCCTCCCCCGCTGTTGCCAACGCCACTCCCGGTGGTTCTCATGGCAATGGCGGCGCCCTGTAGGTTTCGCGCGCTTCTCCTGCGCTGCTGCCAACGCCACTCTTGGCGGTCCTCGTGTCAATGGCGGCGCCTCGTGGGTTTCTGCCCATCTCTCTCTCCCTCTCTCCAACGCTGCTCGGCCCCTGAACACCGGCTGCGCCCTGTGCGCTCTGCCCTCTCTCTCTCTCCCCCGTCGACGCTGCTCGGCCCTTTGCTGTGCCGCTCGGTCGGGCTCTAGCCCGCCGCTGTCCGGGAAGGGTCTGCGCACTACCTGTTGCCAGCCCGTTTCGCTGGACCACCTCGACTGGAAAGCCAAGCCTGGCTCTCAACAGCCTCCCCCGCAATTCTCGAGTCTCTGCTGGACGACTGGACGGTTGCCCGTGGTCGACACCCGAGTCTCTGGCCTTGACCTCCAATCCACTGATCTCCAGGAACGAATCCCCGGGAGGTGATGCAGAGTTGCAGGTAGGTTCGAACCTGCCTCGTTGCCAATGTTGCGTCCATGTATAATAAGACACAGACTACGGAGAACGGTACAACAGGTGTTTACTCAACGTGGCTCACACTGCAACTGATCTGTACAGATTACTACTCAGTGCTATATACAGGTGTGGTCACTGCCGGTACTGCAGTATACATGAGCTGTAAAACATAGTTCCCCCCCTTAAAGATATATACATTACAATATCCAATTAATGTGAGATAAAAATTACTCAAAATAACCTGTTTTATAATGACTGAGGCTTCTAAGTTGAGAGGCTAGTGAGCTGTGGAAGTCCTGATATTCATATACATTATCCAAAATAGGGATATGTGCCTATTTCAGAAACCACACTGTATAAGAGAGATCCCACAGATCCAGGAAGTAGCATCAGAGCATGATGGTGAATTCCTGGTGAGCCAGCATAATGAGACGGGTAAGAAGTTATATTGACCAATGGATATCCTAATCAGCAATCAGGTCTTTCATGTGGCCTCAAGCTTCTTCTGCTTGGGCACTCCCTTGATTATAACAGGGAGAAAGTGGAATGATAATGTGGATAATATATAAATAATCTCAGAGGTCAGATTTAGACCACACTTCTTTTCCAAATGGACTTTGAATTTGTACAATACTTTTGCTGAATTCAGTGCATGTCAGAATTGTAAAAGTACTCGATTGGCCTTGATCAACCTCAGAGTTTGGCCTCAGGTTTGAACTGAAGTCTTTGGGCCAAGTGCCTAAAATAAGGGCTGCTATCTCCCGGGTCATTCCTACTATCCTGAAGTTGGCTTGTACCCATGCAAGGTTTTTTTAAAAATCCTATTTACCATAGTTGCTGCATAAGGCATGATAAAATGAGTTAGCGGGAGACTGAGACTATTCTGAGATCATTATTAGTTGATTATATTTTGAAATCATCAATACTTTTGTTATGCACAGTTGGCTGGAACAGGTGAGGCAGATCAAATATCATCGCATCAGTATTAGCCAGGTACAGTCCCATTCAGTGGTAATTCAGTTTCCTCTGAAATTCAGAGTGCCATTAGGCATGTACAGACACACAGATATTATACAATGTAAATTATATTTACTGGAATGTGCAGCTTTGGAGGAAGCCACTGCGGCTATGATGTGCGGCCTGTATAACCCAAACACACAGATGTTAAATCTACCTACCAACGCAAGTTTAGCAGACCAAGGTATTATGCCATTGCATAATACAGGGTGGTTTCAATGCCAGTCATTACATTATGATGTAATTGGATTCACACACTGGCTTCAAAGGCATTTCATTAGCTCAAGTCTAGCAGTTTGAGCCAAAATATTATCACTCCACCACTGAGGTATGTCTTTTGGTAATTCTCAGTAAAGACAATACAGCCAAATTGAAATGAGATTCAATTGCTTTTTGCATTAAATTTACACTGCCATGAATGTAAAATCAGTTTGAAAATTGAAGTACAACAAGGGTATAAAATGAGTTGTGAACAAACTTTGATTCGCTGCCTCAGTTTTGCATGTGCTAGTAACTATGCCAGAAAGGAGATTGTATGAAAAGGGACTATGCTTTGTTAATGAGTATGCACACAAGATGCCGAAGGATTCTCATATGTCTCTGAGTTAATAAAACAGTAATGCCTTTTGGTATAATTTGCTCCCTGCAATCGCCTAATTTAGTCCTTTTATTTTCTTATTTTTAATTTAACTCTTTCAGGTCTTCAGCATTTGATTAATTTAATTTTACAAGGAACAAGATTACAATTTATTAATCAAATCCCAGAACTATTGTCATTTCTATTTACTGGCACGTGTAGCTTTGGCGGAAGCCACTGCAGCTATTGTATGTGGCCTGTTTCACCCAGATGTTAAATCTACTTACTAGTGCAAGTTTAGTTGGTGATGACACCAAGTTAGGTGACACAGTAAGTAGTGTAAATGGGAGCAGAACGTTGCAAAAAGTAATTGAAAGATTAAGTGAGTAGGCAAAACTGTTCAGTCTGTGCTTTCAAATGTAGTTATGCTGAATAACTGGACACAGACTACAGAATACTTAAACAGGTCTTTAGTAACTGAGGGTCAGGGCTGAACTGAAATACACTTTGCTCCACAGGGTTTATATACCGGTGTGGTCACCACCGGTACTACAATGTACAGGAGCCATCAGAAAGTAGTCCATCACCTTAAGGTATCCTCTTAAGGTGGTACAGGTTACATACACTACAATTCCTCCCCTTTTAGCTTAACAGTGTACACCCCAATTTAAACATAACATGGATAACATATATACAACTTTCACACAAAACTGTTCAAAGATTCAGTCTCTGAGGAGGCCTCCTGATCCGGGCCGGATAACGCCTTTCAGGGGTCTCTGGTTCTCGTTGCTGGGGTGACTCATCCATTTGATCTCCTATGGATTGAACATCATCATGTACGTTCGAGTCTGAGGTAGATGCTACAGGCTCAATAACTTCTTCAACTGGTGTCTCTGCCGTAGACATGGGGTCAACCCTTGTTCTCGATTCCACAAGTTGGTCAGCATGACGTCGTATTACGTTCTCACCAACGTCTACCGTGTACATCAAGGGTCCTTGTCGGGCACGAATTGTTCCGGATTGCCATTTATCATTCCTATAGTCCCTGGCCAACACTGGTTGTCCTATTTCGAAACTCCGAGTGGCATTGTTATTTACGTGCTGGAATTGCTTGTTTTCGACTTCCCTACGCACATTGGGTTTTAACAAATCCAACCGGGACCGCAACCTCCTGTTATAGAACATTATGGCAGGGCTTTGGTTTGTCACTGCATGCGTGGCGTTTCGATATGCCATCAGGAAATTGTCCACCTTGTGTTGTAGTGGAATATGGTCTTCGCTCATGGCCTTTATCGCCTTTTTGAACGTTTGTACAAATCTCTCGGCCAACCCATTGGTAGCCGGATGATATGGGGCAGATGTAGTGGCCTAGAAATTCAGTTGGTTGCGCCAGCAGTTAGCGCCTTAAGAGAAGTGAATTTTGGGCGCTATGCGTGTAGCGCCCGGGTGCAGTGCAGTTTGCGCCTCGCCCCAAATTAAGTTGACCCTTAGCGCCGGCGCAAAGTTTAGCTCCCGCCCGGCTGCACGCGCAGAAAATGACGTCACATCCTCGTGCAACGCCCTTTGCGCGCCCCGATTCCAAACTTCAGTCGGACCGCCCCATTGTGCGGCTGGTGGCCAGAGCGTTTGTAAAATGGAACGCAACACAGCCGACGCGGGCCCCGGGTGTGCAAATTAAAGGGCACGTACCCTGCAGTATAAAGGGCAGCCATTTTGCAGCAAACACTCTTGTGCAACGGATTTCTGGACACACAACAAGGAGGAGAGCTAACTGGTTTCGTGCAGCAATACCTCAGGTATTTTTGGACTCAGGCCAAAGCGCTGCAAGTGCCCTGTTGGAAATTTGACTGTTTGCCAGCATTTGATGGGGGTTGCATGGGGTGCAAACGCGGAGTTTCAGCGCCATGTGCGTAGGGCTCGCAGACGCGGGGTCAGAGGGGCAGCTCTGGCTCGAGGCAGAGGGGGCAACAAGCGTCGGCAACATAGGCCTTACCCAGTCAGGGTATACAGCCAGCAGCGCTCCTACCTCACCATGAGTGGCGCGCAATGTGTAAGAAGGCTGAGATTCCGAAAGGAGGTGGTTGCAGAGATCTGCCACCTGCTTCGCAGAGATCTGCGTCCAAAGCTCAGGTGCAGGACGTCTCTGTCGGTGGAAGTGAAGGTGACGGTGGCACTGAACTTCTATTCCACTGGCTCCTTCCAATCCGCTGTTGGGGACATAGCTAACATATCCCAGTTCGGCGTGCATCGCTGCATCCGCCAGGTGACCGATGCCCTTTTCAGAAGGAGACGCCAATTCATCTCCTTCCCCATGGCCCTGGAGAGCCAGCATCAGCGTGCAGTGGGATTTGCAAGACTCGCGGCCTTCCCCTTGGTGCAGGGCACCATTGACTGTACGCATGTGGCTTTGCGGGCACCTCTGGATCATGGCGAGCAGTATCGCAACCGGAAGGGCTACCATTCTCTCAATGTGCAGCTGGTGTGTGACCACAAGCAGCGCATCCTGGCTGTCAATGCCTGCTTTCCAGGCAGCTGCCACGATGCCTTTATCCTGCGGCAGAGTACTGTGCATGACATGTTCGAGGCACAGCCTCCCCCAAGAGGATGGCTACTCGGGGACAAAGGCTATCCTTTGTGTACCTGGCTCATGACCCCGTTCCGCGCGCCCTGGACCGCTGCTGAAGAGGCATACAACGAGAGCCATCAAAGGAGCAGAAACATCATCGAGCAAACTATTGGGGTCCTCAAGCAGCGGTTCCGCTGCCTTGATCGTTCCTGCGGATCTCTGCAGTATTCGCCGCACCGGGTCTCCCAATTTGTCGTAGTTTGCTGCATGCTACACAACCTGGCTCTCCGCAGGATTCAGGCACTGCCACCTGACGTTGGACCACCACCTCAGGAGGAGGAGCAGGAGGAGCAGGAGGAGGAGGAGGAGGAGGAGGAGTACATTCCCAGGAGGGAGCGACAAGGTCCAAGGGCCGTCCGTCGCCAGCTTATTGAACGTAACTTCTAAGCCCCCTGTCAGGGAATGCCTTGTGGCCATGAAGCAAGATGAATGCAGCCGCTCCGCAAGCCCTCAGCCGGCGAAGGCAACAAAGACTAACAAGAACAACCATGGACACTGTCTGAATAAAGATAAATTTATATTTGACAAAAATGAAACCCCTTCCCACATGAATCCCAAAAACAATCAACGGCCCCCACAAAAAGTGCAACAAACGACTCACTCCCACAACCTGGGGAGGAGTAACTCCACATTTGAACAAACCAGGCCTCAACCTCGGCCTTAACGCAAAAAACATACCCATAAACAAAACAACCATGGGCAAAATAAAGATGTCCACCGCCATATAAAATGAAAGCTGGCCACACCCTCTACTTAGTGGCCCGCGAGGGCGAGACCTTGTCCAGCCTTTTGGCGCCCCTGCCCGACCTGCTGCTCCTCCGCAAGCTCTGCCCAGTGGCTGCTGCGAGGCTGGGGGAAGGCGCCTGAGGGTCAGATGTCCTTCCGCCAGATGGCCATGGGGGGCGGCCTGCACGGGCTTTGGGCCTCGAGGGGCCGGCTGTTGATTGGCGCACATGTGCATGCCCACCATCAGCTCTAGCCGCTTGCCGTTGATGCTCCACTGGGGGAGTGGCGGCGACGGATGGCGCAATGTGGGCAAGCTGGCGTATTGGAGGCGCTGGCTGGTGATGTCACACGCTGGCACTCGCCCGGGCACGCACTACACGATCCGCACCACTCAGCCGAAGGGCGGATCGCTGTGCTGCTGCAGCGCGGCGGGTGCCCTGGCGATGCCTGGCTGAGGCAGCGCGTGTGGCAGCAGTGAGTGCCCCTGTTGCCCTGGTCTGCGCCCGCACCACATCCGCCACTGACTTGACGGCATCAGCCAGCGACTCCATCGCCGTAGGCATCCGTTCCAATACCTCCATCATCATCCGGCCACTCTCGGCATTTGATGCCCCAAACTCCCGCACACTGGTCGCCAGCGACTCGATGGCCTCAGGCATCCGTCCCACTACCTGCATGAGCTCTGTGTGGCGGCGGTCCGAATCCTCAGTCATTTTGTCCAGCTGGCGCGCCTCCTCCGAGATGACGGTGGCCAGACTGGAGGCGGGACTCTCCCGCTGGGGAGCAGGGGTCCGAGCTAGGCGACCCTTGGCACGTTGCTGGCGCCGAATGTCCGCAGCAACTACACTCCCCTCCGATCCTTCCCCCCTCTGGGGGGAAGGCCGCAGCCCACCCGCAGCCCTCCTGGGTGGCTGGACGCCACTGGTCCCAGCAGCTGCACTCCCCTCCGAAAGTTGCTCCAGGCTCTCGTCCAGGGAAGACGTGTCCAACACTTCGCCCTCTGCTGTGGGACCTGAGTCCTCCCCTGATGGTCCGGGTTGCTCTTCCTCCTCCTCCTTCTCCTCCTCCTCCTCCTGTTCGGAGGGGCTGTCACTGGCAGCTTCAGGGAGCTCTTCGTCACCAGCTGAAAGCAGGAATGCACAAGAGTAGCTTCAGAGTGAGGAGAGGGCATCAGCGAGGGAGTCATGACTGGTGGCATTCAGCGCATTGGTGGCACAGTGGCAAAGGAGGTAGCTCGGATGCGCAAGTGCGACGAGAGAGGGCCAAAAGGCGAGGTCCTTACCATTGCCGGGCAGCAGAGGGTCGGCTTCTCCGCACGCTCTGGGCACAATCACGCGACCTCCCATGAGGCCACTCACGCGCTCCTCCAGGGGAGTGAGCTTCTGGAACTTGGCGCGGCCTCCCCCGGTGATGTCGCGGCGCTTGCGATTATTCGCAAGTTTAGCTTGCAAGAGAAAGGATGGGCTCTAAGTACGGTGTGTAGCCGTGATGTAGTGTGCACTGCCTCCCATGGTTGAATAGCTTGGCCAGAGTGTAGCCCTGATCTAGTGTGCACTGCCTCTCATGGTGGAATAGCTTGGCCAGTGTGTAAAGTGCAGAATGTGCAATTGATGCTCATGACTGTCCCAAAGCTGCTGGCTGAGGGCTGCCCATTAGGCCTTTCAGGTCCCTTTGCCCATCATGTCAGGTGTACATGCAAGAATGAGGAGGAGAGTGGAAAGGGTACTCACCCTGACAATCCTGGTCAGGTCATTGTATTTCTTCCGACATTGCACCTTGTCCCTGGGGGCATCGCCGTAGGACGACACCCTGGTGGCGATCTCCCTCCAGGCTTTGGTGTAGACGCGATGGGTGGGATTCCTGCCAGTGTCTGGAAACAAGATCCTGCGCCTCTTCTCCAATGCTGTCAGCATGATATCCAGATCTCGCTCTGAGAAGCGCAGGGCACGCTCACGGGCCTTCTCATGCGTTGCCATGGCTCCTTGGGCTCAGCAGCAGTGTTGAGGCCTAGTTTGACAGCTGCAGTGTGCAGGGCGTGGCAGCAGACCAAATCATCCCTTCCACCTTTAAGAGCTGGCCGGCGCCACGGGGTCTGCTGTCAATCAAAAAATGACCGCACCCGCGCTGCGCCCCACCTCGGCGCTATCCCTCTGCACCGCCGGCTTAGCGCCTAAAGATAGTCGTGTAACGCCTCTTTTAGCGCTCCAGCAACCTCTTAGGGCGAAGCAACTGAATTCCGGCGAAGGGGGCGCAACTTTGGGGCGGGCGCTAAAGTCGGGCGGGCGCTAACGTTAGCGCCCCAAAACTGGCAAAACTGAATTTCTAGGCCATAGTGTTTCACCCCATTCTTTTTCATGAATTTCTGGAATTCTTCTGACACGAACTGTGGTCCGTTGTCTGAACATATTTGTTCCGGCAACCCATTCCTTGCAAATATGGCTCTTAGAACTGCGATCGTCTTTTCAGAGGTAGTGGTCGACATCTTAATCACTTCTGGCCATTTAGAATGTGCGTCTACCGCTATCAAAAACATGGAATCCATGAATGGACCTGCAAAGTCGATATGCACACGTTGCCATGGGGTTGAAGGCCATTCCCACGGATGCAGCGGTGCAATTGGAGGTGCGTTTTGAACTTTTTGGCACCCTGAGCAGCTTTTAGTCAGACCCTCTATTTGTTTGTCGATACCTGGCCACCACACATAAGCCCTAGCAAGGCTTTTCATCTTGACTCCCCCCAGATTACCTTCATGCAGTTCCTTCAGAACTCTCTCCCTTAATTTAGGAGGAATAATCACCCTTGTTCCATACATCAATGTTCCTTGACAGACGGACAGCTGTTCTCGTCTGGCTGAGAATGCAGGTAACAGTGGTTCGCCATGTGCTGGCCATCCCTTCACTGTCAAATCGTAGACCCGAGACAGTGTCGGGTCGTTTCGGGTCTCTCTCTCAATACTCGCATTGGTGACTGGTAAGCATTCGATGATGGTCGAGTGAAATATCTCGACAGGGTCAACTGCCGGTGCCTCTTCCGCTATAGGTAGTGGCAGGCGCAACAGCCCATCAGCATTACCACGTTGCTTTGTACCTTTGAATTCGATATCATATTGATGTGCCCCTAGGAAAAGGGACCATCTCTGAAGCCTCTGCGCCGTCATAACCGGAGCACCCTTCTTAGGGTTAAAAATGGAAGCCAACAGCTGGTGATCTGTCAACAGTGTAAACTTTTGGCCTTGCAGGTAATGGTTAAATTTCTTAACTCCCCACACGAGGCTGAGAGCCTCCCTATCTATCTGAGCATAGTTGCGCTCTGCGGAGGTCAATGATCTGGATGCGAACGCGACTGGCCATTCCAAGCCATTTGGCAACTTATGTGAGAGCACTGCCCCGATACCATATGGAGAAGCATCACAAGCTAAGCGAATAGGCAGCGTTGGGTTAAAGTGAGCCAACATTTCCTTAGAGGTGATCAGTGCCTTGCTTTTTTGAAAAGCCTGCTTACAGTCCTCGCTCCACTTCCATGGTACTCCCATTTGCAAAAGAGCGTTCAGCGGGTGTAACACCATGGATAAATTTGGAAGAAACTTGTGGTAATAGTTAATCAACCCAAGGAACGACCTCAACTGGGATACATTTTCCGGAGCGGGAGATTTCACAACAGCTTCGATCTTGTCAGGTGACTTATGAAGCCCCTCCTGGTCAATGACATGGTCGCAGTACGAGATTCGCTTCTGAAAGAACTCACATTTCTGGCGATTAACTCTGAGTCCATATTCTTTCAATCTGGTGAGCACCTGCTCCAAATTCGCGAGGTGTTCCTTATCATCATCTCCTGTAATCAGAATGTCGTCCAGGTAGCATTGAGTGCCTGGAATTCCCTGCAATACCTGCTCCATGGCCCTTTGCCAAATCGCTGGAGCCGATGCCACTCCAAAAACCAGTCTATTATACCGATATAAGCCCTTATGTGTGTTGATCGTGAGATACTGGCGTGACGCTTCATCAACTTCCATCTGTAGGTACGCCTGCGCCAGGTCTATCTTGGTGAAGTGTTTCCCGCCAGACAGCGAAGCGAAGATATCCTCAATCCGCGGAAGCGGATATTGCACCGTGTGAAGAACCGGATTAACAGTGATCTTGAAATCGCCACGGATGCGAACCTTCCCAGGTTCCCCCGGCTTGTTGCTCAACGAACGCTTCATGACGGGAACAATGGGTGTGGCCCATTTGCTCCAGTCCACCTTTGACAGTACTCCTGAACGTTCTAGCCCTTCCAGCTCTGCTTCCACAGCAGGTCGTATCGCATAAGGTACCGGTCTGGCTTTGAAAAATTTTGGGTTTGCATGTTCTTCAACCTTGATGTTTGCCATAATTCCTTTCAGTGTTCCCAGTCCCTGTTGGAACACCTCCTTAGCATCGTCCAATATTTTGGACAGTCGTTTAGGTTTGACGTCGTCCTCTTTACAGGAATCTACAGTTAGTGCTTGTAAGGAATGCCAGTCCACATTTATTCTCCGGATCCATTCCCGTCCCAGTAGTGGCGGACCTCCCTCAGGTAACACATACAAGTCCATTTCCTGACTTTCTTTACCATTGTAGACCACCTTTACCTTTATCTTTCCGATGGGGTATACTCTTTGCCCCGTGTATGTTTTCAATACAATCTCCGTATCCCTCAGGGGAATGTGTGAGAATAACCTTTTGTAATCTTGCTTATTCATGACCGTCAATGCCGATCCAGTGTCCAATTCCATCTTCACTTGGACTCCTGCTATCCGAAGCATGACCCAGATAGTTTGGTGGTCTGCTGTATTACCCACATTATGTATTTTTAGACAACCCAGTTCCTTACTGCTGGAGTCTGAATCCGTCTTCTGTTCATCCGAACTGTTCTCTGTCACCTTGTGTACTTTTTTGTACTTCTCCTGCGGCGACTTTTTGCTGCTGGTCTTCTTTCCTATGTGACCAAGTTTGCCACATTGCCTGCATTCTTTATCTTTGAACCAGCACTGGTTCTGGTCATGCGTTGTCCTTCCGCAACGATAGCACTTTACTGCGCCCAATGCCATTTCATTGGTGCTGAATTCCACTGGCCTTTGCTGCATTTCTGCAGTGCCTCGTGCTGCTGCCTCGTGCGATGCTGCAATGCTGAAAGCTTTGTCCAGCGTAAGATTCTATTCCTCTAGCAGTCGCTTCTGCGTTCCTTCCCTTAGTAGCCCACACACAAACTTATCTCTCAGAGCGTCTGCTAGTCCTGTACCGAACTGACAGTACTTTGATAACTTGCGCAGTTCGCTTAAGAATTCAGCGTTGCTTTCCTCTTTAAGTTGAATTCTTTTGTAAAATTTAAATCGTTCCGCTATCAGCAGCGGCGTGGGGTTTAAATGCTCTTGCAGGATAGTACCAATATCCGCGAAACTCTTTCCTACTGGTTTATCTGGTGTTACAAGGTGCCTTAATAACCCGTATGTCTTCGCACCCATCGAGTTTAATAGGGTTAGTGCTTTCTTATCCATCGGTACCTCATTCGCTGTACAGTAAACTTCAACGCGTTCCACATAAGTGGCCCAATCTTTCACATCGCTATCAAAAGCAGTGATGTTACCCGTTTTTGGCATCCTTGTTGAGTTTCCTTTATTTTATTTTATTTTTCAAAATGGTGGCTTCCCGCGCTTGGCGGCTTTTCCCGCGTTTGTCTTCTTCCCCCGCCGACTAAAAATGGCGATTACCGCGCTGTTGCCGTTCTCGCCTCCCAGCGGTCCTTTATTTCCCCCGACGCTGCTGCTCTTATTCCCCGCCGCTCCCGCGGTCCTCGTGGACATCAACGTTTTTCTGGCTGCTGCGCGTCTCTGCCACGATTGCAGTCCGGCCCCTGACACCGGCTGCGGTCGTGTTCTCCGCCCTTTTCTTCGTTTTCCCTCCCCTTCTCCCACTGACAACTCGGCCGACTTCCCCTCCGTGCCGTTCGATCGGGCTTACCCGCCGCTGTCATAGAAGGGATGATCACTGCCTGTTGCTGATGGTGGACTTCGTGGCCAGCAAACCAACCCGGGTTCCCGATGGCCTCCCGTGCGATGCAGTGCTCAGCAGGATGTTGAGGGCGGATGCCCCTTTTCGACGCCCGTTCTGAGGACGAAGCTTCCTTGGATGCAAAACTGCCGCTAGGTACGATCAGACTCGTCGCCACTGTTGAGTCTGTGCTTTCAAATGTAGTTATGCTGAATAACTGGACACAGACTACAGAATACTTAAACAGGTCTTTAGTAACTGAGGGTCAGGGCTGAACTGAAACACACTTTGCTCCACAGGGTTTTTATACCGGTGTGGTCACCACCGGTACTACAATGTACAGGAGCCATCAGAAAGTAGTCCATCACCTTAAGGTATCCTCTTAAGGTGGTACAGGTTACATACACTACAAAAACTGTGGCAGATGGAGTTCAATGTGGGGAAGTGTGAGGTCATCTACTTTGGACCTGAGAAAGAGAGATCAGAGTATTTTCCAAATGGTAAGAAGCTAGGAACTGTGGAGGAGCAGGGAGATTCAGGGGTGCAAGTACAGAAATAACTAAAAGCTAGTGAACAGGTACAAAAAATAATTTAAAAGGCGAATGGAATGTTGGTTTTTATCTCCGGGGGACTGGAATACAAAGGCGTGGAAGTTATATTACAATTGTATAAAGCTCTGGTGAGACCCCATTTAGAGTACTGTGTTAAGTGCTTGGGGCTGCACCGCCGGAAGGATATATTGGCCCAGAAATTGGTGTCGGGGGCTTCCCGCGGGTGCAAGCCCAAAACCTACATAAGAACATAAGAAATAGGAGCAGGAGTAGGCCAATCGGCCCCTCGAGCCTGCTCCACCATTCAATAAGATCATGGCTGATCTGATCCTAACCTCAAATCTTCTATCGCTCTCCATCCACCCGAACCCATGTGATCCCCCGGGAGAGGCGAAAAATCAGATAAAAAACCCAATGGCCAATTTGGGAGAAAAAATCTGGGAAATTCCTCTCCGACCCATCTAGGCGATCGAAACTCGTCCAGGAGATCACTCTGTCCCTATATTTTCTACAGTACTTACCTTCTGTAAAGGCAATCTCCAACCCAGCCAGGAACAGGAATAAAACCATCTCCTGAAATCTAACACAGAATTAGAACACAAGAAGTAGGAGCAGAACCAGGCTACATGGCCCCCGGGCCCACTCAACTACCCATAGGGCCATGACCATTCCGAACCTAGACTCATGTCCAATTTCCTGCCCGCTCCCTGTAACCCTTAATTCCCTTTACTTCTAGGAAACTATCTTTTTCTGTTTTAAATTTATTTAATGATGCAGCTTCCACAGCTTTCTGGGGCAGCAAATTCCACAAACCTACCACCCTCTGAGTGAAGAAGTTTCTCCTCATCTCAGCTTTGAAAGACCAGCCCCTTATTCTAAGATTATGCCCCCTAGTTCTAGTTTCACCCATCATTGGGAACATCCTCACCGCATCCACCCGAGCAAGCCCCTTCACAATCTCATATGTTTCAATAAGATCGCCTCTCATTCTTCTGAACTCCAATGAGTAGAGTCCCAATCTACTCAACCTCTCCTCATATGACCACCCCCTCATCTCCGGGATTAACCGAGTGAACCTTCTTTGTACTGACTCGAGAGCAAGTATGTCTTTTCTTAAGTATGGACACCAAAACTGTATGCAGTATTCCAGGTGCGGTCTCACCAATACCTTGTACAACTGCAGCAATACCTCCCTGTTTTTATATTCTATCCCCTTGGCAATAAAAGCCAACATTCCATTGGCCTTCTTGATCACTTGCTGCACCTGCATACTAACTTTTTGAGTTTCGTGCACCAGGACCCCCAGATCCCTTTGTACTACAGTACTTTCCAGTTTCTTGCCATTAAGATAATAACTTGCTCTATGATTTTTCCTGCCAAAGTGCATAACCTCACACTTTCCAGTATTGTATTCCACCTGCCAAATCTCTGCCCACTTACTTAGCCTGTCTATGTCCCTTTGCAGGTTTTTTATGTCCTCCTCACTCGCTACTTTCCCTCCCATCTTTGTATCATCTGCAAACTTTGATATGTTATACTCGGTCCCCTCCTCCAAATCGTTAATATAGATTGTAAAGAGTTGGGGACCCAGCACTGACCCCTGCGGAACACCACTAGTTACTGATTGCCAGTCTGAGAGCGAACCATTTATCCCAACTCTCTGCTTTCTGTTAGAGAGCCAATCCTCCACTCACGCCAGAATATTACCCCCAATCCCGTGATTTTTTATCTTGAGCAATAATCTTTTGTGTGGCACCTTGTCAAATGCCTTTTGGAAGTCTAAATACACTACGTCCACTGGTTCCACTTTATCCACCCTGTATGTTACTTCCTCAAAGAACTCAAGCAAATTTGTCAAACATGACTTCCCCTTCATGAAACCATGCTGAGATTGTCCTATTAAATTATGTTTATCCAAATGTCCCGTTACTGTCTCCTTAATAATAGACTCTAACATTTTACCAACCACAGATGTTAGGCTAACAGGTCTATAGTTTCCAGCCTTCTGCCTACTACCCTTTTTAAATAAGGGTGTTACATTAACAGTTTTCCAATCTGCTGGGACCTTTGCTGAGTCCAGGGAGTTTTGGAAAATTATTACCAATGCATCCACAATCCCTAATGCCACTTCCCTCAAGGCCCTAGGATGTAAGCCATCAGGTCCAGGGGATTTATCTGCCTTGAGTCCCATTATTTTACCAAGTACCACTTCCTTAGTGATTTTAACCGTATTTAGCTCCTCCCCCCCTAGAGCCCTCTGTTTGCCCAGTGTTGGGATATTCTTAGCTCTACCGTAAAGACTGATACAAAATATTTGTTCAGTGTTTTTGCCATCTCCATGTTTCCCAACGTTAATTTCCCGGTCTCATCCTCTAAGGGACCAACATTTACTTTAGCCACCCTTTTTCTTTTTATATAACTATAGAAACTTTTGCTATCTGTTTTTATATTTTTTGCTCATTTACTTTCATAATCTATCTTCCCTTTCTTAATCAATCTTTTAGTTATTTTTTGCTGTCTTTAAAAGACTTCCCAATCTTCTATCCTCTCACTAGATTTGGCTACCTTATATGCCCTTGTTTTTAGTCAAACACTATCCTTAATTACTTTACTTAGCCACAGATGGCTATCTTTTCTTTTACACCCTTTTTTCCTCAGTGGAATATATATTTTTTGGATGTTGTACAATAACTCCTTAAATGTACACCACTGATCATGTACTGCCTTACCCTTTAATCTATTTTCCCAGTCCACTCTAATCAATTCCGCTCTCATACCTTCATAGTCTCCTTTATTCAAGCTCAGCATGCTTGTTTGAGATCCAACCTTCTCACCCTCTAATTGAATATGGAATTCAGCCATGTTATGGTCACTCATTCCAAGGGGATCCTTTACTGGGACATTTTTAATTAATCCTGTCTCATTACACAGGGCCAAATCTAAGGTTGCTTGCCCACTGGTCGGTTCAGTTACATACTGCTCAAGAAACCCATCCCTAATACACTCAATGAACTCATCCTCAAGGCTGCTCTGCCCAATTTGATTTGCCCAGTTAATATGATAGTTAAAATCCCCCATAATTATAGCTGTTCCCTTATTACAAGCCTCAACTGTTTCCTGATTAATACTCTGTCCAACAGAGTTGCAACTGTTCGGAGGCCTATAGACTACGCCCACTAGTGTTTATCCCCTTATTATTCCTTATCTCCACCCAAACTGTTTCACTATCCTGCTCCTTTGACCCAATATCATTTCTCTGTATTATAGTGATTCCTTCCTTTATTAACATAGCCAGCCCACCTCCCCTCCCTTCCTGCCTGTCCTTCCTGATTGTTAAATAGCCTGGTATGTTTAATTCCCAGTCATGGTCACCCTGCAGCCATGTTTCTGTAATGGCCACAAGATCATACCCATATGTAGTTATTTGTGCCGTTAACTCATTCATTTTGTTACGAATGCTATGTGCATTCAGATAAAGAACATTCCAATATGTTTTGTGACACTTAGTTCCTGTTTTTTCCCCTTTTAGTACTTTACCTTTTACTCCATACCTTCTGTCCCTTCCTGACATGTTCTGTTTTTTAATTCCCCCACTGCTACCTAAGTCTATGACCTTCTCCGTTGTCATTTCTATTATTTGCTCTCTAGAAACCTCCCCCCCACTAATTAGTTTAAAGCCCTCTCTACAGCCCTAGTCATATGATTCGCCAGGACTCTAGTCCCAGCACTTGCCAAGTGGAGTCTGTCCCAACGGAACAGCTCCCTCCTGTCCCAGTACTGGTGCCAGTGTCCCAAGAAGCAAAACCCATTTCTCCCACACCAGTCTTTGAGCCACGCATTTAACTCTTTAATTTTATTTATCCTAGCCAAATTCGCTTGTGGCTCAGGTAATAACCCAGAGATTATTACCCTTGAGGTTCTGTTTTTTAATTTGACCCCTAGCTGCTCATACTCCTTTAACAGAACCGTCTTCCTTGTCCTATCTACGTCGTTTGTACCAACATGGACCACGACAACTGGATCCTTCCCCTCCCACTCCAAGTTTCTTTCCAGCCCAGAAGAGATGTCCTTAACCCTGGCACCGGGCAGGCAACACAGCCTTTGGGACTCCCGCTCTTGACTGCAGAGAACCCTATCTATCCTCCTAATGATACTATCCCCTACCACTACAACATTTCTTTTTACTCCCTCCACTTGAATGGCCCCCTGTACCACGGTGCTGTGGCCAGGTTGCTCATCCTCCCTGCAGTCCCCGCTCCCGCCTTCATAGGGAGTAAGAACCTTGATCCTGCTTGACAAGAGCAAGGGCTGCGGCTCCTTCAGCACTACCTCCTGGATCCCTGTACCTGCCTCACTCATAGTCACACCGTCCTGTCCCTGACCATGGACTGCATCTGCATTAATTAATTTCATAGGTGTGACCACCTCCTGAAACATAGAGTCCAGGAACTTCTCCCCCTCCCTGATGTGTTGCAGTGTCTGAAGCTCGGTCTCAAGCTCTTTAACATGGAGCTTGAGTTCCTCTAGCAGCAAACACTTATCGCAAATGTAATCACTGTGAGCCTCAATGGGGTCCACCAGCTCCCACATTTTGCAATAGTGACACATCACCTGTTCACCCATATCTATATAATTAATTAAATTTCTTATTATTAGTTATGAAGACCCTCTGCCCCGATATAGATGATAATACTACACCACTATTCAATAGGGCTTACCAACTTAAAGGTATAAAAGAGGAGGAAGAAAACCAACCAACCAGCTGATCACCAACCTTCTCCTTGAATACTGTCTGTGGGGCCTACACTTACGTTGCGCACCGACAGTTGAAGCCTGGCCCTGCGTGGATTTCCTGTCAGTGGCCCGGTTCAGCTCCCGGCGCACCATGCTTGCGTGATCCAGTGGCGCAGTTAGTTCGATGAGCCGGCTGGGATCACATGAGCACTGGGCAACCAATTGCAGGTTGCAAAAGTTCATTCATGAGTTTGATAGTAAGAACTGTCAAACTCATGAAAACTCCAGGTGCCCAAAACAGTACTTAAACTGCAAATAAATGTTTTTAAAAAATCCCACTAATTAAATGAACTATTAATAACTGTAAAAAAACTAATTTAAACAATTATTCAATTTTTTGAAAAAAATAATTTTTTAATAAATCGGGTCTAAAAACACACTTACCTTACTGTAAAGTCTTTAAAAATAATAAACCTGTGGAAAACAATGTCTAACTTTAATTATTAGACCACTTACCTTTTGAAACTAAGTCCTTACGTCTGCTTTTTTCATTTGTAAAAAGTTGAGGCCTTCACACACGGGCAAACCTTTAAAAAAAAAGGAATTTCAGCGCGCACGCACAGACTCCTGCGCGCACGCGTTCGACCTCTGAACACCTTGGTTCAGAGGAAAGGAAATGCCGGTTTTCCACGCATGCGCTGTGCATGCTGAAAACCGACACTTCCATCGGGCCCATGCGTGAGTACCCCGTCCGTACTCACGTGTTGGGACCTGAATTACTGGGCCAATGGCTTTAGAGGAGGTGCAGCACAAATTCACCAAAATGATACTGGGGTTAAAAGGGTTAAATTATGAGGGCATAGACTAGGCTTGTATTCCCTTGAATATCAAAAAAATATTCTAATTGAGGTGTTTAAGATGATTAAAGGAAATGATAGGGTAGCTGGAAACTATTACCTCTGGTGGGAGAGTCCTGAACAAGGTGGCATAATCTTAAAATTAGAGCTTGGCCATTCAGGGGTGATGTCAGGAAACACTTCTTCACACAAAGCATAGTGGAAATCTGAACTCTCTCCCCCAAAAAGCTGTTGAGGCTAGGTCAATTGAAAATTTCTAAACTGAGATTTAGTTAACAGCCTAATGGTGCGTGAACATTTATCCAATAGCGATCATAACATGATCGAGTTCAACATAGTGTATGAAAGGGAGAAGCGCGAAACAGCTACTAAGATTCTAGATTTAGGTAAGGCCGACTTCAACGCGATGAGGCAGAGACTACCCACAGTAAAGTGGGCAAATCTGTTAATGGGTAAAATGACAGAAGGTCAGTGGCAGATGTTCAAAAATGAATTTAAGGTGATACAGAACCAGTTTATACCCCTGAGGGGCAAAAGCTCTACTTGCCAAAAAAAACCAGCCATGGACAACTAAAGAGGTAAAGGACAGTATAAAACTAAAGGAAAGGGCAAACAAAAATGCAGAAAACAGCACCGATCTTGCAGAATGGGAAAGATTCAAAGAACAGCAAAGGGTCATAAAACAGATAATAAGAGCTAAAAAAAAAAAGGGCGTATGAAAATATACTTGCAAGGGATATCAAAATCAATACAAAGAATTTTTAGTTACATTTGGAAAAAGTGGGTGGTCAGGAGCAATGTTGGCCCCTTAAAAACTGAAAGTGGTGATATTGTCAATGACAATGGGGAAATGGCTGAATGTTAAATAATTACTTTGCGTCAGTACTTACAGTAGAAGATGAGGATAGCATGCCGCAAATCCCCAAAAAACTAATATTGAATTGGAGACAGGGACTCAATAAAATTAACGTAAGTAAAATAACAGTAATGAAGAAAATAATGGCACTAAAGAGTGACAAATCCCCATGGCTAGATGGTTTTCATCCCAGGTTTCAAAGAAAGTAGGTGAGTACATTACAGATGTCTTAGCTATAATCTTCCAAAGTTCTCTTGATTCAGGAACAATTCCTTTAGATAGGAAAATTGCGCCTCTCACTGCGCTTTTTAAGAATGACGAGAGAGGGAAACCAGGGAATTATAGATCAGTTAGCCTAACATCTGTTGTTGGGAAATTGCTACAGTCTATAATTAAGGGTAGGGTGACTGAACACCTCGAAAATTTTCAGTTGATCAGAGAGAGCCAGTATGGATTTGTGAATGGTAGGTCGGGCCTGAGAAACCTGATTGAATTTTTTGAAGAGTTGACTAAAGTAGTGAACAGGGGAATGTCTATGGATAACAACAGAAAATGCTGGAAAAACTCAGCAAGTCAGGCAACATCCGTGGAGAGAAATTTGAGTTGACGTTTCGGGTTTGACCCTTCTTCAAAACTGGAGAGAAAAGGAACTAGATCGAAGGCAGGGCTGCGATCGGACAAAAGAATAAAAGAACCAAAAGAAGTAAAAGAGATTAGAAGCTAGACGAGATGGTAATAGGCTGTGATTAGGTGTAACAACATTTTCTGTTGTTATTTCGGATTTCCAACATCTGCAGTATTTTGCTATCGTACTAATGTCTATGGATGTTATTTATATGGACTTCCAGAAGGCATTTGATAAAGTCTCACATAAGAGACTGTTATCTAAGGTTTGCCCACAGAAATGAGGGCAAATTATTGACCTGGTTAGGAAATTAGCTGAGCGGCAGGAGACAGGCAGTAGAGATAATGGGTAGGTACTCAAATTGGCAGGATGTGACTAGTGGTGTCCCGCAGGGATCTGCGTTGGGACCTCAGCTATTCACAATATTTATCAATGACTTAGATGATGGCATAGAAAGTCATATAAACAAAAATAGGTGGCATTGTAGGCAGTGTAGATGAAAGCATAAAATTATAAAGGGATATTGATAGATTAAGTGAATGGGTAAAACTGTGGCAAATGGATTTCAATTTAGGCAAATGTGAGGTCATCCACTTTTGAGCTAAAAGGGATAGAACCGGGTATTTTCTAAATGTTAAAAAGCTAAAAACACTGGATGCCCAAAGAGACTTGGGGGGAAAAATTCAGTATCGCCCCATATGGGGCGCCATTATTGGCGGAGCGCAAAGTTTAGCGCCTGGCGCTAATTATTGCCTCCGACAGCAAACTTGGCTTTTATCGGCCCTGGAGGTGACTGGAGCGCTTAATCAGGCGCTACACACCTCCCTTAAGGTGCTAAGGCCGAGGAGCGAGGTGTTACCTGAGAGGGCGGGCACAGCGCAAGTGATGTCAGTTAGCGATTGAACACAGACACACTGGCGCCGGTCAGTTCTTAAAGAGGGGGGGTTGATCTTGCTCTGCAGCCACACCCTGCTCATTGGAGCCTTGAATCTCGGCCTGGGCAGACCTGTGGCTAAATCTAGCAGCCAAACACTATGGAGAGGGCCAGGGAGCGAGCACAGCGCTTCTGCGAGCGGGCCTTGAAGGCTCTGGTTGGTGCGGTGGAGCAAAGAAGATCCACTCTGTACCCAAAGAGTGGCAGGAGGCCATTGCCATGCGAGTACAGAAGAGTGTGGAGGGATGTGTCTCAGAGAGTCTCCTCCAGCAGCATGGTGCCTAGGACCCATATCCAATGTAGGAAAAATTCAACGACCTCATCGGGTGGTCAGGGTGAGTGCCTTTTTTTCAAAACCCCTCCATCCCTCCATCTCAACCTCACTTTATGGCCAGAGGGTGTTAAAAGCACCAATGCCCAACACTCATCCAACACCTATGGCCCTTTCATCAAACACACACACACATTCCACACTTTGCATACAGTAAGGGCTATTCAACAATGGGAGGCATTTCAGGCAAGACCATGGCTGCATACAGTAAGGGCTATTCAACCATGGGAGGCATTTCAGGCAGGACCATGGCAGCATATTTACTCAGACGCCTTCCTTTTTCTTGCAGACCAAGCTGTCTCATATTAGGAGACAGCAGCAATGGACTGGTGGAGGGTGGCCTCAGCTGCAACCCCTCAGCGATCTTGAGGAGCACTTCCAAAGGATTGTGGCAAGCCGGGTGATTGGTCCCGTCGCCACTGGAGATGCCAACCCCGTTCTGGACAGCAATGGTAAGGTCATCACCTTTTTGTCCTCTCTCCTTCCACTTGTTCCTCACAACACCAGCCTTTGAAACTTTCAATCCAAATCACTAAATCGCTGCACTCATGCCTCCCTTGCTGCCACCCTGTCCTCACGCTAAAGCCACTCTTGTACCTCCCTGCTATCAGATGGTGATTCAACAGGTGAGGAGACGGGCCCTCAAGCTGCCAGTGGGAGTGAAGCTGAAGGCGAGGAGGAAGAGGAAGCCGGAGCATAAGCACCATCCTCTACCGAGGCAGCCCATGCCCACACTGGGAACATGCCTTCCCTGGAGGGGAACAGAGGGGAATGGTCTGATGAGGGTGAAGCTCCAGGACACAGCGGGCTGCAGCAACGCAATGGGGGTAGGGAAGCTCAGGGGCCTTGTAAGGGGTTTTAGATCGCAGAGGTTTCTCTCTCTAGAGGCCTCTCTCTCTTGCACAGTAAAACTTTGAGTGGTTCGATCCACTCACCCCTTAGGTTCTAGACACTGGTCTTTGAGGCAGGAACTACAATGCAGAGAAAACTCTATAGACCAGGTTTAATGAAAACAAAATGAAACTTTATTGCATAAAGGAACAGATCAAACTGCAAGCCAATAAGGTACATGGGAGGGAAAAACAAATCATAATACAGTACTGGCTAAGATATAAACAGGCATATTATACTTTACAAAAGTCATCACGAAATGGGGAAACACACGGAATATCGAGGGACAACAACTCATTGTTAAAATTACCCTTTAAATGCCCACCCCCTAAGCCTATCTAGATCAGATTGTGAGGGGCCAGAAACATGCTCACCAATCCAGTTGGAAAGTATAGAGTTTTGAAACAGGTCTGCGTTTTGATCCTTTCAGGCGTCCTGTCTCCACGTGGTCAGCACTGCGGGCTGCGACACTCTCTCTTCTTCCTCGAGGTGAAGGTCACGGACAGGCTGGATGTCAGCAGGCCTGGAAGTCGGTATAGGGAGAGACCAACTGTTTTACCATTTTCATATGGGTTTCGTCGCACAGCCCAGTTGGTTCGCCATTTTCATATAGGTTTCACCTATACTTGTCAGTGTCCCGAGGTTGGTCAATGATCTCCCGACAGTTACCCCGGGGCTAGATGCTGACTCGACCTCCCATCTAGAACCTCGATCCTCCGTCGTCTCCGCTTGAACTCCGTACCGATGTAGAAGCCCAGCTGAAGCCCCGGATCCTGTGAACCTCCTCAGAACCTCGATCGCTACCCCGGGTCTCCCAGATATACTTCTCAAGAGAGGCTTTTATCTCCCGTCAAATCAAGGTTAGTCTTGTTTAACTTTTGGCGGGCTGGTATCACAACGGGGTAGTTATTATGTTTTAAACTACTTTGGGATGGCCGGTAACGGCTATTCCTGGTCTGGAATGACCTTGTATTGTTTTGAATGTCTTCTTGATGTCTTTAATGCATCTTTGATGCTCCCCTTATGAATAAAAAACTGTTTCCCTTTGTCTGGGTAAACATATAGATGGCCTTTATCTACAGGCCGATCTGACTGGATCTGCATCCAATCCATATGTATGTGGTTCTGTCTGGTTTTGTTTTCTCCGAAACGGCCTTCCAGAACTTACTGTGGGCTGAATCCACAAAGGCTGTCTGGGGACTGCAGGAACCATTTTAAAGTGTCTAAAAAGCTGGGCACGGGGTCTGGCAGCCATTTTGTATGCCCCTTTTTCTGGGCTTCTTTTAAAACAGTCTTTAAAATTAAGGCCTCTTCTGCCAATAGACCCTTATAGGACAATGTTCAATTTTGCGAATCCTACAGTCCTCCCTGATGATACTATAACTTGCTTGAAGTATCATAATTCTGGGTGAGCAAAATTTTCTGACTCTCCACAATCAAACCATCCCCTGTACTTACCTATCTATGATCCCACGACACATGCATTTCCCATTTCAGAAAACCTACAGTGTACATTAAGCATCTATAGATGGCAATACATTGGATTTAAAATCTGGCACATTCATTTCCAGGCGTGGAGGGGGCCTAATACCCCTACACCACCTGGTTTGTACACATTGGCCTAGAAATTCAGTGCCCTTAGCACCGATTTTGCGGCGCTAGAGGGCCTAGCGCTGCAATTGGCGCTGGTTCCTAAATTGCCTGGGGCCCTTCCGCGGCGGTAGACCGGTAGCGCTGCGCCGGCACCGATGACGTCATCGGTGTGCGCAGCGTCCCGGTTGCTGTGGTAACCCGGCCCCAAGCCGAAATTCAGTTGCGGCCGCCTCGCCAGTGGCAGCCGCAACTAAGACTCCGGCAAACGAGTGCTGCCGGAGTCTGCGCCGGTGCTTTAAGGAGGCGCGGCGGCCGGCCGCTTTCCTGCCGGCCGCCTGCCCGCAGCTCCCTCCCCGGACTTCTCCCCCCCCCCCCAGAACAGATGCAAGCCCGGCACTTGTCCGAGGTGCCGGGCTCATTTTTGAGGAGATTTGCGCGGGCCGCGGCCGGGTGCAGGCAGCTCCTCCTTAACGGAAGGAGGAGGCCTGCACTTCCCCAGCCTGCCGCACCGCATCGGGTGCCACAGCGCCGGAATTGCGGCGCGAAACGGCAGTTAGCGCCCTTTTCCAGGCGCTAAGACCCTTCAGTAGCGCCGGCAGCCGTTTGGGCGCGGCGCCACTGAATTTTTGGCGCGCGCAGGGGACTTAGCGCCGGCACTAATTTCCGGCGCTAAAGCCCTGGCTAAGCCAAAACCCAATTTCTAGGCCATTATCTTTTATTAACAACAACTCACTTAATGAATTTCAATAATAAAAATAAATTACACGCAAAATTGCACATGAACAAACATCAAACATAGAGGAGGGAGGGAAAATTTAACGGTATACATAGCAGCGAAAACCTAAACAGGTGTCTCCTCGTATACCCGCACATAATGCTCCCTCCATTCTCCTCTGTTGTCATACTTCTGCGAATGTCTGACCCTTTTACAGTGTACAAACAGTAAATAAATCACAATAAAAACCTGACACACTACAAGGATGTGGGAGGCTGTCCTAATCCAAGAAGGGACTTCTATATTAGTGAACAGGTCCCACCATGGTGGTGTCACTATATCCAATATGTCAGCCCCTATTTCTAAAGTTTTCTCCTCCAGCGTGTAAAAATGTTTCTGTGAAACGGCAACAGCTTTTAGTATCTTGGTGAGGTGTTCAGGGAGAGGGGGAATGATATACCCAAAATGTGCAATGAATTGTTGCAGATCGGAGAAATTTTCCTTGACAGTGATGTGAACAGTGGAAGGTTCAGGAATGGGGACAATTAGCTCTTGGACCACTTGAACTTCTGCCTTGGGTTTGAAGCAGAAACTGCTGTCACTGACCGGACACCAGCCGTGCTGTCCATGTTGGTAGTGGGGCGCTGCAGTGGTGACACAGTATGTCCCACCTCCTATATATGCCACCTGCGGGGGCACATGGACTTGTGCCATTGCCTCCATGGTGCAATTTATAGTCTTTGCACCAGCAGTTCTGAACCAGCACTGTGGTTTCGAATAGGCATTCAAGTGCTGGGGACACAGGATGATGTGTGCTCCCCGGCTCCGGCACCCTGAGAGGCCGGTACCCATCATTGCATGCTCCCATCGAATGACGTATGGTGGGACCGCTGTGTTGCGAATGTGTGCACCCCCTTGAGTGACTCCAATGTTCTCCACCCTGTATACCAGGGCGGGTTTAGCTGTTTTTCCCATAACTGGCATTCTTACCACTATATCCATAATGGTATGATTAGACCTCCCACAGTCCACTGGGACTGGGTAGGCCTCTGAAGCTAGTCTGAGCTGGCACAGACTCAATGCGTTCTCAAAAGGGTGGAGGGCTGCGAAGTACTTATTGCTGATCCAGGAGGGGAGCAAACCTTGTATAAATCCTCCAGATTACTGCGGCCCTCACCCAGTAACCACACCCCGTGCAGCATGCACGCTTCGTTCTGCTCAGCCTGATCTGACGCATTCCGATCCTCCCTGATGAGAGCATTTACCTTTTTCGCGTGTTTCTCCAGCTCAGCTATAATTTCTTTTAAGTGTAGTTTCATGGCCTGGTCCTCATTTAACTCAGAACCCACTACCTTATTCTCATCCATCAGTATCTTTCTTAACTGCCCTTTTAAATCATTGATCTGAGTTTGCAGCTCCACGTCTTCCAGAGTGTTGATGACGGAAGTCCCTTTGTGGAAAGCTGTAAAAATATCATTTACTGTACCCCTTCTTTGTCTCCCTACCCTGTCCAAGACCTCATGTGGTGTGGTGTACAGGCCGGCTGTAGGATTCGCAAAATTGGACTTTCTATTATAAATGGTCAATTGGCAGAAGAGGCCATGATTTTTAAAGACTGTTTTAAAAGAAGCCCAGAAAAAGGGGCATAAAAATGGCCGCCATACCTCGCGATCGGCTTATTGGGACATTTAAAAATGGTTCCTGCAAAACCTCAGACAGCTTCGTGGATTCAACCCACAGTAAGTTCTGGAAGCCGTTTCTGAGAGAACGAAACCAGACCCACACATATACGTATGGATTAGATGCAGATCCAGTCAAGATCGGCCTGGAGACAGAGGCCATGTAAATGTTGACCCAGACAAAAGGGGACAATTTCATATTCATGAGAACAGCACCAAGGACTAGATAACAAGATCAGCAGGACATTAAAAACAATGAAGGTCATTCCAGACCAGAGATGGGCCTTTACCAGCCATCTAAAATATTTTAATATATAATAACTACCCCGCTGTGCTCCCAGCCCGCCAAAAGTTAAACAAAGACTAACCTAATTTTGGGTGGGAAGTGGAGGCTTCTGAAGGAAAAGTATAATTGGAGGAGTTGAAGTGGAATTCGGACAGTTACAGTTAGGAGTCACAGTTGCATTTGACGGACAGGTGAGTCGTTGGAGAGTAGCTGGGTAAAGAGGAGCTGGATTGGGAGAAGATCAGCGAACTCCTCTCCACCATCGGAGGAAGACGAAGAAGACTAAGCCGCCATCAAGAAGACCGTTCAAGCTGGCGTCCGGCCCCGGGGTCAAACCTCGGGAGATCATCGACCAACCCCGGGCCATTGACGAAAACGAGAGGCCCTCTCCCAACTCGGGAGAAGAGACAAAAATAAACAAAAGAAACGATGGGAGCCAGCCCAAGGCTCTTCTGACCGGGGTCGAGCCAACGTTCCCCGACCCCACCGGCATCCAGAACCAGCCGGTGTCCAGCCGCCCCCGACCCCCACCTCAGGAGAGGTGTGGCGCAGCTCGCTGGGGCTCCACGATCCACGTGGAAACGGAACGCCTGAAAGGATCAAACGCAGATGGTTCAAAACCTTGCACTTCCTAGTTGGATTGGTGAGCATGTTTCTGGCCCTTCACAATCAGATCTAGATAGGTTTAAGGGGGTGGATTTAAGGGTACAACTAACATGAGTTGTTGTCCCTCGATGTTCCGTGTGTTTCCTTATTTCATGATGATTTTTGTAGAGTATACGATGCCTGTATTTGCCTTAGTTATTATTGTGTCTTTATGATTTGTTTGTGTTTTTCCCTCCCATGTACTCTCTTATCTGCTTGCATTTGATTTATTTTTCCTTATGCAATAAAATTTCATTTCATTTCATCAAACTTGGTCTACAAGAGTTTTTCTCTACATTGTAGTTCCTGCACCAAAGTCCAGAGTATAGAATCTAAGGGGCGAGTGGTTCGAACCACTCAAGGTTTTACTGTGCAAGAGAGAGAGGCCTCTAGAGAGAGAAACTTCTGCGATCTAAAACCCCTTACAGAAAATGGCGACCGCGGCAGGACTCTGGCAGCAGGATTGCAATGTAGTAGATCCCAGTTTGAATGGCCGAAATGCAATAGAGGAGAGGATAGCGGATTATGTCTTTGGCAAGGTAAATCTCACTAAGCAGTAGATTTCCGATCTCATACTGGATGGGCGTCCGGTGGACGCAGCCATCAGGTGGACAGAGAGCAAAGAGCATAAAAAGTCAGTGGAGAAGGCAGTGTGGCTGATGTGTTACAAGAAGCAAGTCCAGATCTTGGACCGAGTCATTGCAGCACAGGCAGCCAGGATCACAACCCAGGCAGCAGAGATAGAGGAAAAGGCCATGGGTGGGGAAAAACTCATCACAGCGCTTCAAGCGCTAAATCAGGAACGCCAAGTGGTAGCTAGTCAACATCAGGCTAGGATAGAGTACCTGGAGTGCCAGGTTACTGAGGCAAAGATCAGTGAAACGAGGGTCCGGGAGAAAAACGCCCGCCTCGCACAACAGCTAAGAGCGCAGGAGGAGAGAGTAGTGGAGGTTAAGGCAGCTTACAAGCTAGCCTTTGAGCACGGGTTTGAGAGCACCGACCACGGCCCCTGCCAAAAGATCATAGTGGACCTAAGAACGGCCCCGGTTAAGGCAAAAGGCATGGGGTGTCTCGTCAGCCCGAAAGCCAGTCACATGGACTTTTTAAAGTAATCAAAACAGCCGATTCCAGCTGAGGTAGTTGTGGTACCAGCCATCGAGCCCTCAGCACCACCGAGCTATAGTGAGGCTTGGCCGGAAAAACAGGGGGTGGTAAAAGAGGAGGCAGCCGAGGTGGAATGTGTGAAAAAACAACCACTGGTAGCAAAGCCGGGACTGGCAACAATGTGTCCCGCTCGGCACCAGAGGTTCAGTCACAACGCCGCCAATGGCGATGTCGGACCCCACCAGAGCCAACTCGTGGTGCCCTACGCTGCCCCGCAATTGAGGTTCATGGTGAGCCACCTCACATGACTCACAGTAAAGGGAGATCCCTCGATTCATTTCAGGGAGATAGAGGAAACAACAGCCATTAATGACTGTGATGAACAGGAACAGGTGAAACTTGCTTTTCTCCCTGGATTGCACAATCCTTCAGTGCCTCTCAGATGAGAGTAAGAAAGGGTATGCGGATCTCAGGGAGGAAGTTTTAGAAGTAATGGGAGTGGATGACGGTAGTCCGTTCGACCATGTAGAAGGGACCGTGCAGCTATCTGGAGAACCCCCACGGGTTTTCGCAGAAAGGCTGTGGCCAGTGTATCGACGCAGCTGTCCGGGTATGCCTGAACGGGCTGCAATGATCGACGAGCAGCGGGTTCATTGGCTCCGTTGCTTGGTTACAAACAGCTTGCCAGAGATACGGGCCCTAGCCAGGTCTTGGTTTGATCCCCAAGGTCCCGGTGTCACGGAGGACACGGTACTCCATCAGCTAAATGTTGCGTACAAGAATTGTAGACGTCAGGAAACATCTCCCCAGAAGGGAAAGGTCCATGAGCCAACACCCGCAGCCCCAAGCAAGAAGGAGTGGCGTCAGGAGGGGAATCGCCCTGTCCAAGCCAATCTCAATTGCTACGGGTGTGGGAAGGATGGACATTGGCGCAAGGACTGTAGAAATCCGTGGAAGGATAATAAAGAGAAACTTCCCGCAGCCCAAGCCCAAGCCCAGACCGCCGCCCCAGCACCAACCCAAACCCAAGCCATAGCTCCTGCCCCAGCACAAGGAGCTGGTGCAGTTATGGATCCCGCTGCGATTGAATCAATCATAGAGACAATGCGGTCTCTGATGATTTTGCAGGGGAAAATAGCTGTCACCACCGGTCTTCTCGTGCCCGAAACCCCGACCGTTGTGCCCAAATGACTAGAGTCGGCGCAGCCCATCTACCTGTGTGCGCTGCGATATGATGTATGGAGACGACCCCTCATGGAGATGGAAGTGGAGGAGGTAAAAGGGACCTATCTGTTGGATACGGGAGCATTGTGCACCGTAATCCACGCAGATAACCCCACCACCTCGCCTTTGTCCACCGGGGTCCCATACCTCCTGTCGGGCTTCACGGGTGAAGAACAGGCTGGCGCACAGTCCCTTCCCCTCTCCATTCGTTTAGGACCACTCCGCACCACGTGGAATTGTACACTAATGAAGTGGGAGGTGGGAGGTGGAACGGGAGTCCTGGGTTCTGATTTCTTGGTGGCCCACGGGATCCACGTGGACCTGAGCAATCATTGTCTCTGGGGAGCGGGTACGAATGTGGAAGAGATAGAGAGTGTTAAGGAAAACCCAATGAAGGCACGGGTTGGCCGGCGAGAAGTAAAATTCTTGGGTCTAACGCTATGCGCTGGCGAGAGAGCCGTAGACCAGGAGGATAGACCGGAATCGGTGAAAAATCCACTGGTCCACGCCAGGCGTGCAGTAGAGGTGTCCCGACGCAACAAGTGGTTTCACATTACACGGTGCAAACTGTTTAAACCGGGTGCAAGTGTACCAGCAACCGAAGCCAGGTCTGAGGGTAAAGATCCTCAGCCTGAGGCGTGCGCTGAGTCACAGACCACACAAGCTGGCGTTGTAGCCTGCTTGGAAGGAGAAGCTGCCCCGCCCATCTGGGGGGAGGTTTCCCCTATGGCCTGGGACTCGGACGAGGAGGGGCCCGAACAACAAGGTCCCGCCCTCGACACGATTCTGGAGGAGGTGGAGTCGGAGGACGGAGGTCCCGCCCTCGACTCGAGCGTGGGGGAGGTCGAAATTGGGGGCGGCGATCCTCCACCTGTAGGGACAGGTGAGGAGGAGTCGTCTGCCACAGACCCAAATCCCAAAGGGGCGGAGCCTGAGGGGGGGAGCCAAAGCTCCCAGTCGTGGAAGAGCCACGGGCTGTGAGAGCTAAAGTCCCACCCGAAGATCCACTCGCCAAGGGAGCCTGCCCGAATCCCAAAGGGGTGGAGCCTGAGTGGAGGGAGCCAAAGCCCACAGTCGTGGAAGAGCCACGGGCTGTGAGAGCTAAGGTCCCACCCGAAGGTCCACTTGCTAAGGGAGCCATGCCCAAAGTAACTTTTCTCAGGTCGACTCGAACGCCTCAGCCAGTAAAACCTTAGCCCGAGTCCCCCGCTCCCAGTAAACGCCGACCTGAGAAATCCTTGACAAAACGCAGTCCCCGATTTACAGCAAAAGGCTGCGGGGAACCTAAGCCACAGGTCACTGCAGCCCCGCCACATGCAGCGGCGAGCTGCAGTCCAATCAGGGATTAGGCAAGCCGCCAGGGGACAGGCGGCGCTGTACATAAGTTAAGTTTAAGTTTAAGTTTAAGGTGTGTAAATATTAAGGGGATTAGAGTTTAAGTAGTTTTGAAATCTGCCCAGTAGGTGTGTATTTTTGGATAGAGGTCGAAAGAGCCGATCATGCCGTCACCTAAGTCAGAATCTCTCGGGAGCTGTTGTGTATGTAATATGTATGTTACTTTAAACCTATGGCCAGGGCAGCACTACTTTGTAGGGTGTAGTGATACCATGGTACCACTCCTGGCCATAGGGGTATAAATAGTACTGTGGGTACTGATCTTCCCTCAGTTCCCGCCTGTTGGTATGAAGTAAAGACCTAAGTAGAACCTTCCAAGCTGTCTCCTCATTATTGTATTAAGTATCGTCACATACTTTACACTGGCGACGAGTTACGTTCGAACTCACCAGTACACGGTGCAACAAGGATCGGTAGCAGTACGGAGAGAGAAGGAGAGAAGCTTCTTACCAGCCAGCCTGCGGAGTGCAGCGTCGACCGAAGGAGGCCGCCCAGTTCAGGAGGAGCGGCAGCAACGGAGCGAGAGAGAGGTTTCCAGCGGAGGCTGCGGCAGCTGAGAGAAGAGGCTGAACGGGCGTTCCAGACACGGGGCAAAAGTCCACCCAGGGCCAGGTAAACTGCAATCCTTCCCGGGGAACGCGAGCTGCAAGGGCCAGAATGGGCAGGCGATCTGGGGAACAAACGGAGCCACGAGGACTAGCGGGCCATGAGAGGGGAAGGTCGTTGTAATAGCGGCGGTGGCAATAACGGGAGCTGCAAGAAAAAAAATATAACGACGCTGGAGAGATGTCGTTGACAGCAGAGGGAGAAAAGGCGGGAAAAGCGCCATCTAGTGGATAAAAGGGGAAAAGTTTTTCTCTTCAGCAGTTTAAAATAAAAACAAACGCCATCTAGTGGAAAAAGGCGGGAAAGCCTCTTCAGCAGTTTTTAAATGTCTAGAGAAGCTTGGTTGTCAGAATTTGTTGCGGACACAGAAGAATGGGACGCATATGTCGAAAGGCATGAACTTTATTGCGTAGTAAACAAGGTGAAAGATGACGAAAAGGCAGCAACCTTATTAAATTCTATGGGGGCAAAAACATACGGTCTGCTGAGGAATCTTCTTACTCCAGAAAAGCCAGCAGACAAAACGTATGCCCAAATTGTTGATACGTTAAAGGAACATTTAAACCCTAAGCCACCATTTATAGCGGAAAGGTACCGCTTCTACAGATGCAACCAAAGGAATGATGAGTCGCAGGCAGCCTATTTGGCTGAGCTCAGACGGTTGTCCAAACATTGCCAGTTTGGAGCCTTTTTGGCGGAAGCGATCAGAGACAGATTTGTCTGTGGCATGTTAAATGAGAGTACACGAAAACGGTTGCTGGCCAAGAAACAGCTCAGCCTAGATCAGGCGATGGAAATAGCATCGCACATGAAGCAGCAGCACAGGGTGCTGCTCAAATACGACAAAACACAACCGGCTATGACACCCATGAGGTGACATTTCACAAAGGTAAATGCTACCGTTGTGGCAAAACCACCCACGACCAAAGTAATTGTTGGTTTCGTGATAAAATATGCCGGCAGTGTGGGAAAAAGGGGCATATAGCGAAAGTTTGTCGGTCGGGTACGAAACCCAATAGTGGGGGCAATCTGAGCAGTACCAAGGCAAGGACAAAAATACATAAGATATCTGACAGTAGCTCAGACGAGTCACAGGAAGGCACAAAAGCAGAGCCTAAAGGTCTGGGATGTCTCAAGTTATATGGTGTAGACAAAACGGAGGACCACAGCACAATGTGGGTTAAAATGAAGGTAGCAGGCGTCGAAGTTAATATGGAGCTGGACACGGGTTCAGCCCTATCAGTAATTAATGAACAAGATTATAACAGGCTGTTCAAACGCATTCCCTTAAAGGATACCGAAATCAAATTAAAAACATATACGGGACAAAAAGTTTACCCGAAGGGAAAAATGCAAGTAACAGTTAAATACAACGGCAGAAAAGTGCCAGGACTTTATTTATACGTCCTACCAAACGGTGGATCACCACTTTTGGGTAGGGAATGGATAAGAAAAATCCATTTCGACTGGAAGTCGATACACGAGATAAAAGTAGAGACCACCAAGGATGATACAACCATTACAAGCAGGCTGTCGAAAATATTGTCAAAAACGCCAGAGGTGTTCCAACAAGGGCTGGGTACCTTAAAGGACATTAGAGCAAAAATAACTATTGCTCAAGACGCAAACCCCAAGTTTTGTAAAGCCTTACGCCATTCGGCCAGCTGTGGAAGCAGAACTGGATGCCTTAGAGAGTGCAGGTGTCCTTACAAAGATTGAGTGGAGTGAGTGGGCCACGCCCATCATCCCAGTTATAAAGAAATCTGCAAATAACACGCCGGGGGAACCAAAGAAGGTTCGCATTTGCGGGGATTTTAAGACAACTATTAACCCAGTCCTGCACACGGTACAGTATCCTCTGCCGCGGATAGAGGACATATTCGCATCGTTAGCTGGGGGTAGACACTTTACGAAGATTGACCTTTGTCAAGCTTATTTACAGATGGAGGTGGAGCAGGACTCGAAAAAGCTCCTAACGATTAACACACACAAGGGATTATACCAGTACAATCGCCTGGTATTTGGTGTGGCGTCCGCCCCAGCCATATGGCAGAGGACCATGGAACAGGTCCTACAGGGCATTCCAGGAATGCAGTGCTACCTGGATGACGTCCTGGTGACAGGACAAACGGATAACGACCACCTCGCTAACCTGGAGCGAGTACTTCTGCGGTTGCAACAATATGGACTCAGGGCGAACAAGCAGAAATGTGAGTTTTTCCAGGAACGTATCTCATACTGTGGTCACATTATAGATAAGGAAGGCCTGCATAAGTCCCCGGAAAAGATCGAGGCAGTAGTGAAGGCCCCGCCCCCTGAGAATGTATCTCAGTTACGATCATTCTTAGGCCTTATAAACTATTACCATAAGTTCCTCCCGAACTTATCGTCCATTTTACATCCACTAAATTCATTGCTGCAAAAGGGAGTCTCCTGGAATTGGGACGAAGCGTGTGAGGCTGCTTTTAAAAAGGGTAAACAACTCATTACATCAAAGGAAGTGCTCGCACACTTTGACCCAAAAATGCCAATGAGGTTGGCATGTGACGCCTCCCCGTATGGTATAGGGGCAGTGTTGTCACACAAATTTCCCAATGGGACGGAGAGGCCAATAGCATTTGCCTCAAGGTCGTTAACTACAGCCGAAAGAAACTACGCGCAAATCGACAGGGAGGCCCTCAGTCTGGTGTGGGGTGTAAAAAAATTCCACCACTATCTACATGGGCAACGTTTCACACTACTGACGGATCATCAACCGTTGGTGTCCATATTTAATCCAACAAAAGGGGTGCCCCTGATGACGGCCCAAAGGCTACAGAGATGGTCACTGTTCTTAGGAACACACCAGTACCTTATCGAATATAAGGGTACCAAACAGCATGGCAATGCGGATGGCCTGTCGCGGCTAACATTGCCTGCCGAGATCGAAGAGATAGTACAGGACCCCGTGGAAATATATCATACGGCGGTTATGGAACACTTGCCCATCACCAGCCAATGTATCGAGCGGGAAACACAGAACGACCCGACACTGGCAAGGGTTTACGAATTGACCGTGAAAGGCTGGCCGGCGCAGGGTGATGCATCATTGCCGGCGTTTTCGGCAAGGAAGGACCAGTTGTCCGTCTGCCGGGGCACATTGATGTGCGGAGCCAGGGTGGTGGTCCCTCAAAAATTACAACATAAAGTGTTGTGGGACTTACACGAAGGTCATCTGGGGGGTGTCAAAATGAAAAGCCTCGCCAGAGCCTACGTCTGGTGGCCCGGCATTGGCAGGGACATCGAGGAAGTAGCAAAAGCATGCCAAGGGTGCCAGATGGTACAGAACGTACCACCCCAAGCCCCACTACATCCGTGGGAGTGGCCCTCAACGCCGTGGCAAAGGATCCACGTGGACTTCGCTGGGCCCTTCATGGATGTGATGTTCCTTATTGTAGTGGACGCCCACTCAAAATGGCTGGAGGTCATAAAGATGTCATCAACGACAGCCGAAAAGACGGTCGCAGCCTTAAGGACCATTTTTGCCCGAAACGGGGTGCCCGAGCAAGTCTGTTCGGACAATGGGCCACAATTTGTGGCAGAAGAATTTCAAGCATTCCTAAAAAGGAATCGAGTGCGACATTATACGTCCGCACCATATCAGCCGGCTACAAATGGGCTGGCAGAGCGATTTGTACAGACTTTTAAAAAGGCCATCAAGGCGATGGGGGAGGAAAGGTTGCCACTACAACACAAGGTGGACAATTTCCTATTCGCGTACCGTAATGCTGCACATACGGTGACCAACCAGGCCCCCGCCGTCATGTTCTTTAATAGAAGGTTAAGGTCTCGCCTTGAATTGCTCAGACCAAACATCCGGAGAGATGTGGAAAACCGAGTATTTCGTAGGGCTCCTGACAGACAGACACGGAGCTTCGAGGTGGGGCAGCAAGTGTTGGCCCGTGATTATAGAAATGAAAAGTGGCGGTCTGGTACGATAAAGGCCCGCCAGGGACCTTTGATGTACACAGTGGATACTGGGGATGGCATAAACAGACGACATGCTGATCAACTTGTGGAGTCCAGAAACCCAACTGATTCACTACCTCAAACGTCTCAGCACATTGTTCCAGCGGAATCACGGCCCAGCTCGTCGCTACAGAAGTCTCAGGATTGTGAGGAGTTCATCACTCCAGTGAGCTCCACGGCACAGGATGTGCCATCAGACACCGACGACTCCAGCGATGAAGTGGTGACGGAAGTACCGCCGCCTACACCGAGACCGACTAGAGAAAGACGTTATCCTAGTCGAGACAGGAGGCCTCCTCAGAGACTGAATCTATAACATGTTTCTTTTTATATATATATATATAGGTAGACAACTCTGATGTAAATATGTTATGTATGTTGTGTTACCAAATGTTAGTATTATGGTGCATCTGTTGACTTAATTGCATGGGTACATTTTAATTAAAAGGGGAGGAATGTTGTGTATGTAATATGTATGTTACTTTAAACCTATGGCCAGGGCAGCACTACTTTGTAGGGCGTAGTGATACCGTGGTACCACTCCTGGCCATAGGGGTATAAATAGTACTGTGGGTACTGATCTCCCCTCAGTTCCCGCCTGTTGGTATGAAGTAAAGACCTAAGTTGAACCTTCCAAGCTGTCTCCTCATTATTGTATTAAGTATAGTCACATACTTTACAGGAGCCTGGCTATATTGTGTGATCTGTTACAGGAGCCAGAAAAGATGAGAGGGCTCATCATCACGTTTATGACGATCGGATGGAGCGGGGCCTTTCGGGGCCGCACCAAGGACTCCACGATTTACGGGTGCTCTGGCGACAGAGGCCCCATCGCGACTGACGGAACCAGCCCACGGGACGCTGAAGAGACTGCTGTCTACTTCCATGAAGGAAGGTGGCCAGGCTGGCTGGGGTCCATCTCTACTGAATACTCCAGCCAGACGGGGTTTGCATACAGAGAAACATCTCTGATGTGCCCCAGGGTGCAAATCATTGCACCCAGGATCAGCATCACCGTGGGAAAGAAGATTTGTTTGAACTGTCTGGGACATGTACCTTTGGATCATTGGTGGTGGCTGCGCAAGTTGAGCAGCACCATAAAGAACTCCACTGTGGAATGGGAAAGACTGGGTAACAACACCCATCGGGCTATTACGGGAACTCATTGGGGTTTGAGTGTCTGTTGGGAGAAATGGTGGGAACCAGATGAGGGGATCTACATCTGTATGTGGGGTTCAGAACGCGCTTGCCCCACAGGTGTCTCCATCTTTTTCCAAAGACAGTGGCAGGATGCTGGACAAGGAATGAGGTGGGACGTCAGCACATGGGCGTGCGGAATCCCATACTCTCAGATCCCAGTAAAAGCCACTGAGCTCATCACCCAACTCCACAAGGCCCTGCCCACAATTCTGGTAGCTAAAGCACTCAAGGAAGGGTGCCCCACCACAACAAAGGGACCCAGGAATGGATTGGTATTGGTACCCACAGGTCAGGTGCTGTACCAAGGCGTGCACTACGCGGTGGCTTCAGTGATTATATACCCCACCGAGGTGCGGCTGCCAGAGTGGTGCCCCAGGGAAACGGAGCAATTATACCAGGTCCTGTTAACAACCATGTTTAAACAGTTTTACGAATTCAAATTTGCCGATGTTGACAGAGCCGAATTTTACACCACACCACATGAGGTCTTGGACAGAGTAGGGAGACAAAGAAGGGGTGCAGTAAATGATATTTTCACAGCTTTTAATACAGGAACTTCCGTCATCAACACACTGGATGATGTGGAGCTGCAAACCCAGATCAATGGTTTGAAAACACAGTTGAGAAAGATACTGACTGACGAGAATAAGGTAGTGGGTTCTGAGTTACATGAGGACCAGGCCATGACACTACACTTAAAAGAAATTATAGCTGAGCTGCTCTCATCAGGGAGGATCAGAATGCATCTGATCAGGCTGCGCAGAATGAAGCTTGTGTGCTATACGGGGCGTGGTTACTGGGCCAGGGCCACAGTAACCTGGAGGATTTGAAACAAGGTTTAGTCCCCTCCTGGATCAGCAACAAGCATCTCGCAGCCCTCCACCCTTTTGAGAATACATTGAGTCCATGCCAGCTCAGACTAGCCTCAGAGGCCTACCCAGTCCCTGTGGATTGTGGACGGTCTAATCACACCATTATGGGTATAGTGGTAAGAATGCCGGTGATGGGAAAGACAGCTAAACCCGCCCCGGTATACAGGGTGGAGAACATTGGAGTCATTCAGGGGGGTGCGCACATTCGCTACACAGGGGTCCCACCTTACATCATTTGATGGGAGCATGCAATGACGGGTACTAACCTCTCGGGGTGCTGGAGCCGGGGAGCACACATCATCCTGTGTCCCCAGCTCTTGAATGCCCATTCAAAACCACAGTGCGGGTTCAGAACTGCTGGCAGGAAGCCTATAAATTGCACCATGGAGGCAATGGCACAAGGCCATGTGCCCCCGCAGGTGGCATATATAGGAGGTGGGACATACTGTGTCACCACTGCAGCGCCCCACTACCAGTATGGACAGCACGATTGGTGTCCGGTCAGTGACAGCAGCTTCTATTTCAAGCCCAGGGCAGAAGTTCAAGTGGCCCAAGAGCGAATTGTCCCCATCCCTGAACCATCCACTGTTCACATCACTTCTAAAGAGAATTTCACCAATCTGCAGCGATTCGTTGCACAATTTTTGTATATCATTCCCCCTCTCCCTGAACACCTCACCAAGATATTAAAAGCCGTTGTTGTTTCACAGAAAAACTTCTACACACTGGAGCAGAAGACTTTAGAGATAGGGGCAGACATATTAGACATAGTGACCCCACCGTGGTGGGACCTGTTCACTAATATAGAAGACCCGTCTTAGATTAGGATAGCCTCCCACATTCTTGTAGTGTGCCAGGTTGTCATTGTAGTTTATTTACTGTTTGTACACTGTAAAAAGGTCAAGCATTCGCAAAAGTATGAGAATAGAGGGGAATGGAGGGAGCATTATGTGCGGGTAGAAGAAGAAACACCCGTTTAGATTTTTGCTGCTTTGTTTAAAGTTAAAGGTTTCCCTCCCTCCTCTGTATTATTTTTGACATGTATTCATGTGCATTTTAGTTTGCGTGTCTGTACTTTATTTTTTTTTCTTATTGAAGTTTATTAGATGTGTTGTTATTATTAAAAGATAGTGTGTATGCACCAGGTGATGTAGGGGTATAAGGCCCCCCTCCATGCCTGGAAGTAAGTTGTCAGATTTTAACTCCAAGGTATTGCCATCTATAGATGCTTAATGTACACTAGGTTTTTCTGAAATGGGAAATGCATGTGTCGTGGGGTCATAGATAGGTAAATACTGGGGATGGTTAGATTATGGGAAGTCAGAAAATTTTGCTCACCCAGAATTATGATACTTCAAGCAAGTTACACGATCATCAGGGGGGAGTGTAGGATTCACAAAATTGAACTTTATATTATAAAGGTTCAAATGGCAGAAGAGGCCATGATTTTTAAAGCCTGTTTTAAAAGAAGCCCAGAAAAAGGGGCATACAAAATGGCCGCCATACCACGTGACCGGCTTAGTGGGACATTTTAAAATGGTTCCTGCGAAACCTCAGACAGCTTTGTGGATTCAACCCACAGTAAGTTCTGGAAGCCGTTTCTGAGAGAATGAAACCAGACCCACACATATACATATGGATTAGATGCAGATCCAGTCTAGATCGGCCTGGAGACAGAGGTCATCTAAATGTTGACCCAGACAAAAGGGGACAATTTCATATTCATGTGAACAGCACCAAGGACTAGATAATGAGATCAGCAGGACATTAAAAACAATGAAGGTCATTGCAGACCAGAGAATGGCCTTTACCGGCCATCTGAAAATTTTTAAAATATAATAACTACCCCGCTGTGCTCCCAGCCCGCCAAAAGCTAAACAAAGACTAACCTAATTTTGGGCGGGAAGTGGAGGCTTCTGAAGGAAAAGTATAATTGGAGGAGTTGAAGTGGAATTCGAACAGTTACAGTTAGGAGTCACATTTGCATCTGACGGACAGGCGACTCGTTGGAGAGTAGCTGGGTAAAGCGGAGTTGGGTTGGGAGAAGAACAGCGAACTCCTCTCCACCACCGGAGGAAGACGAAGAAGACTAAGCCGCCATCAAGAAGACCGTTTGAGCCGGCGTCCAGCCCCGGGGTCAAACATCGGGAGATCATCGACCAACCCCGGGCCGTTGACAAAAACGAGAGGCCCTCTCCCAACTCGGGAGAAGAGACAAAAATAAACAAAAGAAACGATGGGAGCCAGCCCAAGGCTCCTCTGACCGGGGTCGAGCTGACATTCCCTGACCCCGCCGACATCCAGAACCAGCTGGTGTCCAGCCGCCCCCGACCCCCACCTCAGGAGAGGTGTGGCGCAGCTCGCTGAGGCTCTATGATCCACGTGGAGACGGAACGCCTGAAGGATAAATTCCAGACTGGTTCAAAACCTTGCACTTCCTAGTTGGATTGGTGAGCATGTTTCTGGCCCTTCACAATCAGATCTAGATAGGCTTAAGGGGGTGGATTTAAGGGTACAATTAACATGAGTTGTTGTCCCTCAATGTTCCGTGTGTTTCCTTATTTCATGATGATTTTTGTAGAGTATAAGATGCCTGTATTTGCTTTAGTTAGTATTGTGTCATTATGATTTGTTTGTGTTTTTCCCTCCCATGTACTCTCTTATCTGCTTGCATTTGATTTATTTTTCCTTATGCAATAAAATTTCATTTCGTTTCATCAAACTTGGTCTACAAGAGTTTTTCACTACATTGAAGTTCCTGCCCCAAAGTCCAGAGTATAGAATCTAAGGGGCGAGTGGGTCGAACCACTCAAGGTTTTACTGTGCAAGAGAGAGAGGCCTCTAGAGAGAGAAACCTCTGCGACCTAAAACCCCTTACACGGCTCTGTCGACATCGGCAAAGTCGAACTCATAAAACTGTCTGAACATGTTTGTTAACAGGACCTGGTACAATTCCTCCGTTTCCTTGGGGTACCACTCTGGCAATCGCACCTCGGTGAGGTTTAAGATCACCGAGGCCACCACGTAGTGCACCCCTTGGTACAGCACCTGACCTGTGGGCATTAATACCAATCCGTTCCCGGGTCCTATGGTAGTGGTGGGGCACCCATTCTTGTGGGCTTTGGCTACCAGAATCGTGGGCAGGGGCTTGCGGGGGCGGGTGATGAGCTCAGTGGCATTCACCGGGATCTGAGATTATGGGACTCCGCACGCCCGTGTGCTGACGTCCCACCTCATCCCTTTTCCAGCATCCTGCCACTGTCTTTGGAAAAAGATGGAGACGCCTGTGGGGCAGACGCGTTCTGAACCCCACATACAGATGTAAATCCACTCATCTAGTTCCCACCATTTGTCCCAACAGACACTCAATCCCCCATGAGTCCCCGTAATAGTCCGATGGGTATTGTTACCCATTCACTCCCACTCGGCCGTGGAGTTCTTCATGGTTTTGCTCAACTTGCGCAACCACCACCATCTGTCCAAAGGAAAATGTCCGCTGCATTCTAAACAGATCTTCTTCCCGACAGTGACGCTGACTCTGGGCGTGATGATCCTCACCCTGGGACACATCAGAGAAGTCTCTCTGTATGCGAAACCCGACTGGCTGGAGTATTCTGTAGAGTTCGACCCCAGCCATCCTGGCCACCTACCTTCGTGGAAATAGGTGGCTGTTTCTTCAACATCCCGTCTTCCCGTCCAATCGGTCGCGATGGGGGCTGTGTCCCCGGAACAGCCATACACGATGGAGTCCTTGGTGTAGCCCCGATAGGCCAGGCTACACCCGATCACTGCGAATGTGACGAGAATCCCCTTCATTATCCTTTTGGTTCCTGTAACAAATTAAACGATACAACCAGGCTCCCGAGAGATTCTGGCCGAGGTGAAGGCATGATCGGGTCTTTCGACCTCGATCCAAACAACACACATGCTGGGCAGATTCCAAAACCATTACTTATACACACTATCATCTTAAAAATTATACACCTTAAACTTAACTAAACTTAAACTTAACTTGTGTACAATGCCGCCCGTCCCCGGGCGGCTTGCCTAATCCCTGTTTGGACTGCAGCTCACTGCTCCCTGTGGCGGGGCTGCATTGCCCTGTAGCTTGGGTCCCTCACAGCCTTTTGCTGCCAATTGGGGACTACGTTTTTCCAGGGATTTGCCAAGTCGGTGTCTGCTGGGGTAGGGGGAATCTGGCCAGGGTTTTCTTGGCTGAGGCGTCCGAGATGACCTGCGAGAGGGTGCCTTGGGCAAGGCTCCCTTAGCGAGTGGACCTGTGGTTGGGACTTTAGCCCTCACAGCCCGTGGCTCCTCCACGACTGCCGGCTTCGGCTCCCTTCCCTCAGGCTCCGCCCCTTTGGGATATGGGTCTGTGGCAGACGACTTCTCCCTACCTGTCCCTACAGGTTGAGAATCTCCGCCCCCAAGTTTTACCACCCCTACGCTTGAGTCAAGGGCGGGATCTCCGTCCTCCGACTCCACCTCCTCCAGAATCGTGTCAGGGGCGGGGCCTAGCTGTTCGGGCTCCCACCCAATGGCGTTCGGATCAGGGGGAGGGCCTTGGTCTTCGGGCTCCTCCTCGTCCGAGTCCCAGGCCAATGGGAAAACCTCCCAGGTGGGCGGGACAGCTTCTCCCTTCAAGCAGGCTGCGGATCCAGCCTGTGTGGTCTGTGACATTGCACGCCTCAGGCTGAGGATTTTTACCCTCAGACCTGGCTTCGGTTGTTGGCTCTTGTGCACCCGGCTTAAACAGTTTGCAGTGGTTGATGTGAAACCATTTAGTGTGTCGGGGCAACTTCGCTATGCTGGTGGCGGGGACCGGTGGGTCTCGCACCGACTCCCGTCTAGCCTCTTCTATGGCTCTCTCCCCAGCGAGCCGACCGACCCGTGCCTTCTTTGGTTTCACCTTGAAACCCTCTTTTCCTTTCTCTCCCGTACTCGCTCCCCAGAGACAATGATTTCTAAGATCCACGAGAATCCCGTGTTCTACTAGGAAAACGGACCCAAGGACCCCCTTTCCACCCCCTGTCTTCCACTTCATTAAGGTTCACTTCCACGTGGTGCAGAGTGGTCCTAAACGAATGGAGAGGGGAATGGAAAATGCGCCAGCCTGTTCTTTGCCTGTGCAGCCCGATAGCATATATGGAACCCCGGTGGACAGAGGTGAGGTGGTAGGGTTATCTGAGTGGATCACGGTGCATGATGCCCCCGTATCCAATAGATAGGTCCCCTGCACCTCCTCCACCTCCATCTCCACGATGGGCCTTTTCCATTCTTCATATCGCAGCGCGCACAGGTGGACGGGCTGTGCCAGCTCTAGTCATTTGGGTGCAGCGGTCGTGGCTGCAGGAATGACAGGACCGGTGGCGACGGCTATCCTCCTCTGCTCTATCATAAGAGACTGCATTGTCTCTATAATTGACTCTATCGCAGCGGGATGCACAGCTGCACCAGCTCCCTTTTCTGGGACAGGGGCTGCGGTTTGGACCTGGACTTGTGCTGGGGTGGCAGTCTGGGCTTGGGCTTGGGCTGCGGGAGATTTTCCTTTGTTACCCTTCCACGGATTTTTACAGTCCTTGCACCAATGTCCATCCTTCCCACACCCATAACAATTGAGCTTGGCTTGGGCAGGGCGATTCCCCTCCTGACGCCACTCCTTCTTGCTTGGGGCTGCGGGTTTTGCCTCATGCACTTTTCCCTTAGAGGAAGGTGCCTCCTGACTTTTACAATTCTTCTAAGCAATGTTAATCTGTCGGAGCACTGTCTCCTCCGTGATACCGGGACCTTGGGGGTCAAACCAAGATTTGGCTATGGCCCGTATCTGGGGCAAGCTGTTAGCAACCAGACAACGGAGCCAATGAACCCGATGTTCGGCATTCATTGTGGCCAGTTCAGGCATGCCTGGACAACTGCGCCGATACACTGGCCACAGCCTTTCTGCGAAAACCTGCGGGGGTTCTCCAGTTAGCTGCACAGCCCCTTCCACGTGGAGGAACGGATTACCGTCGTCCACTCCCAGAACCTCCAAGACCTCGTCTCTGAGTTCCACATACCCTGTCCGTCCCCTCTTACTCTCGTCTGAGAGGCACTGAAGGATTGTGCTATCCAGGGAGAAGAGCAGCATCTTTGCCTGTTCAAGATCATCACAATCATTGATGGCGGCTGTTTCCTCTACCTCCCTGAAATGGACTGAGGGATCTCCCTTCTCGGAGAGATTTGGGAGGTGGCTTATCATCGCTCTGAGTTGTTGGGCACTGTGGGGCACCACGAGCAGGTTCATGTGGTGTCCGTCTGCGCCATTTGCGGCAGTGGGACTGAACCTCTGGTGCCGAGTAGGACACATTGGTGCCGGCTCCGGTTTTACTACCAGGGGTTGTTCCTCCTCCTGCTCCACCTCGGCTACACTTTCTTTCACCACCTCCCCTTCAGGCCAAGCCTCACTATAGCTTGGTGGCGCTGAGGGTTCAGTGGCTGGTGCCACAACTACTCCACAAGGAATTGGATTTTTGGATTCCTGCAAAAAGTCTATGTGACTTGCTTTTGGGCTTACGAGGCATACCATGCCTTTTGCCTTAACCAAGGCTATTCTTAGGACTTCTATGGTCTTTTGGCAGGGGTCATGGTCTGCGCTCTCAAACCCGTGCTCAAGGGGCAGCTTGTAAGCTGCCTTGACCTCCACTAGTCTCTCCTCCTGCACTCTTAGCTGTTGTGCGAGGCGGGCGTTTTTCTCCCGTATTCTCGCTTCATGGATCTTTGCCTCAGTAACCTGGCATTCCAGGTACTCTATTCTAGCCTGGTGTTGGCTGGCTACAACTTGGCATTCCAAATTCAGCGTGTGAAGGGCTGTGATGAGTTCTTCCCCACCCATGGCCTTTTCCTCTATTTCTGCTGCCTGGGCAGTGATCTTGGCTGCCTGTGCTGCAACAACTCTGTCCAAAATCTGGACTTGTTTCTTGTAGCACATCAGCCACACTGCCTTTTCCACTGACTTTTTATGTTCTTTGCTCTCTGTCCACCTGATGGCTGTGTCTACCGGATGCCCATCCAGTAAGAGATCGGAAATCCACTGCTTAGTGAGATTTACCTTGCCAAAAACATAATCCGCTATCCTCTCATCCATAACATTTTGACCATTCAAACCTGGGTCTAATACATTGCAATCCTGCTGCCAGTGTCCTGCCGCGGTCGCCATTTTCTGTAAGGGGGTTTTAGATCGCAGAGGTTTCTCTCTCTAGAGGCCTCTCTCTCTTGCACAGTAAAACCTTGAGTGGTTCGACCCACTCACCCCTTAGGTTCTAGACACTGGAATTTGAGGCAGGAACTACAATGCAGAGAAAACTCTATGGACCAGGTTTAATGAAAACGAAATGAAACTTTATTGCATAAAGGAACAGATCAAACTGCAAGCCAATAAGGTACATGGGTGGGAAAAACAAATCATAATACAGTACTGGCTAAGATATATACAGGCATATTATACTTTACAAAAGTCATCACGAAATGGGGAAACACACGGAACATCGAGGGACAACAACTCATTGTTAAAATTACCCTTTAAATGCCCACCCCCTAAGCCTATCTAGATCAGATTGTGAGGGGCCAGAAACATGCTCACCAATCCAGTTGGAAAGTATAGAGTTTTGAAACAGGTCTGCGTTTTGATCCTTTCAGGCGTCCTGTCTCCACGTGGTCAGCACTGCGGGCTGCGGCACTCTTTCTTCTTCCTCGAGGTGAAGGTCACGGACAGGCTGGATGTCAGCAGGCCTGGAAGTCGGTACAGGGAGGAACCAACTGTTTTACCATTTTCGTATGGGTTTCGTCGCATAGCCCAGTTGGTTCACCCTTTTCATATAGGTTTCACCTATACTTGTCAGCATCCCGGGGTTGGTCGATGATCTCCCGACAGTTACCCCGGGGCTAGATACTGACTCAACCTCCCATCTCGAACCTCGATCCTCCGTCGTCTCCGCTTGAACTCCATACCGATGTAGAAGCCCAGCTGAAGCCCCGGATCCTGTGAACCTCCTCAGAACCTCGATCGCTACCCCGGGTCTCCCAGTTATTCTTCTCAAGAGAGGCCTTTATCTCCCGCCAAATCAAGGTTAGTCTTTGTTTAACTTTTGGCGGGTTGGTATCACAACGGGGTAGTTATTATTTTTTAAACTACTTTGGGATGGCCGGTAACGGCTATCTCTGGTCTGGAATGACCTTGTATTGTTTTGAATGTCTTCTTGATGTCTTTAATGGGTCTTTGATGCTCCCCTTATGAATATAAAACTGTTTCCCTTTGTCTGGGTAAACATGTAGATGGCCTTTATCTACAGGCCGATCTGACTGGATCTGCATCCAATCCATATGTATGTGGTTCTGTCTGGTTTCGTTTTCTCTGAAACGGCCTTCCAGAACTTACTGTGGGCTGATTCCACAAAGGCTGTCTGGGGACTGCAGGAACCATTTTAACGTGTCCAGAAAGCTAGTCACGGGGTCTGGTGGCCATTTTGTATGCCCCTTTTTCTGGGCTTCTTTTAAAACAGTCTTTAAAATTAAGGCCTCTTCTGCCAATAGACCCTTATAGGATAATGTTCAATTTTGCGAATCCTACACCTTCTCCCTGGAGGGAGAGTATGGCCTCGAGTCCTGCTGCACTGGACGCAGAGGAGGAGCAGGCCCTCGCTGAAATGAGCGCCCAGGCGGAGCACAGGCACACTGAGCTCATGACTGCAGTGGCAAGGGTGCCCAAATCCATTGAATCACTGTCAAGGAGTGTGGAGCACTTCGCTGTAGCACAGGCGGCTGCCACGCAATGCAGTCAGTGGCTGGTCTCATGCAAATGCAGATTGAGGCCATGCGAGCACTGGCTGCTGCCACCCTCACTGGATCGGTCTCATTTCCCCGGGGATCTCACCATGCCGCAGCAGGCCAGCAATCTGTGCTCCATCAGACTGCTCCGGATGCTAAATTGCTGCCCCATGAGAGTGCCAGTGTGTCGGTCGAGCAGGGAGTTGCTGTCCCCTCTCAAGATGACAGCATTCCTGCTGCCACCACTGGCATTTCTCCACTGCAGTTGCCACCATCTGTAGCACAGAGTGCTGCCGCCCATGCAAAGTTGGAGCAGTCAGCAGCTGGGACCTCCAGGCCCAGAGCTGGTCCAGGCCGTCCTTCAAGGGAATCTGCAATCTCAGTTTGTGACAATCAGCGGCCTTTCCTCAGCCTTGCTCCAGCCACTGGGGACCCTTTGCGGAGGAGCTGCAGGGTGGGAAGGGGGGTATTTTGCAAGGGAAGGAGATCACCCTCGAAGGGCAAAAAGTAGGAGGTGTGACAAAATGTTTTTCATTGTTTTATTAAAGGCCAAAATTCATGGTCAAATTTTTGTAAATGCTTTGGACATTGTCACCAGGTTGTGAGAGCCAGTTATGTTAATGACTTTTTTTTTGTGTTTCTTTCTTTTAGTTTGTCATGCGGAAATGAGACACACAGAGTTTGTCAAATAAAGAAGTGTCTGTATTCAAAATGTACATGTTTGGTCTTTGCAATCATTGTTGCCTTGATCAGCTTAGGGGTTGCGGGATGGTTTCATTCAGGTTGTTTGAATGGCAGAAGCCACTTCCTCAGAGGGGGCCTAGAAGCAACTTGCTATGAGCCTTTGACGGACGGCCCTTCCACTTTGTACATTGTGTGCCTCCCTCCCGCCTTGGTGATGCTGATGATCATCATCCTCATCTTCCTCCTCCTCTTCCTCCTCCTCCTCTGCTGGTGCTCCAATGCCTGGTGGCATTGGCTGGGTCCTGAGGATTGCAAGGTTATGCAGCATGCAGCACACAACAATGAAGTGGAAGACTCGCTCAGGTGAGTAGTGAAGGGCTCCTCCAGAAGGGTCCATGTTACGTCCGTGTAATAATAAGAAAAGGACTGCAGAGAACGGTACAACAGGTGTTTACTCAACGTGGTTCAAACTGCAACTGAAACAACAGATTACTACTCAGCATTATATACAGGTGTGGTTACTGCCGGTAATACAGTATACATGAGCTGTAGAAAGTAGTTCCCCCCTTAAAGGTACATACATTACAGTCCAGACAGCGGAACCGTTGCTTGAGCAGGCCGATTGTGTGCTCAACGATGTTCCTGGTAGCTTGATGGCTCTCATTGTATCGTAGCTCAGCAGGGGTGCTGGGCATATGGAACGGTGTCATCAGCCAGGTGCAGAGAGGATATCCCTTGTCCCTGAGAAGCCAACCTCCTGGGTGATGCAGTACCTGGAAAAGGTCTGCCACAGAAGTCTGGCGCAGGATGAAGGCATCGTGGCTGCTGCCAGGAAAGTGGGCATTGACAGCGAGTATCAGCTGTCTGTGGTCACAGACCAACTGAACGTTTAAGGAATGGAAGCCCTTTCGGTTGCGGAAATCGTCGGCATTTCCTTGCGGCGCACGCAAAGCCACATGCTTGCAGTCAATGACGCCTTGCACCATGGGGAAGCCCGCTATCATCGCAAAGCCCATTGCGTGTTCTTGCTGCTTGTGCGGGGTCATGGGGAAAGAGATGTACTCTCGTCTCCTTTTAAAGAGGTCATTTGTTACCTGATGGATGCAGCAATGCACTGCAAACTTGGAGATATTGGCGCTGTCCCCAGTAGCTGATTGAAATGAGCCGGTGGCATAAAAGTTGAGAGCAACTGCTTTTTTCACTGCCACCGACAGAGATGTCCTGCTCCTCAGTTGAGGCTGCAGATCTGGCTGAAGCAGCTGGTAGAGCTCAGTGACCACCTCCTTGCTGAATCGCAGCCTTCGTAAACACTGCTCATCAGACATATTAATGTAGGAGGACTGTTGGCGAAAAACCCTGGGAGCGTATGGTCTCCTGTACAGAGGCCTGTTGGCCCTCCTCCATCTGGCCATGATTGCCACTCTCTCTCTGCATCTCTGTGTCCTTTGAATGTGATGGAGAAGGACGATGTTCTCATCCATTGCAGCCCCCATCATATCTAGGCAATCAAAGTTATGAAGGTCAAAAAGCAAAGTACCTGCAATGTTATGGTCAGAAGCCAAAACTCCCTCAGACAGCATTGACTCAATGCAGAAGTCTCCCTTTCTCTCTTTGTCTCTCTCAAACTCTCTCTGTCTCAGAACGAGTGGTGCAAAAATGGCTACCACACAAAAGCCAGGAAGAGGCCCCCTTTTAATAGCGCCCCCCCAGCCCCACAGCGACTGGGAAGCGTTTCAGTCAACCTGTCGTTGGTTGCGCCAGGCGGAAAGGAGAGGGGCACCACTCAATTTCCGGTCCGGGGCGCCACAAGGGCGTTGCACTCTCGAATGATGTCAAGATCTGTGAGCGCAGGAGATCGGGCGGTATTGTTTAGCGCCGCCGCAAAATGTCCGGTCAATTTCGCGAGAGGCGCAGATATCGCCGCGCCCAGGCGCTAGTTGCTTTGTGCCCCACTTGGCACCCTCTTAAGGTGCTAAAGGGAGGCACTACCAACTGAATTTTTCCCCCTTGGGGTTTCAGGTTCATAGATCATTAAAATGGCATGAACAGGTATAGAAAATAATCAAAAAGGCTAATGGAATGCTGGCCTTTTTATTTAGAGGACTAGAGTACAAGGGGGTAGAAGTTATGCTGCAGCTGTACAAAACCCTGGTTAGACCACACCTGGAGTATTGTGAGCCGTTCTGGGCACCACACTTTAGGAAGGAAACCTTGGCCTGGAGGGGGTGCAGCATAGATTTACGAGAATTATATCTGGATTTAAGGGTTAATTTACGAGGAGAGGTTACATAAATTAGGGTTGTATTCCCTCGAATTTAGAAAGTTAAATAGTGATCTGATTGAAATTTTCAAGATATTAAGGGGAACAGATAGGATAGATAGAGAGAAACTATTTCCGCTGCTTGGTGAGTCTAGGACTAGGGGGCATAGTCTAAAAATTAGAGCCAGACCTTTCAGGAGTGAAATTAGGAAACACTTCTACACACAAAGGGTGGTAGAAGTTTGGAACTCTCTTCTGCAAATGACAATTGATGGTAGAGCACTTGTTAATTTTATATTGGAGATTGATAGCTTTTTGTTAACCAAAGATATTAAGGGATATTGGCCAAAGGCGGGTATATGGAGTTAAGGCACAGATTAGCCATAATCTCATTGAATGGCGGAACAGGCTCAAGGGGCTGAATGGCCTACTCCTGTTCCTACATCCCTAGATAGACAGATTTTTTTCAGCAAGGGCATGAAGGGTTACGGAACCAAAGTGGGTAGATGGAGTTAAGATACAAATCAGCCATGATTTAATTGAATGGCAGAATAGGCTCAAGGGGCTGAATGGTCTACTTCTGTTCCGATGTTCCTAGTGGGATGTGCACTTTCTTGGTATTGAACTTGAGCCCTGACCTTCTCTGTATACCAAGGGACCAAAGTATGACATGTTCTTTCCAAGCATACAAATGTGATCCAAGAATGGCCAAAAACCTTATGATATTACATTGATTTATTAAATGGTAAAACTAACACTAAGGTAAGGATAATCTCATCTCATTCAGTTATGGAAAAGACCTATTTTTTTTAATGAGTTGCACTTTTAGTGCAATATTAAATGTGAAAATAATACAGACTAAGTTTTACATATAAGGTTGCTATTGTAACAGTTACTTTGCTTACATTTAGGAAGTAAACATTGATAAGTCGAGTAATGTAAAAGTTTTAAAAAGTGCACTTTGGATCAAATAAAATGGTCAAATGGACAGAATTGAACCGAAGAGCTTTATGTTTTTTGGTCCCATTTAGTTCTCTAATTCTACTTTATTAGAACTGTTGTGTCAAAGAAAGCTGTATATTTTGAAAACTGGAAAGCCCCTTCAGCATTTAAAGGCCCTCATTTTCACAGTGCTTGCAGTTTTTAGGTTTTGGCAGTGTTTCCACTTTTCTAGATAGATTTTGACATAAATTTAGCCCAGAGCTTTCAAGACACCCAGAGAGGTAGATACAGCTTAATTTTACACATTTTTGAAATGCAATGAGCAGGTGAATCACCAACATGCACAAATATCAAAAACAACTCGGATCAAATTATCCCAATTATCTTTGAAATGGATTGTGCTTGTCAAAGTTTGTTGTTAATGAGGCACAAAAGCTAGATGAAGAAAATCTGTGCGCTTTATCTTCCTGCTTATTCTTTGCCAGGTTTGTTTCTCTATCTGGGGATAGGCTTAAAGTTCCAGCTATTATTTGCAGCTGGTTGTTCTTTTTTCCATTGTTTTTGCTGAATATGCATATTCACTTTTGTAAAGTTATTTCAATATAAGGTGCTTTTGAACACATCATTTTATATAAGTGATTTAACATTTGTTTGATGTCATCATAATTATGGAGGTAATATATATCCACTGCAAGTAAACTAGGTGGTATGCTTTGAAATCAAAGATATCCGACTAGTTACCCCAAGTAGAAGCAGTATTTCTGCCCAAATAATGAAAATGTGAACAAATTTGAAGATGAAAGCCAAAGAATTAAATAAAATGTACTTGTGATTTAAGTATATTGATTTGGAAGATTGAAACTGTTTCTGCCTATGGAAAATACATTTTCTCAACTGTTTCTTTGTCATATGCTGAATCAGAAAACTGAAATTTCAATTAAAATATGGATTTTTTGAGGGAATTTTTTATTGACTGGAGATCAACTAGTGAAAGGTTTTATAATTCCTCTACCTGAATTGGATGACTTAAAGAATAGCACTGTTTCCTCATTGTGCACACAAACCAGTGTCTCTGAATACTAACTGATCCATCTCTGAGGAGCTAGCATCAAAATGAAAAGGGTAGTTTTAAAGGAATTGATTGTCACTATGTGTGGTAAACCACGTTCACTATCGTATCACTGTTAGTAGTGAGCACTGTTCACCACTGTTCGTTATAACTGTATCACTGACCACTATTGTATCACGGTACGAGGTCGCCTCTTGCCACACTGCTATACCTGGGATGACCACTGCCGACTCCGCCTTGGCTCCACCCACCAGGCCAGGTATAAAGGTGAGCGACTGGCTGGTATTCCTCCTGCTTGGATCGGATCACCCACGAGAGTGGGCTCTGTTATTTAGTCAATAAAAACCTTTAGTCACCTTCGTAACTCTTCGCCTTTTATTGGAGGAATTGATAGGTATATCAATTTTATTGACTAAATTTAATGATGTCCGACAACGAGTCACAACCGGCGGAGGAGCCACCAGCGCAGCTCCCAGGAGCACAGCCACACCAGCCAGCTTGGCTGCGAGCCCTCAGACCGCCGTACCTGGACCTGAACCCACGAGCAGCAAACTCAGCCGCAGACTTTAAACACTGGCTGGTCTGCTTCGAATCATACCTGAGAGAATCCAGCGTCCCTCAGGCATCCAAACTAAGTGTCCTGCAGGCACAACTGAGCCCGAGAGTATACACTCTCATCGAGGACATGACTACCTACGAGACCGCCATCAACCTGCTGAAACAGAAGCACCGGACCCCGGTAAACTACATGTACGCTAGGCACCTCCTAAGATCACGGCCGCAACAGCCAGGAGAATCAGTAGCCGAATTCTCACAGGCGCTATATGCACTCGCCAGGAACTGTGACTTTAAATCGGTGTCGGCAGCCGAAAATACTGAAGATAATATCCGCGACGCATTCCTGAAAGGCCTACGGTCCGAGTACTCACGGCAAAGACTGCTGGAAGCTAAAGACCTCAGCATGGAAAAAGCTGAAGCCCTCGCTATCTCCCTGGAAGTGGCCCACCAAGATCAGGAAGCATTCACCAGGTACTGCTCGCGACCCTGGGACTCGGGCCCGACCCCTACCACAGCACCCTTCCCAGCGCCGCCCCCGGGACCTACCTCTGCGTCGGCGTCCCGGACCCAACCGGCCCCGCCACCCCCGGCACCGGCCCCGACATCGGGCATCCGCGATCGGGCCGCCGGCTGTTTTTTTTGTGGCCAGGAGAAGCACCCGAGGTCGCGCTGCCCAGCCAAGAACTCCATATGCAAAACCTGCCTGAAGAAAGGCCACTTCTCCAAGGCCTGCAGGAGCGGATCCTCAGAGGCCAGCAGTGCCGCATGCGAACTATGGGGGCGGCCATCTTCGTTTAGGGCAACTGAGGCCAGCATCCCCACACATGAGTCATGGGGGTGGCCATCTTTGTTTAGGGCAACTGAGGCCAGCATCCCCACACATGAGTCATGGGGGCGGCCATCTTTGATTAAGGCAACCGACCCCAATAGTGCCTCATGTGAGCTACGGGGGCAGCCATCTTCTCCGTCATTTTGCCCTACCTCGTGGGAGACGCCATTTTACTCACCACGCCCGACCGCCTCGCCCGCAGATGACAACGACTCGCTCAGCTACACACTAGCTTCCGTCACCCTGGACCAAACCCGCCCGCACCATCTGTCCAAGTCAATGATGGACATCAAAGTGAACAGCCACGCCACGACCTGCCTGTTCGACAGCGGAAGCACGGAGAGCTTCATCCACCCAGACACGGTGAGCCACTACTCCCTCTCTGTCCTACCAATGCGCAGCCGAATCTCGATGGCATCGAGGTCCCACGCCACGGACATCAGCGGCTACTGTGTCGTGACCCTGTCGGTTAAGGGCACGGAGTATAAAAACTTTAAACTCCTCGTCCTCCCCCATCTCTGCGCTGCCGTCCTACTAGGGCTGGACTTCCAATCCCACCTCCAAAGTGTAACCCTAGCATACGGTGGACCCCTCCCCCCACTCACAGTCAACAACCAGCAAACGTTAAACCGCCCACCGTGTAACACCTGCAGCCTCTCCACCCTCAAGGTCCCGCCACCCTCTCTGTTTGCTAACCTTACCCCTGACTGCAAACCCGTCGCTACCAAGAGCAGGCGGTATAGCGCCGGGGACAGAGCCTTCATTAGCTCTGAGGTGCGGCGCCTCCTGAAAGAGGGCATTATCGAGGGGAGCAGCAGCCCCTGGCGTGCCCAGGTCGTAGTCGTAAAGACCGGCGATAAAAACCGCCTGGTCATCGACTACAGCCAGACCATAAACAGATATACCCAGCTGGATGCATACCCCCTCCCCCGCATATCTGACATGGTCAATCAGATTGCACAGTATAAAGTATTCTCGACCATCGACCTGAAGTCGGCCTACCACCAACTCCCTATCCACCCTGAGGACCGCCAGTATACCGCCTTCGAGGCGAATGGGCGCCTATACCACTTCCTTAGGGTCCCCTTCGGTGTCACTAATGGGGTCTCGGTCTTCCAAAGGGAGATGGACCAGATGGTTGACCAGAACGAACTGCAGGCTACATTCCCCTACCTAGATAACGTCACTATCTGCGGCCGCGACCGGCAGGAACATGACGCGAATCTGGAGAAATTCCTCCGTACGGCCCAACGGCTGAACCTCACCTACAATAAGGAGAAATGCGTGTTTAACACCACGCGCCTTGCCATCCTCGGCTGCGTAGTGGAGAACGGAATCATCGGCCCCGACCCAGAAAGAATGCGCCCCCTCATGGAGCTACCCCTCCCCCACTGCCCTAAAGCACTTAGGAGAACCCTGGGGCTTTTCGCCTACTATGTCCAATGGGTACCCAATTACGCGGACAAAGCCAGACCCCTCCTGAAAGCCACTTCCTTCCCCCTCACGGAGGAGGCGTGCGCGGCCTTCTCCCTCATTAAGGGAGACATAGCCAAGGCCACGATGCACGCAGTGGACGAGTCCATCCCCTTCCAGGTGGAGAGCGACGCATCCGACTTCGCCTTAGCCGCCACCCTAAACCAGGAGGGGAGGCCAGTGGCCTTCTTCTCAAGGACCCTACAGGGCCCCGAGATCCGACATTCGTCGGTCGAGAAAGAGGCCCAGGCGATCGTGGAGGCAGTACGGCGCTGGAGGCACTACCTGGCAGGCAAACGATTTACCCTCCTCACCGACCAGCGTTCGGTGGCTTTCATGTTTAATAACAAGCTGAAGGGCAAAATCAAGAATGACAAGATTTTGAGATGGAGAATCGAGCTCTCCACCTACGATTATGAGATCTTGTACCGGCCAGGCAAGCTGAACGAATCCCCTGATGCCCTTTCACGAATGACATGCGCCAGCGCGCATATCGATAGGCTTCAGACCCTACACGACCAGCTCTGCCACCCCGGAGTCACCAGACTCTACCATTTCATTAAGGCCCGCAACCTGACCTACTCCATCGAGGAGATCAGGACCATGACCAGGAACTGCCAGACCTGTGCGGAGTGCAAACCGCACTTCTATAGGCCGGACCGAGCAAGCCTGATCAAGGCCACCCGCCCCTTCGAGCGCCTGAGCATCGACTTTAAGGGGCCCCTCCCGTCCTCTGACCGTAATGTGTACTTCCTCAACATCGTTGATGAGTACTCCCGTTTCCCCTTTGCCTTCCCCTGCCCCGACATGACCAGTAGCACGGTCATTAAGTGCCTGAATGCCCTCTTCGCCTTGTTCGGGTTCCCGAACTATATACACAGCGACCGGGGCTCCTCCTTCATGAGCGAGGAACTCCGGCAATTCCTCCTAGAGAGAGGTATTGCAGCAAGCAGGACCACCAGCTACAACCCCAGAGGTAACGGTCAGGTGGAAAGAGAGAACGCGATGGTATGGAAGGCCGTCCTCTTAGCCTTAAAGTCTAAGGGCCTCCCAACCTCCCGCTGGCAAGAAGTCCTCCCTACAGCGCTGCACTCCATCCGGTCATTACTTTGCACGGCCACTAACACCACCCCCCATGAACGAATGTTCGTTTTCCCCAGGAAGTCGACTACGGGAACCACTCTACCAACCTGGCTGACCGCCCCGGGGCCGGTCTGGCTGCGGAAACACGTGAGGGCCCATAAAATGGACCCCCTGGTCGAGAGGGTGAACCTCCTGCACGCCAACCCCCAGTACGCCTACGTGGCGTACCCAGACGGGCGGGAGGACACTGTCTCCCTACGAGACCTCGCACCCTCAGCCGATCCGGAAACACCGCCACCACCCCCCCCATCCTCAGCCCAGGTAGACGGCATGCCGGAACCCCACGAGCCCTCGCCGACCACGCAAACACCAGCATCAACACCGGATAAGGCACCAGCACCGGATAAGGCAACACCACCGCTGCGGCGATCGGAGAGGCTTACGAAGCCTCCGGACAGACTGACCTACCAGAATTGGTAGTACACTTCACCCCGCCGGACTTAATTCTAAACAAGGGGTGAATGTGGTAAACCACGTTCACTATCGTATCACTGTTAGTAGTTAGCACTGTTCACCACTGTTCGTTATAACTGTATCACTGACCACTATTGTATCACGGTACGAGGTCGCCTCTTGCCACACTGCTATACCTGGGATGACCACTGCCGACTCCGCCTTGGCTCCACCCACCAGGCCAGGTATAAAGGTGAGCGACTGGCTGGTATTCCTCCTGCTTGGATCGGATCACCCACGAGAGTGGGCTCTGTTATTTAGTCAATAAAAACCTTTAGTCACCTTCGTAACTCTTCGCCTTTTATTGGAGGAATTGATAGGTATATCACTATGTTGGTGTTTTTACTTGTTGCACAATTAATGTTTGCTTCAATATACTGGGCTTATCAATCAAATTGCTTTTGGGGTCAAGGTGAAAAAAAGTCATCATTTTCTCTTCTTGAAAATGTGACCTAATAATTACTTATCTCCCTCAGGAGTTTAAATAACTCAGGAAGAGTGCATGATATTGTAAATTGTGCATAATCTGTTGAAAAGAATAGACTTGATGGGGATAATGCCTATTTCTTAGATACTAGAATTTGAGTGTATATGGTTTATTAGAAAGAAATGTAGTTTCTTATTGGGGTGATGGTGTGCTGGTATTTCGATTGAATGGAGAGGGGTCAAAAGCTTTTTTATAAACAGGCTACGAAACCTATAAATTTGGATTGTAAGAAGGGGCACTAGCCTTGGCAGGTGCTACTGAGCCTTCGGGTCTGACCTTGACTCCTGCACATTTTGACATTGCGTATTTCGTACTGTGCCTGTCTAGGAAGAACAACATCTAACTACTGCTCTCCCTCTTTTACTTTTCAGTCAGCTGCCAGTCACAATGGGCTCTGCTATGTGATCTGGAGACCCAATTGCTGTGTCCAGGGAAAACATGGGGGACTGGGTCCCCACATTTAAATAAACTTCCTTAGCTCAATGATACATTTGTACACCCAGATATCTGTGGGTCTACAATGTTGTTGCTTCCCTGAACATTGTGGCATTTATAATGTGAAGTACTGCCAACTGAAGAAGACTCACATGTTGTTGTCATCTGTTCTCTTCTAATATGAAAGCACCTCTAACTGGTTAGTAATCTGCAGGAGTGCCAATAAAGTAGGCAGAATCATGTTATAAGGTTCCTCTCAAAAACAAAAGAGTGATATATGAAGTCTTTGCATGAAAATGTTACTTGCTATATATTTATAGTCAATGCAATTGATATCTTTATCTAACTTGGGTGTGAAGATATTATTTATTTTTCATCTGCAAATTATTTAAAATATTTTTCAAAACTGTTGCCACCCACAGCTGGGTCTAAGATATTATTTCACTGTGATATTTTTGACTTTTTTAACATGAGATCATTTTTTAAGTTGTTTTTGGTGAAAGATGATTTCAAGTTAAAAGGGTATAGAACATAATAGTATCTGCAGACATCTGCATTATGCAGCATTCTAATAAAGCCATATGCATTATTTTGGCTGAAATTATAACTAATTTCTTGAATACACAATATTTAATGATAAAGTTAGACAATCTCCCTTACAAAGTGCAAAGGTTGTGTTAAAATCAACTGAACAAATGAGGAAAAATATTATTTTAGACGTGGTATAAATAAGGAGCAGAGTAAGCACCAACAATGCAATGTGAAAACAAATGTTACTCACTCGACAGCTATTGTATTGAACAATTTTGTTTTGTGGCATCATATTGATATAAAATGTTTTCCAGTTTTTGGATCACTGACACTGACTGAGCAAGGATTTCAATTGGTCTTCAGGCAATTTTTAAAGCTATTTAAAAACTCAATCAATGTGGGGAAGGTCTGGTTCAGCTTCTGGTGATATTTGCAGCCTTTCCTCAACACCACTCCAGGGAAAGTTCACCACAGGCACCACAACACATATATTTGAACTAAGTGTTGACTAATTAATCAGAGATGCTAATCCTGCTTCATACGGCTGATTAAAATAAATCTTTAGTGGCACCATGCTTTGGACTGGGATCAACATCAGGGAAAGCACTGAAGGAAATAGAATAAATAAAACCTAGGTTGCACAGTTAATGTAACATTAATTGATGTAGGCTGTAATATTAAGAAGTTTACTTACAGCAGCATTTCAGCCACTAAAGTTATTTAGGAAAAAGGCAATTTCATGAAGCAGAAGAAGGCCTTGTTGGATTTTTCATTGTCAGCCACAGATCCACCTATATAAACTGCACACTTCTTTGGGAAATGTGTCTGGCCTGCCTTTAATACATGTTCTTAAATTACGTGTCATTTGGATAATGATTGACAATTTTTGGGTAGCTCTGGAAACTGGGTAGTTCTGTGTTGTTGCATTATATATCTTTCATATTCCTCTAAAAAAACAAAAAAAGTTATTTATGAAGTCTTTGCACTAAAATATTTCCTGTTATATATTTAGTCAATACAATCAATGTCTTTATCTAATATGTGTATCAATTTCTTTTTCTCTGCAATACATTAGCTGGAAACCCTCCCTGCTGGGGCAGGGGCAAGAACATTTAGTTCAGGGTAGGGATATTGTAGTAAGCTTCCCTGCTTAATTTTCCAGCTGTTTCTACTACCACAACATCTCACTTGGGTTGGCATAGCAGAGGAAAATCCTGGCCTTTCTACAAACTCAATGAGGATCAGTCCCAACTTTATTTCTGGAATGCTGATCCAAGGTTGTTAGTCATTAAATAACTCAGTTCTGTTCAAATACAACCGATGAATCAATTAAGGGGACTGACTGATCAGTGGCTGGCATCAACTGAATATTGCTCTGACAAATTTCCAACCTTAAAGGACGCAAAGAATCTCCAAAGGGATATAGATAGGCTAAGTGAGTGGGCAGGAATCAGGCAGATGGAGTATAATGTGGAAAATTGCGAGGTTATCCACTTTGGTAGGAAAAATAAAAAAGCAACTTATTATTTAAATGGGGAGAGATTACAAAATGCTGAGATACAGAGGGAACTGGGGGTCCTTGTACATGAATCACAATAAGTTAGCATACAGGCACAGCAATTAATTAGGAAGGCAAATGTAGTGTTGGCCTTTATTGCAAAGGGAATGGAGTATAAAAGTAGGGAAGTCCTGTTACAACTGTACAGGGCATTGGTGAGACTACACCTGGAGTACTGCGTACAGTTTTGGTCTCCTTATTTAAGGAAGGATATACTTGCATTGGAGGCAGTTCAGAGAAGATTCTTGAGGTTGATTCCGGAGATGAAAGGGTTGTCTTATGAAGAAAGGTTGAGCTGGTTGGTCCTATACTCATTACATAGAAGATAGGGGCAGGAGTAAGCCATTTGGCCCCTCGAGCCTGCACCGCCATTCAATGAGATCATGGCTGATCATTCAAATTCAGTACCCTGTCCCTGCTTTCTCCCCATATCCCTTGATCCTTTTAGCCTTAAGAAATATATCTAACTCCTTCTTGAAGTTTAGAAGAATGAGAGGGGATCTTATTGAAACATATAAGATTCTGAAGGAGCTTGACAGGGTAGATGCAGAGAGGATGTTTCCCCTCATGGGGGAATCTAGAACTAGGGGGCATAATTTCAGAATAAGGGGGCACCCATTTAAAATGGTAATTAGGAGGAATTTCTTGTCTCAGAGGGTCGTGAATCTTTGGAGTTCTCGTCCCCAGAGAACTGTGGAGGCTGGGTCATTGAATATATTTAAGGTGGAGATAGACAGATTTTTGAATAGTAAGGGAGTCAAGGATAATGGGGAGCAGGCAGGGAAGTGGAGTTGAAGCCAAGATCAGATCAGCCATGATCTTATTGAATGGCGGAGCAGGCTGGAGGGCCAAATGACCTACACCTGCTCTTATGTCTTATGTTCTTATGTAAATTTTCTGTGAGGCTATGTACCAGCGATTAAAATGAGGATTTCACTTACCAGATAAGAGAACTTTAGGTTTCTTGCAGATCTTTGCATTGAAAGAATTTCTAGTGTAATAATTGTTGCTTCTAGCACTGTTGTTTAATTCAACAATCAGCAGGCACCTTTTGTTCACAGAATTTCCTACAGAAATAGGCCTCACATGATATCTTCAAACAGTTATTTTCCTGAAGTGGTTTTCTTGCATGAAAATATTTTACACCCATTTCATTTCAGATACATTATTCCACAAAGTTCACAATGACCGTCTGAGCACACACAGAGACAGATTAATCACTGTCTGCAAAAGATGTGGCCATATTTCTGCTGCAGCAGAATGCACTCAGCCTGAGGACTGATTTTATCAGCTAAGGTTACCTTAGTTGGCCTGATGCAGTTACAGATCCAGTTTCATTTTCCTCTTGATGAACTAACTGTACTGTGCCTGTATAGAAGGGACTGAGAGAAACAAGTAGCCAGGAGTTATCCCCTATCTGTACCTGTCAAGGTCACTTTTTATGCCAATCTTACCTCACTTTTGTGCTGCAGGATTTTTTAAGACACCCCGCCCCCCGCCAACCCCTCAACTCAGATAGTGTTTAGATATTACCTAGACAATGATCTCTGAATGTGCTAGTCAGGGCATAAGTCAATATATCTGTTTCCACAGGACAACCTGGCTTTACCAATATTTATGTAGCTGGTCTACATTCCTCTTTGTCAAGTTAAGTTGCTTTCTGGAATTAGAACAACTTAATCAAATATTTTCCCTTCCTATTTGACACAGATTTAAAGTAATTGGCAAAAGAGCCAGAGGTGAGATGAGGAGATTTTTTTTACGCAGTGAATTATTATAATCTGGAATGGTGGTGGAAGCAGATTCAGTAGTAACTTTCAAAGGGAATTGGATAAGTACTTGAAGGGGAGAAAATTGCAGGGCAATGGGGAAAGAGGAGGGGAGTGGGACTCATTGGATAGCTGTACCAAAGAGCCGGCACAGGCACAATGGGCCGAATGACCTCCTTTTGTGCTGTAAGATAAGATTCTCATTTTTATTTATTTTCCTCCCTTTGTTTCATTTCCCCTCCCATCCCATTCATCTGCCAGTGTTTAAGAACTCACTGCTAGAGGAATTACAAATGCTAGCGTAGAATCAATTGAATACTCAGCACATTGGTATGAAGTACATTCTCCCATTATGGGCTGGAGTTTCCTTCTGATTACTTCCCCTTTTCAGACAGTTTTATGGCCCTAAAAACAGTAAAATGGGGCAGGATGGCATACCACTGCAATACTGTTGGAAAAAGCTTACTAGTCTGCTGCACTTCCCACATGGAGCCACAGGTACATCGGGGAAGATAAGGAAAGGTCTCCACGTGATTTCTCTCAATTTGCGCTCCTAAAACAATATAAGGTAACACCACCATTATATAAGTGCTGAATGAGTAGCACAGTGGTAACTGTAATATATGTGGGTAGAACAAATGAAGGACAGAGACACAGAGTTGCTAGTCCATGTTCTTGTTTACTTGGCCAGAGTGAACTCAGCATGCTCATACTAAACCATGTGACAAACCATGTGATAATACATTACACTGCTTTCCCCTTTAAAAAAATGTATGTATTCTCCTCTCAGATACAACAAAATCATGGTCCCACCTTTCCCAGTGATCCATGTACCCCATAACAAAAATTCCTAGCTTTTCTTCTTTTAAATCAACTGCAAATCCTACAAATCCAGTTTAATAACAGGTTTGCGGAGCCTTCCTGATCTCCTTACAGAAGGTTTTGGTGTTGAACCAATTTTCGGGCTGTTTTGTTTTGGTTCTGAACTCAAAGGTGATCCTGTTTCTATCTCAGACTTGTTTGAACCTGGTACTTCAGTTTTTAAAATCTGAATGGAGTCAAACTCATGTATGTGTTCATGATTAAGTGGTTCAAGATCATGTCTTGGTTCATTTCTAGCAGAGATCATTTGATTACATGAACACTTCGGATGTTGTCACCAATTTCAATCAAATATCTCTTGGTTCCACCAATCTCTACCATGGTTTCTATATTTTACTTGTGTGAACTCAACTTTCCAGGGGGACTGAGAACACAAACACACTTGTTTTGTCTGAAACTGTGTTCTTTCTGACTACTGTCATAATAATGTTTCTGACTCAACTGTTTCTGTTCAACTCTTGAGGCCAAATTTGATTGAACAAGACTCAATCGTATTCTCAATCTGCTCTTCATCAAGAGTTCTGCTGGGGTATGTTCAGTTGTAGTGTGTGGAGTAGATCTGTACTTCAGCAAGAAATTTGCCAAACGTTACTTCATGCTGAGTCCCGAACAACACTGCAACATTTGCTTTTTGAGAGCTTCTTTCACTATTCTAACTGACCTTTTGGCTGCTCTGTTTGAAGCTGGATGATATGGTGGAACAAGAGTGTGTTTCTTCCATTTCATGAACTCTTGGAATAGAGAAGAACAGAACTGAGGGCCATTGTCAGAAACAAGCTCTTCAGGTTAGCCATGACATGCAAAGATAGACCTCAACTCATCTATGGTACATTCAGTTGTAGTATTTGAACTGATGTGTTTCAATTCAATCCACTTTGAATGACTATCTACAAGTACCAGGAAATAGTCATTTGCTTTCTCACAGAAGCCTACATGTACTCTCTGAAAAGGTTTACTTGGCCATGACCAGGGTAGCAGTGGAGATTTGGGTGGTTTGCTTCTGCAATTTTGGGAAAAGCTGCATTTGTTGACAAGTGATTCAAGATCACTGTCCAATCCAGGCCAGCAAACAAAGCTTCTTGCAATTGATTTCATACTGATGATCCCAGGATGTCCAGTATGAAATTTGACCAGAATTCTATCTCTCAACGAAGTAGGTTCCACCATTCTGTTTCCCTACTTGATACAACCTTGCTCACGAGACAATTCTGTATGATGCTTATGGAATGGTTTCAATTCTGTGTACAGACACTGATCAGTCCATCCATTCAATGTGTTTTCATACACTATTTTCAGTACTGAGAACTTTTGAGTCTCATCTACAATCTCAGTTGAATTCACAGGAAACTCTTTGTCAACTGCATCTAGCGTGAAAATCTCACTTTCACTCCCAACACATGAGTCCTCATGTAGCAACCTGGACAAGGCATCTGCGATTGCATTTTGCTTTGAAGTGCGATATTCAATCGTATAGTCATATTGTGACAACAACACTGCCCAACGTTGCATTCTTGATGCGGCCATTGCAGGGATGGCAGATTTGGGCCCCAATATTGCAAGGAGCAGTTTGTGATCGGTTATCAGGGTAAACAACGGGAATGGTAGCATGATAGCAAAATACTGCAGATGTTGGAAATCCGAAATAACAACAGAAAATGCTGGAAAAACTCAGCAGGTCAGGCAACATCCGTGGAGAGAAATTTGAGTTGACGTTTCGGGTTGGACCCTTCTTCAAAACTGGAAAGAAAAGAAACTAGATCGGAGGCAGGGCTGCGATCGGACAAAAGAATAAAAGAAACAAAAGAAGTAAAAGAGATTAGAAGCTAGACGAGATGGTAATAGGCTGGGATTAGGTGTAAAGTGTACTGGCAGGGCAAAAGATAGCTGCCAGGTGTGAGAGAGAAACAAAAGGAAAGGCGGGGGGTGGGAAAAGGAGTGGAACAATTACAAGAGAAAATGAAATGGGGGCCGAGCTTATGATCTGAAATTGTTGAACTCGATATTGAGTCCGGAAGGCTGCAGACTGCCTAATCGGAAGATGAGGTGCTGTTGGTAATCGGAAGATGAGTGGTAATGTTGCTGGACTAGTAATCCAGAGACCTGGACTAATGATCCAGAGATGTGAGTTGAAATCCCACCACGGCCCCATGGAATTTAAATTCAGTAAATTAAATAAATCTGGATTAAAAAGCTATTATGAGTAATGGTGACCATGAACTGTCAGAAAAAACCCATCTGGTTCGCTAATGTTCTTTACGGAAGGAAATCTGACATCCTTACCTAGTTTGGCCTATGTGACTCCAGACCCACAGCAATGTGGTTGACTCGTAACTGCCCTCTGAAATGGCCTAACAAGTCACTTGGTTGTAAAGAAACAATAAGAATAAAATCAGACGGACCACCCGGTATCGAACTCAGCACTGGCTACAGACACGACAATGGCACACTCAGCCCAGTTGACCATACAAAGTTCTCCTCATCAACATCTGGGGACTTGTGCCAAAATTGGGAGAGCTGTGCCACAGACTAGTCAAGCAACAGCCTGATATAGTCATACTCACAGAATCATACGTTTCAGCCAATGTCTCAAAATTCTCCATCAGCATCCCTGGGTATGTCCTGTCCTGTCCCACCAGGAGTGGTGGAGCAGTGGTATACAGTCAGAAAGGAGTGGCCCTGGGAGTCCTCAACATTGACTCCAGACCTCATGAAGTTTCAAGGTCAAGCATAGGCAAGGAAACATCCTGCTGATTACCACCTACCGCCCTACCTCAGCTGATGAATGAATACTCCACTATGTTGTAACACCACTTGGAAGAAGCACTGAGAGTAGCAAGGGCACACAATGTACTCTGGTTAGGGACTTTAATGTCCATCATCAAGAGTGGCTCATTGGCACCACTGCTGGCCGAGTCCTGAATGACATAGCGGCCTGCGACAGGTGGTGAAAGAACTAACATGAGGGAAAAACCTACTTGACCTCATCCTCACCAATCTACCTGTCACAGATGCATCTGCCCATGACAGTATTGGTAGTAGGGACCACTGCAAAGTCATTGTGGAGACAAAGTCCCGTCTTCACACTGAGGACACTCTCCATCGTGTTGTGTGGCATGACCACCGTGCTAAATGGGATAGATTCAGAACAGATCTAGCAGCTCAAAACTGGGCATCCATGAAGCGCTGTGGGCCATCAGCAGCAGCAGAATTGTATTCCACCACAATCTGTAACCTCATGGCCCAGCATATCCCTCACTCTACCGTTACCATCAAGCCAGGGAACCCTGGTTCAATAAGGAGTTTAGAAGAGCATGCCAGGAGCAGCACCAGGTGAACCTAAAATGCGGTGCCAACCTGGGAAAACTGCAACACAGGACTACATGTATGCTAAAAAGCGAAAGCAGCATGCTATTGAAAGAGCTAAGCAATCCCACAATCAACAGATCAGATCAAAGCTCTGCAGTCCTGCCACATCCAGTCGTGAATGGTGGTGGACCATTAAACAATTAACAGGAGGAGGAGGAGGCTCTTGAACATCCCCATCCTCAATGATGGTGGAGCTCAGCACGTGAGTGCTAAAGACAAAGCTGATGCATTTTCAGCCAGAAGTGCAGAGTGTATGATTCATATCCGCCTCCTCCTGAGGTCACACCATCACAGAAGCCAGTCTTCAGCCAATTCCATTCACTCCACGTGATATCAAGAAATGGCTGAGCACACTGGATACAGCAAAGGCTGTGGGCACCGACAAAATCCCGGCTGTCGTGCTGAAGACTTGTGCTCCAGAACTAGCTGCAGCCATAGCCAAGCTGTTCCAGTTCAACTGTAACACTGGCATCTATCCGACAATGTGGAAAACTTTCTAGGTACGTCCTATCCACAAAAAGCAGGACAACGCCAATCCAGCCAATTACGTTCCCATCAGTCTACTCTCAATCATCAGCAAAGTGATGGAAGGTGTCATCGACAGTGCTATCAAGTGGCACTTATTTACCAATAACCTGCTCAGTGGTGCCCAGTTTGGGTTCCGCCAAGACCGCTCGGCTCCAGAACTCATTACAGCCTTGGTCCAAACATGGACAAAGTGCTGAATTCCAGAGGTGAGGTGAGAGTGTCTGCTCTTGACATCAACGCAGCATTTGACTGAGTGTGGCATCAAGGAGCCCTAGTAAAACTGAAGTCGATGGGAATCGGGGGGAAAACTCTCCACTGGCTGGAGTCATACCTAGCACAAAGGAAGATCGTTGTGGTGGTTGAAGGTGAATTATCACAGCCCCAGGACATCACTGCAGGAGGTCTCAGGGCAGTGTCCTAGGCCCAACCATCTTAGCTGCTTCTTCAATGATTTGCCTTCCATCATAAGGTCAGAAGTGGGGAAGTTCGCTGATGACTGCACAGCGTTCAGTGCCATTCACAACTCCTCAGGTAGTGAAGCAGTCTATGCCTGCATGCAGCAAGACCTGGATGACATTCAGGCTTGGGCTGATAAGTGGCAGGTAACATTCGCGCTACACAAGTGCCAGCAATGACTATCTCCAACAAGCGAGCGTCAACCACCGCCCCTTGACATTCAAAGGCATTACCATCGCCAAATCCGCCACCATCAATGTCCTGGGGGTCACCATTGACCAGAAACTTAACTGGGCCAATCACGTAAATACAGTGGCAAAAAGAGCATGTCAGAGGCTGGATATTCTGCGGCGAGTGTCTGACCTCCTCACTTGCTTCCACAATAAAAATGAGTTCTCAGGTGACTGATGAGTTCAATGCGGGACCTACAGCCTCTGTCACAGGTGGGGCAGACAGTGGGTGGGGTACTTGGGTTGATGTGCACTCCTTCCGCTGTTTGCGCTTGGCTTCCGCTTGTTCCCGACGAAGAGACTCGAGGTGTTCAGCTCCTTCCCGGATGCTTTTCCTCCATTTTGAGGGGTCTTGAGCCAGGGATTAGCAGGTAGCGGTGGGGATGTTGCACTTTTTCAAGGAGGCTTTGAGGATGTCCTTGAAGTGTTTCCTCTGCCCACCTGGGGCTCCTTTGCCGTGTCAGAGCTCCGAGTAGAGTGCTTGTTTTGGGAGTCTCGGATCGGGCATTGTGGACGATGTGGCCCATCCATCGGAGCTGATCGAGCGTGGTCAAAGCTTCGATGCTGAGGGTGTTGGCCTGAGCGAGAACACTGATGTTGGTGCGCCTATCCTGCCAATAGATTTGCAGGATCTTGTGGAGGCAGCGTTGGTGGTACCTCTCCAGTGCTTTGAGGTGACTGCTGTACATGGTCCATGTCGCTGAAGCATACAGGAGGGCGGAAATCACTACTGCACTTTAGACCATGAGCTTGGTGCAAGGTTTGAGGTCCTGGTCTTCAAACACTCTCTTCCTCAGGCGACCGAAAGCTGCACTGACACACTGAAGGCAGTGTTAGACATTGTCATTGACATCTGCCCTTGTTGACAGTAGGCTCCCGAGGTATGGAAAGCGGTTCATGTTGTCCAAGGGCTCGTCGTGGATTTTGATAATCCGGGTTCAGTACTGTGTGCCGGGGGCAGGTTGGTAGAGGACCTTTGTCTTACGGATGTTTAGTGTAAGGCCCATGCTCTCGTACGCTTCAGTGAAGGTGTTGACGATGGTTTGGAGTTCGACCTCCGAGTGTTCGCAGATGCAAGCGTCGTCTGCATACTGTAATTCGATGATAGAGGATGGGATGACCTTGGATATCGACTGGAGGCGACAGAGGTTGAACAGTTTCCTGTTTCTTCTGTAGATTAGCTCCACTCCAGAGGGGAGCTTACTGAGGGTGAGATGGAGCATTGCAGCAAGGAAGATCGAGAAGAGCGTTGGCGCGATGACACAGCCTTGCTTGACCCCGGTCCGTACGTGAGTTGGGTCTGTGGTAGGTCCATTGGTCAGGATCATGGCTTGCATGTCATCATGAAGCAGGTGGAGGATGGTGACAAACTTTTGAGGGCAGCCGAATTTGATGAGGACACTCCATAATCCCTCACAGTTGACAGTGTTGAAGGCCTTTTTGAGGTCAAAAATGGCCATGTACAGTGGTTGGTGCTGTTCCCTGCATTTATCTTGTATTTCACGCATGGTGAAGATCATGTCCATTGTGCCCCTTAGTGGGCAGAATCCGCATTGCGACTCTGGGAGGAGCTCTTCAGCCACTGGGAAAAGGCGATTGAGGAGGATTCTTGCAATGACTTTCCCTGTGGAAGACAGCAAGGAAATTCCTCTGTAATTACCGCAATCAAACTTGTCACCTTTCTTGAAGATGGTCACGATTAAGACGTCTCTGAGATCCCCTGGCATGCTTTCCTTCCAAATAAGAGAAATGGGTTCATGTATTCGCGGCAATAGTGCTTCTCCGCCATGCTTTAGTGCCTCGGCGGGGATTCCATCTGCTCCTGAAGCCTTGTTGTTCTTCAGTTGTCGGATGGCCTTCTCAACCTTATGCCGGGCTGGGGTTGTGCTGAGGTAGTGGCAGGTAGCATGATGTGTGATGAAGGCGAGGACACTCACGTTGAAGACAGAGTCTCGGTTAAGGAGACCTTTGAAGTGCTCCTTCCAGCGGGCCCTGATTGCCTCTCTGTCCTTGATGAGTACCTCTCCATTCTTGGCCCGCAGTGGGGAAGGGCCTTGGGTGCTTGGGCCATAGGTGGTCTTGACTGCACTAAAGAATCCACGCACGTCATGGTTGTCGGCAGGCTGCTGGATCTCCTGCCCTTTCTCCACCCACCATCTGTTCTTTAGGTCACGAGTTCTTTGTTGGACCTCGGCCTTCAGGCGTCTGTAGAGCTGCTTTCTTGCTCTCGAGTTCTGTTGCTGTTTCCAGATCAGGAATGCCTTGCACTTGTGGCTTATTAGCTCCTGGATCTCCCGGTCATTCTCGTCGAACCAGTCTTGGTGTTTCCTGGTCGAGTGACCGAGCGTCTCTTTACAGGTGCTGATTATGGAGGTCTTGAGTGCAGACCAGGTGCTGTGGGCACTCTGTGTCTCTGAATCATTGGGAGTCATCACGTTGGTTGTGAGGCACAGGCTGAATAGAGCATTCTTAGCGGGATCTTTGAGTGCTCCAGCGTTGATTTTCCTGCGGTATTGCTTCTGTTGCCGCTGCTGTTTTGGGGCTACATTGATGGAGATGACAGAGTGGATTAGGCGGTGGTCTGTCCAAGCAGTCATCAGCTCCTGTCATGGCGCGGGTGATGTGGACGTCCTTGTGGTCCCTTGCTTGGACGATGACGTAGTCCAGCAGATGCCAGTGCTTGGAGCAAGGGTGTTGCCATGAAGCCTTGTACTTGGCTCTCTGACGGAACAAGGTGTTGGTTATGACAAGGCCATGTTCTAAGCATTCCGTCAGGAGCAGGGTACCGGTGGAGTTGACTTTCCCTACCCTCTCTCTGCTGGTCACACCTCCCCAGAGGTCTGTGTCCTTTCCAACTCTGGCGTTAAAGTCACTAAGGAGGATCAGCTTGTCGCCCATTGGGACTCGGGACAGGGATTGTTCGAGGCTGGAGTAGAATTCCTCTTTGGTCTCGTCTGTGGCTTCCAGTGTTGGGGCGTATGCACTGATGACCGTAGCGCACTGGTTCCGGGCTAGGGTGAGCCGTAGAGTCATGAGGCACTCGTTTATTCCACAAGGGGAGTCTCTGAGACGCCCAACTAGCTATTTTTTTATGGCAAAGCCTACCCCATGGAGGCGGTGTTCTTCTTCAGGTTTGCCTTTCCAGAAGAAGGTGTAACCTTCACCTTGCACTTTGAGCTGGCCTTCCCCTGCCCGCTGGGTCTCACTTATGGTGGCGATGTCTATGTCAAAATGTCTGAGCTCCCGGGCAATGATAGCAGTATGGAATTCTGGCCTGTCGCTGTTGTGGTTGTCCATGAGGGTCCTGATGTTCCAGGTCCCGAACTGCAATTTTTAAAGGGTGAAGAAGCCTGTGCATGATTTTTTTTATCGTGGGGCGGTCGTTACACACCAGCTACCACACGGGTTTGACAGAGCAACATCTTGGTCCAATGGCAAGAGGATCCAAGACAATTGGAGACCAGGCTCTACTACATTAGCCTAGCACACACACACAAACATGCTCGTACTGTCTTCCTCCCTCCTTCCTGCAGGTCCTCTCTGCCTGGGTTTCATAGGATGCAGTGTGATCCTCCCGACCTCACTGGAGGGAGTGATAGTCCAGGAGGTTTCTGCAGCAACAAGGTACTATGATGAGGTATTATGGATAGTGGTGGCTTCTGGAGTGGCAGCTACCACTGCTTCATTAGATACTTTGAGGGTCAACCTGAACACTACATTTATATAGGGCTTCCAAGATCTGATTTGTACTATTTGATGTGTAATGACAGTGATTAAAAGCACAGTAGCACCAGTCCCCAGCACCAGTGGGCTGCAAGAGGTGGTCACAGATGTCACTACTCCTCTAAAGAGTGACACTGAGCCTGTGTCCTTAAGGTGCTTTCCCATATCTGAAGGAGCTTCAGGCATGGCCCCAGCACCCCTTGACACTAGGAGAGAAAAGCTGTTGGAAGCTGGTCGCTATGAGACAGCTGCTTCACTGAGACAAGAGTCACCTCAGAGTTCTAAGGCTCCAGGGGAAGCATCCCAGTCACCCACCACTGAACCTCATCTCATTCAGAGAGCACTTTATTGGAACAGTAGATTAGGACTTTGAGCAAGTAAGTTAACTGGCACAAAAGGTAGATACAGTGCTAAGACATCGTTTTAGATAGAGTGAATGGACTTGGCATCTTGTATTGGATATTGTTCTGAAAAGTAAACATAATTTTACCACATAGAAATCTGAGTTCATTCTTGCAACTATTTGATATTTTATGATGATAGGAAAATGTAGTCTTCAGACATGAAAAAATAGACAGATGTCCTTGACAGTGAGGGGCTTTGTTCGGGTGTCAAGAGAGAACAGGTAGGTTTGAAGTGACTACAGTTGGTGTGTGTTGTGTTTGTACCGCTATACACAACTACATAAAATAATAAAGCAGCAGAGACTGAGAGTAACTTCAAGTGATCTTTACTGGGTAACTGGAACTTCGGCACTGACTATACAAATCGATACGCGTCTGTTATATACGTTCGCAACTAAGGATGTACATCCGTAAAACAAAGTTGTCCCTTCAAAGTTGTATACATTACACTTCCTCCCCCTTTAGTTTAATAGTATATTAACGCAAAATTTATATAATTAACATACAGAGTCTGTCTTTACAGTAACCTTTTTGTTTTCTTAAAAGTAACAAAATTCAAATTCCAACATAACATTTTATTTTGTCAACAGCCCTCTTACAAGTCAAGTCTCTGGGGAGGCCTCCTCTGCCTCTCTGGGTAACGTCTCTCCAGACTCTTTTGCTTTGGGGAATGAGACTGTACAGGTACAGGTGCATTTAGTGAGCTATCAGCACAGGCAGAGCTCTCAGCTGTGGATGAGGCTGGTGCTGATGCTGATGAATCAGGAGTGTCTGTTTCCATGTCAGGTGAGTCTGGGCGAGGTATAGGGGTGTTTTCCACCTGAACATCCAGAATTTGGTCCACATGACGTCTCAAAACGTTCTCTCCCACATCCACAGTATACATCAGTGGGCCCTCTCTTGTGGATATTTTCCCTGGTTGCTACGTTTACGTCCGGAAATCACGAGCAAGAACTGACTGTCCCACACTGAAGCTTCTTGTTGGCTCAGCATTCAAATGTTTGAACTATTTGTTGTCTACATCACGACGTACATTCGGTTTAAGAAGGTCCATGCGAGATCTCAGGTTACTGTTCAGAAACATCATCGCTGGAGTCTGATTAGTGGCTGTGTGTACTGCGTTCCGATAAGCAAAGAGGAAATTGTCTATCTTGTGTTGCAGTGGTAGATTCTCGCTGTACATTGCTTTGGTGGCCTTCTTGAAAGTCAGTATGAATCTTTCTGCCAAGCCATTTGTAGCTGGATGTTACGGGGCAGATGTGTAGTGCTTGATTCCATTTTTCCTCATGAAACCTTGGAATTCGTCAGAGACAAATTGTCGTCCATTGTCTGTGCAGATTTGTTCTGGTAGGCCATTTCTAGGGAACATGGTCCTCAGAACTGAAATGGTCTTTTCAGATGTGGTTAATTTTATTTTAATGACCTCGGGCCATTTGGAATGTGCATCGACTGCAATGGCCCCGATTTTCGGCTTGTGTGGGGAATGGTCGGATTTCCCCGAATGTGGGGTTTCTGACACACATAAAAATTTCCCTCAAGTGGCCAATTCATTCCCAGCATGTGGGAAGCCTTGCTAATTGTCCAATTCGAGTCAGAAATCCCCACAGTATGATGTCATCATTTGTGGTGCTTTCAAGGTCCATAGCAAGCACTGCATCCTCTGAAGGCTTCCAAACGAACCATACAGGATGGCAGAGGAGCCTGCAGCAGCTGTGGGCAGTGCCAGACCCCGAGCTGCCTCCAAATTCGACAAGGCTTCACTGCAGGCATTATTGGATGGGGTTAGGGCCCACAGGGAGGTCATCTTCCCTAGGTCAGGGAGGAAGAGGCCTCCCACTGAGACCAATGCTGCATGGATGCAGGTGTCAGCAGATGCCAACTCGTTGGGAGTCACCAGAAGAACCTTGGCATTACATCTCTATCTCCTTCCTTTACTCCCCCACAGTACCATCCAGAGCCCCCGTCCTCACTGTGGAGGAGGAAGAGGCTGTGCAGCCAGACTCCTCAGAGGAAGCTCCAACCTCTGAGGGTGCAGCATCAGCAGAAGTAAGCGCACCCAGCACCAGCGCAGACACTCACGCCTCGGGGGGACCTTCGGGACATAGAGTAGTGTTGCCACCTGGTGTTTCACAGCTCACAAGTGAGCCTCAGCAGATTCTGGAGACAGGTACAGCAGTGGAGAGTCCTCGTCGGAGGGCGCAGGACTCTGCCAGCTCAGCTCAGCTGCACTGCATGTCAACCCTCTGCCTCTGGGTCCATCCGCAAGAGAAGAGGTGATGGATCTCCATGCACAGATGCAGGAGTCTCTGGCAGGTTTTGTCTCCAGGGTCACTGCGAGTGTGGAGCGAATGGAGGAGTCCCAAGCAACCATGAGCAGAGCCTTTGTGGAGTCATTGGCGCATGAACGCATCACCATGGAAAGGTTGGCAACCTCCATGGAGGAGATAACTCACCAGGGTACGGAAAACATGGTGAGTGCACAAAAGAGAATGACATTTCTTGGGGAGCGTTGGCCATCTGTTGAACAGAGAAACCAGATCTTCATGGAGGTCCTTCTGAGTAGGACTGCCAGTGCAGATACGGGTCCCCATGGCCCCCTAAAGTGCAGCAAGGTGCTCTCAAGCCACTTCCAAGCGCTGGCCCCTTCTGGCCTGTGCAGCTTCAGGTGAGTGAGCAGCAGCCTGGTGCTCCTGGTGCTCATCCTACTGTTCCTGGTTCTGCTGCTGCCACCTCTGCTGCTGGAGATCCTCTAATGGCAAGAAGGGAAGGAAAAAAATGCGTCCCATGCTTCTCGTAGATGCCTCCGCTGAGGAAGCACTGAGTGAGGGTGGTGAGAGGGGCGTCCCAGGAGATCGCATTGGAGAAGTGTGTGAGGCTCCAACCTTCCACAGCTGTGCCTAAGCCTTGAAGAAGTAGCCCCAAACGTGCAACAACAAGGTCCTTCAACATACAAGTGCTGGCCCTTTAAATCGCAGCTTCTCCTTACCTGCAGTTGACAGCTAGCAAGCTTCATGCCAGCTCTTAGCAGCGGGGTTCCCCGCAGGCGGGTTTCAGGTGGGGAAAGCCCCAAAGTCGCAATGGCACGGGAAAATCAACTTCAACAAGCAGATAATTGCTTGTTCGTGCCCCAACGACCAGTCCCGCCAGTGGCGGCCGGGACTGAAGCGGGGCACGGGGAAACGGCAGTCCGAAAGTCGGACGGGGCGGGGAATCAGGCAGGGGGGTCCCGACCCGCTTTTTCGCCGATTTTCGGCCCCCAGCCACATGAAAAGCCGCCCGACGGCGGCCAGAAAATTGGGGCCATGGAGTCCATGAACGGTCCAGCAAAGTCGATGTGCACACGTTGCCATGGTGATGAGGGCCATTCCCATGGATGGAGAGGGGCTTGTGGTGGTGCGTTCTGGACCTTTTGACATCCTGAGCAGCTCTTTGTCAGGTCCTCGATCTGTTTGTCAATTCCCGGCCACCACACATATCCACGGGCAAGGCTTTTCATCTTTACCGTACCTAAGTGGCCTTCATGCAGTTCATCTAGCACTCGGTTATGAAGCTTGGGAGGAATCAAAGCTCGTGAGCCGCACATCAGTGTTCCCCGACACACTGACAACTGCTCCCTCCTAACTGAGAATGCTGGAAACAATAAGTCACCAAGCGCTGGCCATCCCTTCACAGTGATGTCATAAACTTTTGACAATGTAGGGTCATTGCGTGTTTCTCTTTCAATGAGGGAATTTGTCACTGGTAGCTGCTCAACTATTGTTGTGTGAAATACCTCTGCTGAGTCAATTGTTGTAGTTCTCTCTGAGGTCGGCAGTGGTAAACGTGACAAACCATCGGCATTGCCATGTTGCTTGGTCCCCTTGTATTCAATGTCATACAGGTGAGCCCCTAGGAAGAGTGACCATCGCTGCAGCCGTTGTGCCGTCATCACTGGAACGCCCTTCCTTGGGTTGAAGATTGAAACAAGAGGCTGGTGGTCAGTTAACAGTGTAAACTGTTGACCATACAAGTAGTGGTTGAATTTCTTAACTCCCCACACAAGACTGAGGGCCTCTCGGTCAATCTGTGCATAATTGCATTCAGCTGTAGTCAATTATCTTGAGGCAAAGGCTATTGGTCTTTCTGAGCCGTCTGGGAACTTATGTGACAACACGGCACCAATGCCATGGGGTGAAGCATCACATGCCAGTCAAATAGGTAAGGATGGGTCAAAGTGAGCTAGCACCTCTTCTGAAGTAATGAGTCTTTTACTCTCTTGAAAAGCTTGTTCACAGCTGTCACTCCACTTCCATTGTGATCCTGTCTGTAGCAGTGCATTTAGTGGATGTAACACTGTGGATAGGTTGGGCAAGAACTTGTGATAGTAGTTCACCAGTCCAAGATATGATCTCAACTGAGACACATTTTCAGGTGTTGGTGCATTAATCACAGCTTCAATCTTGTCTGGAGACTTGTGTAAACCGTCCTTGTCAATCACATGTCCACAGTATGAGATTTCCTTTTTGAAAAACTCACACTTGTCTCGGTTCACTCGGAGCCCATACTCCCGTAACCTGATGAGCACCTGTTCGAGGGTGGAAAGGTGGTCGTTGTCATTCTTGCCAGTAATGATGATGACATCAAGATAACACTGAGTACCTGGGATCCCCTGCAGGACTTGGTCCGTTGCCCTTTGCCAGATTGCAGGAGCTGATGCTATTCCGAATACCAACCGATTGTACTGGTAAAGACCTTTGTGTGTATTTATTGTCAGGTACTTCTTTGATGCATCATCAATTTCCATTTGGAGATAGGCCTGGGCCAAGTCAATCTTTGTGAAGCATTCCCCTCTTGACAGGGAAGCAAAGATGTCCTCAATGTGAGGCAATGGGTACTGTACTGTGTGGAGGACTGGGTTAACAGTCACTTTAAAATCTCCGCAGATGCGCACATTTCTTGGCTTTCCTGGTTTTGTGCTGGAGGTTTTCTTCACCACTGAAACTATAGGTGTGGCCCATTCACTCCAATCCACCTTGGACAGGACCCCTAACTGCACAAGTTCTCCAGCTCTGCTTCTACTGAAGGGTGAATTGCATAAGGCACTGGTCTGGCCTTGTGGAACTTTGGATTTGCGTTCTCCTCAATCTTAATTTTTGCTTTCATGCCCTTAAGTGTTCCTATTCCCTTCTTGAAAACTTCCTGAGGGTCAGAGAATATTTGTGACAGTCTCTCAGGAGTGGCGTTGCTGTCCTCCTTTGCTGACAGAAACAGTGCTTGGATGGTGTGCCAATTCAACTGTATTTTCCTGAGCCATTCGCGTACCAGCAATGGTGGTCCTCCATTTTTCAGTACATAGAGGTTAAATTGCGGTATTTTTTTTTCTTTGTATGTCACTGTCACTTTTATTTTACCTTTGGGGCACACTCTTTGTCCTGTGTATGTCTTTAACAGTACTTTAGTTGGCCTTAGCAGTATGTGTGAAAACAGTCATTTGTAGTCATGTACAGAGATCACTGTTAAAGCTGAGCCTGTGTCCAACTCCATTTTCAGCCTAACTCCTGCCACTTCTAGAGTAATCCATATTATTCTGTGATCCTCTGTCTCTTTCACACTGTGTAGTTTCAGACAAGCCAAATCCTCTTCCTCTGAGTCTATGTCACTTTTTTTTTAATCTGTACTGTTTCCAGTCACGTGGTGTACCTTCTTGTATCTTTCTTTGCAAGGTTTCTTGTTTTCAGTCACTTGATGTACCTTCTTGTTACTCTGTATTGTATCAGTTTTCTACTTCTTATTTGCTTTGCAGACTCTTTCAATGTGCCCTTGTCTGCCACATTGTCTGCAGTCTTTGGCCTAGAATTTCGCTATCGCCGCGCCAGGTCTTTAGCGCCCGAAATTTAGCGCTCGCCCGGATTCCCGTAGCGCCCGCCTGAAATTCAATTGCAGCGCCCCAAGAGGGAGGCGGGCGCTATTGCAGGGTTTGGCCGCCTCGCTTGGGGCGCTGAAAGTCAGTTTCAGGCGTCCAGCTGCTGCTGCGCCACCCGATGCGGTGCGGCAGGCTGGGGTACTGCAGGCCTCCTCCTTTTCTTAAGGAGGAGCTGCCTGCAGCCGTGAGATCGCCGCTGGATTCCCCCGGCAAATGAGCCCGGCACCACGGACAAGTGCCGGGCTCGCGGGTGTCAGACACCAATGCCGCGGGGGGGTTGTGTGGGAGTCCGAGGAGGACGGAGCGGCCAAGTGGCTGCCGGGAAAGCGGCCGGCCGCACCTCCACCTTTACGCCCCGGCCTCTCGGAGCTGCAAGGCCCCGTTTCACAAACGCTCCTTGCGCCCGCTACGGGTGAGGCGGCGGCAAGTGAATTTGGGCGTTGGAACCGGGGCGCTGCGCACACCGATGACGTCATCGGTGCCGGCGCAGCGCTACCGGCTAACGCCACCATTTGCGCTACACTGAATTCCAGGCTACCAACAGCGCTGGCGCTAAAGACCTCTTTAGGCGCTAAGTGGGCGCTAACACCACTGAATTTCTAGGCCTTTGTCTTTAAACCAAGTCATTGTGGTCATGTGACATTTTGCCACAACAATAACACTTCTTTTCTTGTTTCAGTGACATTTTATTAGTTGAATATTCCAGGGATTTTTGTTGAATTTCTAAAGCGCCACGTGCTGCTGCTTCCATTGATATTTGCGATACTCAGAGCCTTCTCCAATGTGAGGTCTTTTTCAGACAGGAGTTCTTTTGTGTGCTTTCATTTTGCATGCCACACTCAAATCTGTCCCTCAATGCATCTGATAAGCCCACTCCAAATTGGCAATGTTCTGATAATTTGCACAACTTTGCCAAATATTCAAAAATGCTTTCATTTTTGCTCTGGTTCTGCTTATGGAATTTAAATCTTTCAGCTATGAGCAGTGGTTTGGGGCTTAAATGGTCTTGGAGTGTGTCCACTGTTTGTTTGAATGTTTTGTTTGCTGGCTTTTCAAGAGTTAATAAACTACGTAGCAGCCCATATGTCTTTGCGCCCATAACACTCAGCAAAACAGTGGCTTTCTTTTCTACCTCCACTCCGTTAGCCTCACAGTACAACTCCACTCTTTCAATGTAAGTTGTCCAGTCTTCAATGCTGCTATCTCATGCTGCAATAGTGCCAATCATCGCCATTTTTTTTCCAAACCCGTTTTTCTTTCTTTACTAGTTAGCTGGCGTCATGCAAGTCACTGTGCACTTTTCACTTCACTTACGTATCCCCTGCCTAGCTTAACAAGCGTACTCCATTTTCTCTGCCTTCTCGCTCCTTTCTTCCAAGTTTCGGTGTCCTCTGGATGCGATGCCAGAATAGGAAGACGTAGGTTCATAATTTTTGTCACCAATTTGTTGTGTTTGTACGGCTATACACAACTACATCTATATATATAAAAGGATAGTGGTGTCTGTCCGTCTGTCTGTCTGTATGTATGTCTGTCTGTATGTATGTCTGTCTGTCTGTCCGCTATAAACTCAAAAGTTATAGAGTGTACCTACACATATGTTATATCAAAAGAAAGCTGATGATCAGGGGAGTGTCATAGGCATATTTACTTTTTGGTCAGACAAACATTGTTCGGACAGTATACAAAAAACTTTCAAAAATCCGCTCATTAGCGGTTGACCAATCCTACCGCTCATTAGCGTTGAGTGACGTGATGGTTGACCAATTGGGGGGCGTTTCATGGCATTTGTGGGTGGGGCCTAATCCTTCAAACTGCTGAGCGGGAGCTGAGCTGAGGTGAGTGGCGGCCATTAAAGACCAGCCGGGCCTGAAGCGCTGGCGGCCGCCCTTCTTCACCCGCAAAATCTCCCTTCGGCTCTCACCTTTTAGCGGGGGAGAGGCTGCTTTAAATTAGATTGTTCACTCAGTCGCGTCTCTCTTCATCTCTTTTGTTTTTCTTCTCTCTGGCCAGCTGCGCGGGTAAACAGAGAACCACGCGGCCCGAGAGACAGCAAGCAGGGGAGCAGGGGAGCAGTGGCAAGGGCTCTGGCTCAGTGGATCGGGCGCTCATCAGGGGTCGGCCCACAGCACATCGACCGAAGGAGCGGCGGCTCTCTGTCTCCTTCTGCCCCCTCTCTCTCTCTCTCCTTCCCTCCCCTCTCTCTCTCCCGCCGACCTCACAAATTGGCAGCCGCCCTTCTTCACCCGCCGGGTTCTCGGACACGGGAGTCCGGAGCGAAAGGCCTTCGACTGCCGCCCGGCCAACCGGGTCCAAAGGCCCGCCTGGTTAAACATGAGGAACCCCGGACTCGCTTCTGAGCGATGGGCACCCGGCCTCCCGGTTTCTGACTGACTCCGTTCTGCTACCGAGGTGAGTCGGAGGGAGAGGGAGAGAGAGGGAGGGAGAGAGAGAGAGAGCGGGGAGGGAGGGAGAGAGAGGGGCAGGGAGAGAGAGGGGCAGGGAGGGGGGGAGAGAGAGAGGGGAGAGAGAGAGTGGCAGGGAGAGAGAGGGGGAAGGAGAGGGAGAGGGTGAGGGAGGGAGAGAGAGAGGGGCAGGGAGAGAGAGGGGCAGGGAGAGAGAGAGGGGCAGGGAGAGAGAGAGGGGCAGGGAGAGAGAGCGGCAGGGAGAGAGGGGGGGAGAGAGAGAGCAGAGAGAGAGAGCGGCAGGGAGAGAGAGAGGGGGAGGGAGAGAGACAGGGTGAGGGAGGGAAAGTGTGAAGGGCTGGGAGAGGGAGGGGAGCACACCTTCTTCCTTTCTTCGGCTGCCGCAATTCAAACTTCCCGCCGACCTCACAAAATGGCGGCCGCCCTTCTTCACCCGCCAGGCTCTGAGTCCAGCCCCTTCCCCGGGGTGTCTTCCTCTCTTCTCTATCTCCTTCCCTCACTCTCTCCTTCCCGCTCGCTCTCTCTCCCTCTCTCTCTCTCTCCTTCCCTCTCTCTCTCTCTCTCCTTCCCTCTCTCTCTCTCTCTCTCTCCTTCGCTCTCTCTCTCTCCTTTCCGCTCTCTCTCTGTCTCTCTCTCCTTCCCTCTCTCTCTCTCTCTCCTTCCCTCTCTCGCTCTGTCTCTCTCTCCTTCCCTCTCTCTCTCCTTCCCTCTCTCTCTCCTTCCCTCTCTCTCTCTCTCCTTCCTTCTCTCTCTCTCTCTCTCCTTCCCTCTCTGTCTCTCCTTCCCTCTCTGTCTCTCAATTCAATTCAATTCAATTCAAATCGCTTTATTGGCATGACAAGGTACATCTTATGTTGCCAAAGCATCGAAAAACATTCATGGATGTACACAAAAATACAGATCTATCCATACAGTGTATAAACAGATATATCCCTGAGTGTATAAATATACATTCATATCATTTGTATATACTCTTTTCTTATATTTAGTGGTTGTCCCTCTGTTTATGGCAAGCTGTAACATAGTGTGCCGCTAAGGTTACACAATTTCTCTCTTCCCCTAGTAGGTATGGGTGTTTTTGGTCGTCATTCAAATTTCTGACTTCCGGGCATATTTTTGTGAATTTTGGGTAGAAATTCTCCCTTATGCCCTGATATTTTCTACAAGCTGTGAGGAAGTGCATCTCTGTCTCCACCACTCCCTGACTGCAGTGAGAGCACATCCTGTCCTCTCTTGGTAGCCGGGTCTGCCTGTGTCTACCTTTTTCGATCGCCAGGCTATGTTCACTAAGTCTGTACATTGTCAAGGTTTTTCTCAGTTTGCTATCCTTTACCATGGTCAGGTAATCAGCCATGTTGTATTGTCTGTTTAGGGCCAAGTAGCAATTGAGTTTGCTTTGGGTTTTTGTTGTTTCTGTCCAATATGACAGATATTTTTCCTTTTACTTAGCGACGATTGTGTTGGGTCGAATTCTTTGTGTTACGCTGTCACTGTCCTGGGGCTGGTTATTGTTAGTAGTGTTAGTAGTTACTTCACTGAGTCCAGGACTAGTTGACTGAGGGTATTCTTCTTTATTGCCCTCTCTTGGCATTTCAGGGCTTCGTAATGATAGCATTGGGGGTTGCTCATTTCTAGGTGTTTCCAAAATTTGGTGGCTCTTTTTTGGATAGTGATTATTAATGGATATTGGCCTAGTTCTGCCCTGCATGCATTGTTTACGGTTTTCCTTTGAGTCTGGAGGATACTTTTACAGAATTCTGCATGTAGGATCTCAATTGGGTGTTTGTCCCATTTTGCAAATTCTTGTTGTGTTAGCGGTCCCCACACCTCACTGCCATAGAGTGCAATTGGTTCAATTACTGATTTAAAAATTTTGATCCAGATGCTAATTGGGATTTCTATTTGGATTGATTTTTTAATGGCATAGAAAGCCCTTCTTGCTTTCTCTTTCAGTTCATTCACGGCCAGATGAAAATTTCCTGTAGAACTGATTTTTAAGCCCAAGTATGTGTAGTTAGTGGTTTGTTCAATTTTGGTTGTTCCTAGTGTGAAATTTATTTTGGGTCCCTGATGTCTGGATCTTTGCTGGAACACAAGGACTTTGGTTTTTTGGGGATTTATTGTCAGGGCCCAGGTCTGGCAGAATGACTCCAGCAGATCCAGGTTCTGCTGTGGACCCTCCTTAGTTGGTGACAGCAGAACCAGGTCATCTGCATAGAGGTCATCTCTCTCTCCTTCCCTCTCTCTCTCTGTCTCTCTCTCTCCTTCCCTCTCTCTCTCTCTCCTATCCTCTCTCTCTCCTTCCCCCTCTCTCTCTCTCTCCTTCCCTCTCTCTCTCTCTCTCTCTCTCTCTCCTTCCCTCTCTGTCTCTCTCTCCTTCCCTCTCTCTCTCTGTCTCCTTCTCTCTCTCTCTCCGTCCCTCTCTCTCTCTGTCTCTCTCTCCTTCCCTCTCTCTCTCTCTCCTTCCCTCTCTCACTCTCCCTCCTTCCCTCTCTCTCTCTCCTTCCCTCTCTCTCTCTCTCCTTCCCTCTCTGTCTCTCTCTCCTTCCCTCTCTCTCTCTCCTTCCCTCTCTCTCTGTCTCTCCTTCCCTCTCTCTCTCTCCTTCCCTCTCTCTCTCTCCTTCCCTCTCTCCCTCTCCTTCCCTCTCTCTCTCCTCTTCCCTCTCTCTCTCTCTCTTTCCCTCTCTCTCTCTCTCTCTCCTTCCCACACAGACAGACAGACAGACAAACTCATTTAAATGCCCTCAAAAAACCCTCGGCACCGTCAGGCAATCCAGCTAGTAAAATAATAAAGCTGCAGAGACTGAGAGTAACTTCAAGTGATCTTTACTGGTTAACTGGAACTTCGGCACTGACTGTACAAATCGATACGCGTCTGTTATATACGCTCGCAACTAAGGATGTACATCCATAAAACAAAGTAGTTCCTTCAATGTTGTATAGAAGCATAAAAACATAGAAGATAGGAGCAGGAGTAGGCCATTCGGCCCTTCGAGCCTGCTCCGCCATTCAATGAGATCATGGCTGATCATCCAAATTCAGTACCTTGTCCCAGCCTTCTCCCCATATCTCCTGATCCCTTTAGCTTTAAGAAATATATCCAACTCTTTCTTGAATGTATTTAATGAACTGGCCTCCACCGCCCTCTGTGGCAAAGAATTCCACAGGTCCACCACTCTCTGGGTGAAGAAATTCCTCCTCATTTCAGTCCTAAATGTCCTACCCCTTATCCTTAGACTATGACCCCTGGTTCTGGACTCCCGGACCATCGGGAACATCCTTCCAGCATGGAGTCTGTCTAGGCCTGACAGAATTTTATAGGTTTCGATGAGATCCCCTCTCAATCTCCTAAACTCCAGTGAGTATAAACCCAAATGACACAATCTCTCCTCATACATCATTCCTGCCATCCCAGGTATCAGCCTGGTGAATCTTCGTTGCACTCCTTCCATGGAAAGAATGTCCTTCCTCAGATAAGGCGACCAAAACTGCACACAATACTCAAGGTGCGGTCTCACCAAGGCCCTGTACAACTGCAGCAAGACATCCTTGTTGCTGTACTCGAACCGTCTTGCTACGAAGGCCAACATACCATTTGCCTTCTTAACCGCCTGCTACACCTGCATGCTTACCTTCAGCGACTGGTGCACAAGAACACCTAGGTCTCTTTGCACTTCCCCTTCTCCCAATCTATTGCCATTCAAATAATAATCTGCCTTCCTGTTTTTGCCACCAAAGTGGATAACCTCACATTTATCCACATTATGGTGCATTTGCCATGTTTCTGCCCAATCACCTAACCTGTCCAAATCGTACTGGAGTTTCATGACATCCTCCTCAAAGCATACCCTCCCACCCAACTTTGTGTCGTCTGCAAATTTGGAGATATTACATCCAATTCCCTCGTCCAGATCATTAATATATATTGTGAACAGCTGGGGTCCTAGGACCAATCCTTGCGGTACCCCACTAGTCACTGCCTGCCACTCGGAAAATGACCCGTTTATTCCAACTCTTTGCTTTCTGTCCGCCAACCAGTTCTCTATCCAAGTCAATACCTTGCCCCCAATCCCATGTGCCATAATTTTGCACGCTAATCTCTTATGCGGGATCTTATCAAAAGCCTTCTGAAAGTGCAAATACACCACAACCACTGGTTCTCCCTTATCTATTTTACCAGTTACATCCTCAAAAAATTCCAGTAGATTAGTCAAGCATGATTTACCTATTGTAAATCCATGTTGACTTTGTCCGATCCTGTCACTGCTTTCCAAGTGCTCTACTATTACATCTTTTATAATGGACTCTAGCATTTTCCCCACTACCAATATCAGGCTTACCGGTGTATAATTCCCCGCTTTTTCTCTACCACCTTTTTTGAATAGTGGGGTAACATTAGCTACCCTCCAATCCATGGGTACTGTTCCAGAGTCTATTGAGTTCTGGAAGATGACCAGCAGTGCATCTACCATTTCTAGGGCCGCTTCCTTAAGTACCCTGGGATGTAGATTATCAGGCCCTGGGGATTTATCGGCCTTCAGTCCCATCAATTTTCCTAACACCATTTCCCTACAAATACTGATTTCTTTCAGTTCCACCCTTTCATCAGACCCTATGTTCCCCGGTATTTCTGGGAGGTTATTTGTGTCCAACTTTGTGAAGACAGAACCAACATATGTATTTCGTTGTTCTGCCATTTCTTCGTTCCCCATTATAAATTCCCCCCGATTCTGAATGCAAGGGGCCTACGCTTGACTTTGCCAATCTTTTTCTCTTCACATATCTATAAAAGCTTTTACAGTCAGTTTTTATGTTCCCTGAAAGCTTACTCTCATATTCAATTTTCACTTTTTTAATGAATCCCTTTCTCCTCCTTTGTTGAATCCTGAACTGCTCCCAATCCTCAGGATTATTGCTTTTTCTGGCCAATTTGTATGTCCTCTCCTTGGATCTTATTCTATCCCTAATTTCCCTTGTTAGCCAAGGTTGAGTCACCTTTTTTGTTTTATTTTTATGCCATACTGGGGTGAACAACTTCTGTAGTTCATCCATTCGGTCTTTGAATGTTTGCCACTGCCTATCCACCATCAATCCTTTGAGTGCCATTCCCCAATCAATCCTACCCAACTCGCTCCTCAGACCATCGTAGTTTCCTTTATTTAAAGTGAGGACCCTAGTCTCTGAGTCAACCACTTCATTCACCATCTTAATGAAAAATTCGATCATATTATGATCGCTCCGACACAAGGGGCCTCATACAACAAGATTGCTAATTAATCCTTTCTCGTTACATAATACCCAGTCTAAGATGGCCTGATCTCTGGTTGGTTCCTCGACATATTGGTCCAGGAAACCATCCCGTAAACACTACAGGAATTCCTCCTCCACAGTATTGTTACTAATTTGGTTGGCCCAATCTATATGTAGATTAAAGTCACCCATGATGACTGCTGTGCCCTTATTGCACGCTTCTTTAATTTCCCTTTTGATGCCATCCCCAACCTCCGCCTTACTGTTTGGAGGTCTATATACCACTCCCACTAATGTTTTTTTCCCTTTAGTATTTCTCAATTCTACCCATACAGATTCCACATCATCAGAGCTAGTATCCTTCATTAAAATTGTGTTAATCCCTTCTTTAACCGGTAATGCTACCCCACCTCCCTTTCCTTTTTGCCTATCTTTCCTGAATATCGAATACGCCTGGAAGTTGAGTTTCCAGTCTTGGCCATCCTTGAGCCACGTTTCTGTAATCCCAACCAAATCATATTCGTTTACCTCTATTTGCGCAGCCAATTCATTCACCTTATTACAAATGCTCCTCACATTAAGACACAAAGCCTTCAGGCTTGTTTTTTTTTCTCTTAGACCTATTAGAATTATTATTTACTATGGCCACGTTTGATTTAAACACTTGATTTCTCTGACTGCCACTTTTGTTTTTCTGCTTCCTATCTTTTGCTTTTATCCTTGTTTCCCTATCCTCTGTCTCCCTGCACAGGTTCCCAGCCCCCTTCCATTTTAGTTTAAACCCTCCCCCACAGCACTAGCAAACAAATCCCCTAGGACATTGGTTCCAGCCCTACCCAGGTGCAGACCATCCGGTTTGAACTGGTCCCACCTCCCCCAGAACCGGTTCCAATGTCCCAGGAACTTGAATCCCTCCCCCTGGCACCATTCCTCTAGCCATGTATTCATCTGAAGTATCCTTCTATTTCTACTCTGACTAGCACGTGGCACTGGTCGCAATCCTGAGATTACTACCTTTGAGGTCCTGTTTTTTAATTTACCTCCTATCTCCCTATATTCCACTTTTAGGACCTCATCCCGCTTTTTACCTACATCGTTGGTGCCTATATGCACCACGACAACTGGCTGTTCACCCTCCCCTTCCAAGATGTTCTGCAGCCGCTCGGTGACATCCTTGACCCTTGCACCAGGGAGGCAACACACCATCCTGGAGTCTCGTTTGCGGCCGCAGAAATGCCTATCTATTCCCCTTACAGTTGAATCCCCTATTACTATTGCTCTACCACTCTTTTTCCTCCCATTCTGTACAGCAGACCCACTCCTGGTGCCAGGAAGTTGGCTGCTGCTGCCTTCCTCTGAAAAGCCATCCCCCCAACAGTACTCAAAGTGGTGTATCTGTTGGAGAGGGGGATGGCCACAGGGGACCCCTGCACTACCTGCCTGTGTCTAGTACTCTGCCTGTTGGTCACCTGTTCCCTTTCTTCCTGTCCAACCTCTACCTGTGGTGTGTCCAACTCCCTAAATGTGCTATTCACAATGTCCCGAGCATCGCAAACGCTGCAGTATGCATCCAATCGCAGCTCCAGTGCCGCAATGCGGTCTGTCAGTAGCTGCAGCTGGGTGCACTTCCTGCACACGTAGTTGTCAGGGACACAGGAAGTGTCCCTGAGTTCCCACATATCGCAGGAGGAGCAGATCACGGGGCCGGGCTGTCCTGCCATGATTTACCCTGTAATTAATTGAATTTAAATTAAATCAATCAATCCCACTAATTACACTACAGTTAAATAGTTTACCAACAGTGCCCGCTACACCAGAGAGACCTTAGAAACTATAAACCAGATTTAAAGTTTAAAAAAGAGAGAAATACTCACCAACCAATCACTTACCTGCTTCCTGCTGACGTCACACTTTGATTACTTTTTACCTCTCTCCCCTGCTGCTGATTTGGTCGGGCCTCGCCTCGCTCCTCCTTTTAAAGATGCCGCGCTGCTTGTACCTCACGCAGGTCACGCATTACAGTGTATAAACTTTCATTCATTGAAAGCACTGGGCTATATATTTTCCTTTCTTTGATTTCTGGTTCTCCTGTTCTACGCCCTCTCCTTCTTGTTCTTTTAAGTGTTATTCTCAGAATGTGGGCAATGCTTGCAAAGCCTCGTTTATTGTCCTGCTGTAATTGCTGTGAGAAGGCAGTGGTGGGCTTTCTCCTTGAACTGCTGCAGCCCTTATAGTGATTGTGCTCCCACAATGGAGCGAGGAATTCCAGGATATTGACCTATGCACCCTCCTCATGCTGTGGGAATGGAAGTGTTTCCCCACCATCTTCAGTGTCACCCTCTTCAGTTTCCGGAAGTAGCAAACCTTTCTTCATAGTTATATTCTAGAGGATGCAGTAAGCTACAACAATTCACTGCAGTGTGTTGCCAGAAATATCCAAGTGTCTAAAATGAGACTTCAGAATGCTCTGTCAAACTCTTGGTAGTACCATTGTTAGAAACTAGGGGTGCCTACAAATGTATATGGATACACGAATAATACTGTGTTTAAATGATTGTATGTTTCAGATCAAGACAAGTAAGGGGATTGGTTAAGTTTTGTTTTCCTGGAAAACTTGCATTAGTATTTGAGACAGTCTTTTTAATCGGTTAGATTAGGTGAGGCATAAACATTCCACACAGGGGTTCATAGGATGGCCCTGCCAGGCTAGTTATCTGTTGTTTGTAAGTTAGTATTTTGACTTTGTTAATGTATCTTTAATTTGGCAAGTGAAGGCCCAACCTATGTTTCTTCCATTATTACTAATAACCATATTATAATCTCTACAGATAGAATTTGGAGTTTGTTCAGCAGAACTGCTTGCGAAGATAATTAAAAGTTAATTAGGAAAAGACATAGAATGAAAGGAATTTGAGGAGGCTAAGGTATCCATCTTAGAATGGGCCATTTGCTAGATGAAGGTGAGATAGCGACTGGCTAAAGTGCAACAGCTCTGGCTGGGGCCATGATTAAGAGGGATAGGGTGAGGCCTTGTATTTGCTGGGTCAAGGAGGATAGCGACAAGAGAGATAAGACACAAATTCCAAAGGAAGAACCTTCAGAAAGATTAAATAATAAGACAAATTGGATGAAGTAATGAAACCCCCTTTTGAGGAGGGCTTCCATCAAAGAATCAAGATGAAGAACTTGACGCCCCATTGGGTGAAGAGGTTTTAGAGGAACCTCTATAGGTTAAATGGTCTTGTCAATAACTTGGCCTCAGGTCCGCCCCTAAAAAGAGGTTAAAAGTGACACCCCGAGTACTTGCCCACACAGACGGTGGAGGGGAGAGCCAAGCAGAAGTTGCAAAGAGAAGTTGGGCTGGTTGAACACTCTTTTGCGAGTGTTCCCACGCTCACCATTGGAGGTTCTAGAAAAAGAGAGAGAGAGAGAGGCCGGAAGCCAGAGAACTGTTCACGCATGCCAGCCATCTGCTTGATCGGGTCCGGTATCAGCTGCTTGTCATGGTCGTATGTTTTTGCTGTATTACTAGTGCATTATATTCCATCCTAAGATCTGATTAAACACAATATACCCACCATATTGGTTTGCACTCGATCCTGTTTACCAGAGATATGTGAATCCCTGCACCATAGACCTCATTATATCTGTTGTCCCCCTCTGCCTGTGGAAGATTACTGGAGTTATCAGCCATGACTGCAGGAGATAGCCCTGATCACCAATCAACCATGCTGATACGTGGCTTTGAATCATCAGGGCTGCTTTGGCAGATTGGCACATGATGAAAGCTTCATGACAGCTTCGATGGGATATTGAATTCACATGCATGATAAGGTGATTGATATCACACAAAATTTTGCACATTAATTGAATGAAAACCTTTCTTTCTCATGAAATTGGGAAGGTTTTCATATGGAACATTGAGAGCCACGTGTGCTCCATCAATTGCTCCTTAAATCAGTGTGAACCTTGCCAACGTGTAGAACTGGACTCTCACTCTCTTTGTTTATCAGTTTCCAATGAGAAGGAAATTAAGTGCATGTCCATCCACCACCTCCACCCACCACCCCCACCCACCAACTCCAGCCCATCACCCCCTAAGAGAGCATCAGTCACTTTCATTATGCTACCTGGTTAATTGGTAAAAGTCAATTGAAGCTATATGGAAGACAGGCAGTGTTGTTCTTCTGCTGGAAGTGTGTAGTAGATCTTCAGCCAGCAGCTGGCATATCTCCCCAATTGGGAACCGCAACCTTCCAAGATGCTGACAGTCCAGACTCAAAACATAGGGAAATCGAGGTTACCTGCAGAAACCCGTATTTCAGCAGGAACCCGTATTTCTGCAGTGCTCACTCAATAGAGCAATAACATTCTTGACAGAACCTCCAGAGCACCAAACAGTACCTAACCCTGCCGAGTCCAGTGAAGCTATAAAACTGTTATCTTCCCAATAAAATTGGCCCAGTATGTCCTAGCCATAAAAATACGACAAATCTAATCTGGCCAATTGCCATTCTATCAGCCTCCTCCCGAGTATCAGCAAAGTAATGAATAAAATCATCAAATATCATCAAATGACACCTACTCACCTTTAACCTGCTCGCCAATGCTCAGCTACTTGGCTCTTAACCTCTTAGCTTTGATCCAGGAAGGGTGCAAGAGATGGAGGTCAGAAGAGGAAATGTAAGTGACATCCCTCAACATCAAGGCAGCATTCAATCGAGCATGGCATGAAGGGAAACTTGGTCAATGGAGGTCACTGGGAAAACATTGCAGTAGCTGGAGCCATACCCGACACAAAGAAAGATGGTATATGATTGTTGGAAGCAAATCACTGTAGCCCCAGAACAACCCTTCCAAAGTTCTTCAGGACAGAGTTCTTGGTCCAATGATCCTCAGCTGCTTCTTCTTCTCTTCATCATAAGTTCAGAGGTGGGGCTGTTCACTGAAGATTCTACAATTTTCAGCTCCATTCATAATTGCTCTGATAATGGAGCTGCCCATGCCAAGCTGCCATAGGACTTGGACAACATTGAAGCTGGACTGACAAGTAGCAGGTGACATTTGTGGCATACAAATGCCAACAAAAAAAGATCCAAAAAGCAGTCCCTGACTTTCAACAGTATCACCATCACCAACTCTCCCACTATCAACATCCTAGGGTCAGCATTGATCAGAACCTTAAGTGGACCAGTCATAGTAACACTCTAGCTACCAGATCAGAGCAGAAGCTGGGTACTATTTGACACGTGGCTCACCTCCTGACCCATCAATGTCTCTACAAGGCTCAAGTCAGAAGTGTGATGGAACACTTACCACTGTTCAGAAGGTAATTTGCACAGTTTCCTAATTACAAAATCACAAGTTGAACAAAATAACATCCTCATAAAGGAGATTTATCTTACATGTTTTTAATAGAGTTAACTTGTTCTTTACTTGAGGAAATTCTTAGGATGCAGTTACACTGCAAGTTTAGCATCAGTGCAAAGCAATTTCCACATTGGGTAAATCTGGAGTCAGTGCCCAGTGTGACTCTGGAGTGACACAGTGTGAAACCCCTGGAGGCAATTGTCTCCTGCTGTACGGTTCACCACTGCACGGATTATAAATCCAATGCAGTCTCTTGATTTATTTTTAAAAAGTGTTTTTAATGATTTTTATTCTTAACACTCTGTTGATTTTATAGGATTTAAAATCAACATATGTAAATTTACTTGTTCCTTGCCCCATATGATTTATTCAATTAATTTCTGAAAGGTTGAATATAATTGCATATTCATTCTAAAAACCCTTATGAAGTGAAAAAACAGCTTAATTAAATGCATTAATGAATGTTTTGTTAATGGACCAATAAAAATGTGATTCTTTTAGCACTGGCTTCTCAATACACAACAAACAATAGCTCAGAATTTGTTGGAATGGGGCATCTCGCATTGAGCACCATGAGTTGAATTTGTTCCTCACCCTCCAACTCAAATTCTTTTTGTGTGAATTGATAACGGTGCAGCTATATCAACAGGGAATCTGGGACCTTGATGAACAACAGGACCAATAGTCTATCTCCTTAACCAATGAAATTTAAGAATTTGAATGGTTAGTAAAGCTCTGCAGTGGCAGCTTGAACATCTTATTATTTAAACAAGGTTAATTAAAATGTCACAGAATTACTTGCAGGAAAATGTGTAGTTCTAAGTTTTTTTGCATCTGGAACATGACACATAAACATATAAATAAAACAACCTCGTGCCCAGAGTTCAGGTCATTTTTTAATTCATGAAATTCAGGAACCAAAGGCAGCTGCTGTATACACACCAAAGCTATATATTTTATAGCAATTCACAACAACTCAAATTTGATGATCTTCCTCTCTGCCAGTCAGAAACATTTCTTACTTTGCCAGTCAGTTACTAGCCCGCGTATTCTCAATCAGCTACATCCACGTCCAGTAAAGCACTTGCCAATCTGTAAGAACGTAAGAACATATGAATTAGGAGCAGGAGTAGGCTATACGGTCCTTCGAGCCTGCTCCGCCATTCAATAAGATCATGGCTGATCTTCCACCTCAACTCCACTTTTCCGATTCCCATAGCCATTGATTTCCCTAGAGTCCAAAAATCTGTCTATCTCAGCCTTGAATATACTCAACGACTCAGCATCCACAGCCCTTTGGGGTAGAGAATTCCAAAGATTCACAACCATCTGAGTGAAGAAATTCCTCCTCATCTCAGTCTTAAGTGGCTGACCCCTTATCCTGAGACTATGACCCCTGGTTCTAGACTCTCCAGCCAGGGGAAACAGCCTCTCAGCATCTAAGCTCTCTTTGTATCCTTTCAGTTCTAGCATTTAGTTGTATTCTCTAAGGCACTTTTTTCCTCTGTGAAGGATTTACTTCCTTTTACAATTTCCCCAGTTTAACTTGCATCCTGGTTGCGTCATTTATGTGGCATGTGCAGAACAATTATCATTAATTGCAATTCAAAGGCAAAATACAGCGGATGCTGGAAATCTGAAATATAAACGGAAAATGCTGGAAATCCTCAGCAGGTCAGACAACATCTGCGGAGAGAGAAACAGAGTTAACGTTTCAGGTCAGTGACCTTTTGTCAGAATTGGAAAATGTTACAGATGTAACAGGTTTTAAGCAAGTACAGAGGAAGGGAAAGGCAGTGGCGGAGGTGCGGGTGGGGGTGTGGGGGGGAGGGAGGAAAGAACAAAAGGGATGGTCAGTGATAGGTTGGAAGGCAAGAGTGATTAATTGACAAAAGGGTTGATGGTGCAAGGCAAAAGGGGGTGGTAAAGAAACAAGTAAAGAAACAAAAGATGGGTCTAGAGGAGCTGTAATTGAGTCTGGAAGGTTGTAAAGTGCCTAATCGAAAGAGTAGCTGTTCCTTGAGCTTCCATTGCGCTTCCTTGGAATAGTATAAGAGGCTAAAGACAGAGACGTCAGAGTGGGAAACGAGGTTAGAGAGTAATGTTTGAACAGTTAAACAAAGCAGTTAGAACTGGGTGTGTGGAGAGCAGGGTGTGGTACAAAATTATCAATAGCAGGAAAATATAAAAAATCCACAAATGAACAGGATATCATGCTAAAAAAACAAATTCCATCCAGAGATACCAGGAATTTACATTAATTTCACTGAGAATCTGTCACCACCTTTGGTGTGAAAGGTATATACTCAGCAGTTTCATTGAAATTCTAACAATTGCTTATGGGCTATTTAACTCTCTAAGGGATTCATCAAGTTCACTGCATAGCAGGACATCTTGTTTAATTCACAGAATAGTATTGCATTTTTTTCAGGATTATTTTTCCTACTTTAGTTGTGCTATAGGCTGTCCTCATTATAAGGTGCTCAGGAGCCAAACATGTTATCTGTTGTAATGAGGTGCATGCCATGGTGAATTTCCATAAGGTACATGAGTTGTCCAATAACCTTAAAATGTCGTTAGTGTTATAAATGTGAGCCTCATTGAGGTGACTTCCTTATTGATTTAGTTATCATGAAGAATAATGGCACCAGATAAAGGAACATTGTCAACCTTGAAGGTGGTGACAGTGGAATACACTCCCAGGTCATGTATGACACAAATTAATTACTGTACTAAACCCAATTAATGTTCTAGTAATGCACATAAAAACTAACCTCAAATAACATACTCCACTACACTACTGGCATGATCCTTTATTCCACGTCCATTATCCTGTAGTCTTTCCAAGTAAGTTGACAAATAGACATGTCAAACCATCAGCAGTTTTATGTAATTAACCCATCTCCATTGGAAATTTGATTGAGGCTTCCAGCATTAATTTTTCTTTGTTGTTTTAACTGGCATTTATAGAAAGGATTATCAAACCTTATCCTTATTATACTTGTGAATCATTGTCAATAATGTCATAAAATATTTTACTACATTCTGCAAGAATATACAGAAAGTTCATCTGAATTTAATAAAAGAAAATTGAGTGGAAGAGTGTTCTGGGGCGGTGCACGATGTGCAAACAATTCAACACACCGCATTGTTGTTACCTGAAAAAGGTTTTGTGGTTTTATTTCTGCTAATAAGTAATTTCAACTCTGAATTATTCCATGCTGAAAATAGTAGGCTTAGCACTAAAATTTGTTGCCGTGCGCATATCCCTAAAACTTTTATTTGCATTATATTGCTTTTCTGCATTGCTCTGAATGGATGGTTGAGGGACAGCTTGCAATATAGCAACATTGCAGAAAACTAAATTCAAATAATTTTTAAAAGGTAAATGCCATACCTGGTTGTGCTTGAGTATATTAATAACAGGGTCTAGATAACAGGAGTATAAAGGAATTCTACAGCTGATACAATGGCCTGTAAATTGCAGTTGGAGGCTTGCCGCTCGCGTACGCCTCCAAATCGCAACAAAACTATGCACTTACCTGATGGCTCCAGAACTTCGGACTATTGCGGTCCTGGGCATGCAGGGGTACGCAAGCGTAAAGGCCATGGATCCCGGGGCGCATGTGGTTCACAAGCATCCCTGGGATCACAAGGGCCAGGCCAACCGACGACAAAGGGGGTTTCCTATTATGCTTATGGGGATTCCATTTACGTACGGAATCCACATAAACATATTAGGAATCACCTAATAAATACAATTTCACAACACTGAAATAAAAATAAATAATTACAGGTTAAAAATTAATTAAAATATCCTTTACTTAAAATTAAATGTACACATTTTAAAACAGGACAAAAATAACCTAAATTAATTTGAAATATAAGTGAATGTTTAAATCATTAAAAAAAAATTAACATTTATTTTAATCCTTATGCTGGTAAAAGGCGGCCTTACACCTGCTTTTACCAGGCATAAGGGTTTTGTGGGTATTCACTGGGCAGTAGTTGGGCAAATAGACCAAACTTGCACCAGCGAAAGTGTTTTTGCAGTGGATGCGTACAATCTGACAAGGTGAACCTTGACAGATCACAAGTTCCGCGTTTTTAAGCGTGTGCATCGCAAGCAGAAACCTGGAACTTGCGGGGCACTTACAACAGTGTATGCTGTGCATATGTGGTCAGAGGCCCCGTAAAATCCGAGCCATTATTTCAAGAACTGTGAGAACTGGACTTTGGAGAACAAGAAGCAGCATTCTTCAGGTATTCATGTGGAGCATGAAATAGGAATAGATAACTGCAATTGAGGGGGAAGGAAGGCATTGGCCTTTACCTAGGACTTAAGTTCTAATCCACCCCAAATCGATGGGCTGAAAATTTCTGAATGCATGATCCTCGTAGCATAAACCTATACCTAATCTGGTTATCTCACAGAGATTGAAAAAATCTCAATTTGATGCAGTTGGGAGTAGTCTTTTCAGATTGAGGTACATTGTTGGAACATTATTCACCATGCTATACTTAATTTGGGAGTGAAGATGCTTATATAGGTTAACTGAAATGTATTCCATGCCCTAGTACAAACAGCACAGAATGCCATAGTCATAGAGTCATAGTCACAGTCATAATGGCACAGAAGGAGGCCATTCGACCCATCGAGTCCGTGCCAGCTCTCTGTGGAGCAATCCAGCCAGTCCCATTCCCACGCTCTATCCCCGTAACCCTGCAAGTTTATTTTCCTCAAGTGCCTATCCAGTCTCCCCTTGAAAACATTTAGTGTCTCCGCTTCCACCACTTCCGTCAGCAGCGAGTTCCAGATTCTCACCACTCACTGCGTAAAAAAGTTTTCCCTCACGTCCCCCCTGTATCTCTTGCCCAAAACCTTAAATCTGTGTCGCCTAGTCCTTGAAGCATCAACTAATGGGAAAAGCCTTTCACCATCTAGCCTATCCAAACCCGTCATAATCTTGTACACCTCTATCAAATCACCCCTCAACCTCCTTTGCTGTAATGAAAACAAATCTAACTTCTCCAATGTGTCTTTGTAGCTAAGATCCCCCATCCCTTGAATCATTCTGGTAAATCTCCTCTGCACCCTCTCAAGGGCCTTCACATCCTTCCTAAAGTGTGGTGACCAGAACTGGATGCAATACTCCAGTTGTGGCCTAACCAGCGTTTTATAAAAGTTCAGCATAACTTCGCTACTTTTGTACTCAATACCCTATTTATGAAGCTTAAGTTCCCATATGCTTTGCTCTCAATATGCCCCGCCACCTTCAGGAACCTATGCACATTAACTCCCAGGTCCCTCTGTCCCTGCACACTTTTAAAACTGTGCCATTAAGTGTATATTGCCTCTCTCTATTCCTTCTGATAAAATGCATCACCTCACACTTCTCTGTATTAAATTCCATCTGCCACATCTCTGCCCATTCTGCTAGGCTTTCTATGTTCTGTTGCAGTTAATTGGTATCATCCTCACTGTTTGCCACACCCTTAAGTTTGGTGTCATCAGCAAATTTAGAAATTCTACTCTGTAGTCCAATATCCAGATCATTCAAATATATCAAAAAAATCAGTGGCCCCAGCACTGACCCTTGGGGAACACCACTGTCTACCATCCTCCAGTCTGAAAAACAGCCATTTACCACAACTCGCTGTTTTCTGTCCTTAAGCCAATTCCTTATCCAAGCTGCCACTGACCCACCTATTCCAGCGAATATGAGCCTCAATTTTGTTAACCAGCCTTCTATGTGGTACTTTGTCAAACACCTTCTGAAAATCCATGTAGACAACATCCATTGCATTCCCTTCATCAATCCTCCATGTTACTTCATCAAAAAATTCAACTAGATTAGTCAAATATGATCTGCCTTTTACAAATCCGTGTTGGCTCTCCTTAATTAGCTTAAACCTCTCCAACTGCCTATTAAATTTTTCCTTGATTATTGTTCCTAAAACTTTACCCACCACTGATGTTAAACTGACAAGCCTGTAGTTACAAGGGTTGTCCTTACACCCTTTCTTGAACAATGGTGTGACATTTGCTACTTTCCAATTCTCAGGCACCTCCCCCACATCTAGGGAAGAGTGGAAAATTATGGCAAGCACTTCTGCTATCTCCTCCCCCAATTCCCTTAGCAACGTGGGATAGAAACATAGAAACATAGAAGATAGGAGCAGGAGTAGTCCATTCATCCCCTCAAGCATGCTCCACCATTTAATGTGATCATGGTTGATCATCCAAATTCAGTACCCTGTCCCTGCTTTCTCCCCATATCCCTGAAGCCCTTTAGCCTTAAGAAATATATCTAACTCCTTCTTGAATATATTTAATGAATTGGCATCAACTGCCTTTTGTGGTAGAGAATTCCACAGGTTCACAACTCTTTGGGTGAAGAAATTCCTCCTCATCTCTGTCCTAAATGGCTTACCCCCTATCCTTAAACTGTGACCCCTGGTTCTGGACTCCCCCGCCATCAGGAACATCCTTCCTGCATCTAGTCTGTCTAGTCCTGTTAGAATTTTATAAGTTTCAATGAGATCCCCTCTCATTCTTTTAAACTCCAGTGAATATAAGCCCAATCGACACAATCTCTCCTCATACGTCATTCCTGCCATTCCAGGTATCAGTCTTGTGAATCTTCGCTGCACTCCCTCCATGGCAAGAACATCCTTCCTCAGATAAGGTGACCAAAACTGCACACAATACTCAAGGTGTGGCCTCACCAAGGCCCTGTACAACTGCAGCAAGACATCCTTGCCCCTGTATTCGAATCCTCTCGCTATGAAGGCCAACATACCATTTGCCTTCTTAACCGCCTGCTGCACCTGCATGCTTACCTTCAGCGACTGGTGCACAAGGACACCCAGGTCTCCTTGCACTTTTCCTTCTCCCAATCTATTGCCGTTCAGATAAAAATCTGCCTTCCTGTTTTTGCCACCAAAGTGGATAACCTCGCATTTATCCACATTATACTGCATCGGCCATACATCTGCCCAATAACCCAACATGTCCAAATCATACCAGCGTTTCTCGGCATCCTCCTCACAGCTCACACGCCCACAAAGCTTTGTGCCATCTGCAAACTTGGAGATATTACATCGAGTTCCCTCGTCTAGATCATTAATATATATTGTGAATAGCTGGGGTTCTAGCACCGATCCCTGTGGTACCCTACTCGTCACTGCCTGCCTTTCGGAAAAGACCCGTTTATTCCAACTCTTTGCTCCCTGTCTGCCAACCAGTTCTCTATCCAAGTCAATAACTTACCCCCAATCCCATGGGCTTTAACTTTACATGTTAATCTCTTATGCGAGACCTTATCGAAAGCCTTCTAAAAGTCCAAATACGCCACATCCACTAGTTCTCCCTTATCTATTCTACCAGTTACATCCTCAAAAAGTTTCAGTAGATTAGTCAAGCACGATTTACCTTTTGTAAATCCATGTTGACTTTGTCCGATCCTGTCACTGCTTTACAAGTGCTCTGCTATTACATCTTTTAAAATGGACTCTAGCATTTTTCCCACATTATCAGGCTTACTGGTCTATAATTCCCCGTTTTCTCTCTACCAGCTTTTTTAAATAGTGGGGTTACATTGTAAAGGAAATAGCCATATTCTAAGAGATACACCATCCTATGAACAGATTTCTGATATTATCAATACATGACATACTGGCCTAGAAATTGGGTATAGCCCCGCTTGAGGCATTAGAACTGGCGCTGCACAAAGTTTATAGCCAGACGAAACTTATCGCTGCCTTGCGAGATATTGGGTTGCATCGCCCCCAAAGGGGATTGAGGCACTAACTCAGACGTTGCACGGGACTCCTAAGGCGCAAAAGTTCAGGCGCTACCCAATATCGTCGCGGACGGGCGCAGCGCAGGTGATCTCAATTACCAGAGACCACGAGACTTCCAGGCGCCGGCCGGCTCTTAAAGGAGTGGGTCAGTCAGCCTGAGCTGCTACACTCAACGCCCTGTAGGCCTCAGAATCGGCGCTCGCCCTTCTTTGGCGCAGGAAACTTGGTGAGGATGGAGAAGATGAGACAGAGAGCAGAGCGCTTCAGCACTGAGGCTCTGGACCAGTTGGTGTCTGCAGTTGCGCGCCATTGAGATGTTCTGTATCCTGACAATGGCAAGAGGCCGAATCAAAAGGCTTACCGGCGATCTTGGAGGGAGGTTTCTCAGAGGGTCAACTCCAACAGCATGACGACCAGGACCCCTGTTCAGTGCAGGAAGAAATTCAACGACCTCACTCAGGTCGTTAGGGTGAGTGTTGGTTATGCAAACTTTTGATTCCCTCCATCTGCACCTAACTTCGAGGACCCTGTTGCCATGATGCCCCAATGGCCATCTGTCAGCAAGCACCCATGGCCCTTTCTGGGCACACACATGGACATTTCACTCAAGGCCACATGTAAGGGCTCTTGCACCATGTGGGGCATCAGATGATCTCTCAAGGCATCATGTAAGGGCTCTTGCACCATGGGCGGCATGAGATGATCTCTCAAGGCATCATGTAAGGGCTCTTGCACCATGGGGGGCATGAGATGATCTCTCAAGGCATCATGTAAGGGCTCTTGCACCATGGGGGGCATCAGATGATCTCTCAAGGCATCATGTAAGGGCTCTTGCACCATGGGGGGCATCAGATGATCTCTCAAGGCATCATGTTACAGAACTTCCCCTTCTTTCCCTTGCAGGCCAAGCTGGCGACGATGCGAAAGGAGCAGCATCAAACCGGTGGCGGACCTCCACAAGTGGTCACTCTCACGGATCTCGAGGAGAGAGTGCACCAGATTCATGGAGGAAGTCTGTCTGGTCCTCTTACCACTGCAGCTGCCGACCCCATTCTCGACAGCGAGGGAAAGGCTCTGACCTTTTGCAGCTGTCTCCTTCCACTTGGTCCCCCCGCCAGCATGCTTCCTCAGTGTGCCGCAATGTGCCATGCCTTTCCACCAACCTGTCCTTTTGCTCTTCCACCTCCCTGCTTTCAGATGATGCATCACCAACTGGGGCTCCACGCCCTGAAGCTATCAGTGCCAGTGCCTCCGGAGGCGAGGATCAGGAGGAAGCCGGACCATCCATTCCAATCTCAGGGGAGCATAGACATGTACAGACTGGGGATAGTAGTTCCCTGGAGGGGAGGGGAGGGGGCTCTGAGGATCAGGCAGTTGCCGGACCAAGCGGCATGCAGCAACGCAAGGGGGGTAGGCAAGTTCGGCCACCGTCTCCCAGGAGGGAAAGGCAGGTAGTGATGACTGCTGCACAGAGTGCAGAGGAGGTGCGTCGCCTGGCTGAAATGAGCACCCAGGCCCGGCTCAGGCACACTGAGCTGATGGCTGCAGTGGGGAGGATGCCTCAGTCAATAGATACACTGGCAAAGAGTGTGTTGGACTTCGGGGCAACAATGGAGAGGACTCTCCAGGACTTCAGGGCAACAATGGACAGGACTCTCCAGGGCTTCGGGTCAACAATGGACAGGACTCTCCAGGGCTTCGGGTCAACAATGGACAGGACTCTCCAGGGCTTCGGGTCAACAATGGACAGGACTCTCCAGGGCTTCGGGGCAACAATGGAGAGGTCTGTCGAGGGCTTTGGGCCATCAATGGAGAGGACTGTCCAGGGCTTCGAGGCCGCTATGGAAAGGACTGTTCAGGGCTTTGGACAATCCCTGGAAAGGTCTGTGCAGGGCTTGTCTGAGGCAGTGGAGCGGTCAGCACCGGCCTTGTCCGAAGCAATGGAAAGAACTGTCAAGGGCTTCTCCGAAGCACTGGCACCTGGCTCACAGGTCCTCACTGCTGCGACGCAGTCACTTGCCGGCCTCGTCTACACCCAGATTGAGGTAACGCGAACTCTCACTGCAGCCACCCTATCTGCATCAGCTAGGATCACCCCGGGCCCTTCCAGTCCCATACAAGGCCAGGAATCAGTGGAGCATGCGATTGTGGTGGATGAGCCGAGCCAGTCACCTCAGAGAGCCAGTGTCTCGTCCGACAATGGTGCAGGTGTCCTCTCTCGGCAGGTGACCATTCCACATGCCAGCGCTGGCACGTCTGCAGTGCAGCTGCCACCACCTGCAGTGCACACTGCTTCCAGCCATGCTCAGATCAAGCATCCTGCGTCCGCACCCTCCAAACCCAGAGGTCGGCCAGGCCGTCCCTCAGGGGCTTCTGCGCTTCCAGACAGTCAGCAGGCGTCCCCCAGCCTTCACCCCACCACTGGGGTTCAATTACGTAGGAGCAGCAGGGAGGGAAGGGGTCGAGCGCGAAAGAGAAGTCATTCTCCATCAAGGGGCCAGCAGTAGAGGGAGGTGCTGAGACGTTTCTTTGGCCAAAATCAAGGAGACCCTCACCTGTTGGAATTGTTGGAAATAGTTTGTTTAGTTTGGCGGCTTTGCCGAAGAGTTAACTGTTATTTTGTAAGTTATGGTTTCTGTTGACATGACGTTGTTTTGCTGTAATGAAAGACTTTTGTGACAATAAAGAGAAGTTTAAATGTGCTATGGTGTACGTGACTAATTACAGTGATGCTGGCCTTCAGAGGCTTTGAAACATCCAAAGTGCGCAGCAGTTAAGACATTCATCATTCCGCCAGAAGGGCCTCAATACGAGTCCTCATGAGCCTGTGACGGATGACCCTTCCACTTTCAGGAGCCCTTCCATCTTCCTCCTCCTCCTCCTCCTCCTCCTCGTCTGCATGCTCCTCCTCCTCCGCCGCCTGCTTCTCCAGGGTCAGAGGGAAGGTGATGAATTGACGCCTTCACCTATAAAGGGCAGCTGTAACTTGCCGGATGCAGCAGTGGACTGCAGCCTGAGAGATATTTGCGATGTCCCCAATGGCTCACTGAAAGGATCCGTTGCCATAAAATTTGAGGCCAACAGTCAGTTTAGCGGCCACCGACAGAGAGGTCATGCACCGTAGACGCGGCTGCAGATCCTCAGCAAGCAGTAACAACGTCCATCCCGAATCAGAGCCTTCGCAAACACTGCTCCTCCGACATGTCAAGGTATGACTCCTGCTGCCTAAAGACCCTCGCAGCATGCCCTCGGATTGGCCGACCTCCATTGCCCCTCCTCCTTCTGGCCAATCCCGGCCCTCTCTCCCGCCGTCTCTCTGCCCCTTCATAGTGATCGGCCATGAGGCTGTGGCCCTCCAAACCATCTCCCATTCCGATGCCAGTTGGTCAAAAGGCTGTTAGGTCTAGTGCTCCAACTGCTCCGGACAGGTTTGAGGGTCCCAAGTACTCTAATGCTAAATTCCAAAAACTCTGCTCCACAGTAGCTCACCAACTCTCTCCACCAACGATCGCAATGAACAGGCCAAGTGGCTGAAGCTTCTGTACTAGAGCCGTCCCCTTTAAATAACGCCCCCCAACTCCGAGAAGGGCCTGCTAACACTCCTTTGAACTGTCACTAATAGCGCTAGGCATAAAGGCTCCGGGCGCCACCCAATATCCGCTCAGGCGCCCCGAAAAGGCGTTGCACAATGAAATGACGTCATGATCTGCTTGCGTTCGCGGGCGCGCGCAAACACTTAGCGCAGGCGTTAAATGTATAGTCAATATGGGAGTTGTCGCTATCTTCATTGCGCCCGCCCCAACATTAGGTAACGCCCCAATTCACGGTCTCTTTAGGCGCTAACCGCTGGCGCAAACAACCGAATTTCTAGGCCACTGGATTTTAAAATCTGGAAAACCTCAGCTACACAGGCTGTCAATACAGGCTTCTGAGATAAGATCAGTTGTTAACACAAGTTGTAAACACCACACAAGCTTTTAAATGGGAATTAATTGTTAATACTAAAACAATGGCCCTATTGAAAAAGCAAAGGCTTGCTTCTGAAAAGTCTGCTGTTTGGACCCAACACAATAGCAATGCCCATTTAAAGTGTTAAAAACTGCCACTTCGAACAGAAACCTGGAACATTAAAAAACCATCTGACTTTGTAAAAGTAACATCAAATGAAACAGGAAACATGAATAATATACAACCAATTGAAGTAGCTAAGAAATGCATGGAGCACCCTAGATGAAGTATTTTTGACATGTTGTAATTATGATACCTACAGGAGACCATGTAGATATGACTTCACTAGATATACCAAGCAATTACATTGTGTTTGTGGTGAACTTGGAACATATAGGAGTCACGATGTCTGCTTTCAAACAGCAGAGGTGATTTGGAAATTGAAAGAAAGTCCTTTGATAAGAATGGCACCAAAGAGGTAAATCTGTTATAACCATTTGATGATAAGTTTTTGAAACACCTATAGAGTAGACAGGATTCTGAGAGTTGGCAGCTGAAATGACAGTATGAATAGAAAAGAATTCAACAAAGAATGACTAGAGATAATTAGCTTACATCAGCAGAAAACTTCAAAGAATAAACCACTAAAAAAGGTATAAAAATAAAGCTTTTCAGATGGAAAGTCAGAAGTCGCTGGAAAGGGCAAGTGTTTCTCAACTTCAGAGGCAGTCTCTGTAAGTTTTTAATTCTTTGAGTCTTGGGGATTGAAAAGGTACTCTTATTTGATTTTGGTGGATATTCTGGATTAAGAAATAATAAGAAATGTAAAAATGTACGAAGTTAAGATTTCAGAATAAGGATCTCTGAGAATAAGAAATGTAAGCTATTTGTATTTTGAACTGTTAAAGTTGCGATTGACTCACAAGCTGTTTACTGAATGTTAGTTCTTTAATAAATTTATATATATTTAGAATTGTCTCAATTAGTATTTCTGTATCAAACTTGCGAACTCAATCTCTATACTCACTTTTGTGAGGAGTTGCAGAATTCTGGGGGGTTTTCCGGACCCTCATAATATCCGGAAGGTTACAGTCTAGTTAAACTTATTATAAGTGCTATCTGGAGGACGGTAACATCTTCAGTCATTCCTTTCCTTTAGAGAGAGATAGCCTGGATGTTGAGACCCAATTAAGCATCTTATAGAATTTGGCTATCTCTAACTTTAGTTGAAGGTGAACATCTGGGGAATACACCTGATCTGGGGAAGCCCGAAAAGGGGCTAAGACTAGGAATTATGCCAACAACATTAGCTACCCTCCAATCCATGGGAACTGTGCCAGAGTCTATAGAATTTGTGAAGATGACCAGCAATGCATCTACTATTCCTAGGGCCACCTCGTTAAGTACCCTAGGATGTAGATTATCAGGCCCTGGAGATTTATCGGGCCTTCATTCCCGTCTATTTCCCTAACATCATTTCCCTACACATACTGATTTCATTCAGTTCCTCCCTCTCATTAGACACTATGTTCCCCAACATCTCTGGGAGGTTACTTGTGTCCTCCTTTACGAAAACAGAACCAAAGTATGTATTTAATTGGTCAGCCATTTCTTTGTTCCCCATTATAAAGTCCCCTGATTCTGACTGCAAGGGACCTATGCTTGACTTCACCAATCTTTTTCTCTTCACATATCTATAGAAGCTTTTACAGTCACTTTTTATGTTCCCTGAAAGCTTACTCTCATACTCTATTTTCCCCCTCTTAATTAATCCTTTTGTCCTTCTTTGCTGAATCCTAAACTGCTCCCATTCCTCAGGTATGCTACTTTTTCTGGCCAATTTATATGTCCGCTCCTTGGATCTTATGCTATCCCTAATTTCCCTTGTTAGCCACGGTTGCGCCACCTTTTTTTTATGCCACAGGGATGAACAAATTCTGTAGTTCATCCATGTGATCTTTAAATGTTTGCCATTGCCTATCCACTGTCAACCCTTTAAGTAACATTCCCCAATCCATCCTAGCCAACTCACGCCACCATCGTAGTTTCCTTTATTTCAATTCAGGACCCTAGCCTTTGAGTCAACTACTTCACTCTCCATCTTAATGAAGAATCCTATCATATTATGCTCGCTCCTCCCAAAGGAGCCTCGCCCAACAAGATTGCTAATCAACCCTTTCTCATTATATAATACCCAGTCTAAGATGGCCTGATCTCTAGTTGGTTCCTCAACATATTGGTCCAGAAAACCATCCCGTATACACTCTAGGAATTCCTCCTCCACAGTATTTTTACTAATTTGGTCAGCCCAATCTATATGTAGATTAAAGTCACCCATGATATTACATGCATCTCTAATTTTCTGTCCAATGCCTTCCCCAACCTCAGCATTACTGTTTGGGGGCCTGTATACAACTCCCACTAACGTTTGCTGACCCTTGGTATGCAAGCCATCTGGACCAGATGACTTATCAACTCTAAGCATACCCACCTTTTCTAGTACATCCTGTCTATCAATTTTGACCCCTTCCATTGCTTCTACCTTTGCCACTTCTTCCAATATTTTGTCAGCATCCACCTCCTTAGTAAACACCAATACAAAGTACTTATTGAGTATTCTAGCCTTGCACTGCTCCTCTAAGCATATATCACCTTCCTTGTCCCTAATAGACCCCACACCGCCTTTTACCATCCTCTTACTGTTTACATGCCGGTAGAAGATTTTTGGGTTCCCTTTTATGTTAACCGCCAATCTACTCTCATACTCTCTCTTTGCCAATCTTATTTTCATCTTCAATTCCCCGCTCAACTTATTTTATTTGGTCTGGTTCTCCCTTGAAGAATTCACCTCACATGCATCATACTCCCTCTTTTTTTGTTTCATCATCTTCTCTATCTCCCTCATCATCCAAGGATATATATAATATATATAAATGATCTAGACGAGGGAACTAGATGTAATATCTCCAAGTTTGCAGACAACACAAAGCTGGGTGGGCATGTGTGCTGTGAGGAGGATGCAGAGAAACTCCAGTATGATTTGGACAGGTTGGGTGCCTGGGCAGATGCATGGCAAATGCGGTATAATGGGGATAAATGCGAGGTTATCTACTTTGGTGGCAAAAACAGGAAGACAGATTATTATCTGAATGGCAATAGATTGGGAAAAGGGGAAGTGCAACGAGACATGGATGTCCTTGTGCACCAGTCGCTGAAGGTAAGCATGCAGGTGCAGCAGGCGGTTAAGAAGGCATATGGTACGTTGGTCTTCATAGTGAGAGGATTCGAGTACAGGAGCAAGGATTCTTCCTGCAGTTGTACAGGGCCTTGGTGAGACTACACCTTGAGTATTGTGTACGGTTTTGGTCACCTTATCTGAGGAAGGATGTTCTTGCCATGGAGAGAGTGCAGCGAAGATTCACCAGTCTGATACCTGGGATGGCAGGAATGACGTATGAGGAGAGATTGGGTCGATTAGGCTTATAGTCGTGAGAGTTTAGAAGAATGAGAGGGGATCTCATTGAAATTAATAACATTCTAACAGGACTAAACAGGCTAGATGCAGGAAGGATGTTCCTGATGGCGGGGAAGTCCAGAACCAGGGGTCACAGTCTAAGGATAAAGGGTAGGGCATTTAGGACTGAGATTAGGAGGAATTTCTTCACCCAGAGAGTGGTGAACCTGTGGAATTCTATACCACAGAAGACAGTTGAGCCCAATTCATTAAATATATTCAAGAAGGAGTTAGAAATATTTCTTAATGCTAAAGGGATCAAAGGATATTGGGAGAAAGCAGGGACAGGGTACTGCATTTGAATGATCAGCCATGATCTCATTAAATGGCGGAACAGGCTCGAGGGGCAGAATGGCCTAATCCTGCTCCTACCTTCTATGAGCCCTTGCTTGGTACCCTTACCCTTCCCTCTTGTTGGACCTTGCCTAGCCTGTACTTGGAACAACTCCTCCTTAAAGATTACCCATTGTTCCTTTACACTTTTCCTGTCAGTCATTGGTTCCATTTTACCCTGGCTAGATCCTTTCACATCCCATTGAAGTTAGCCCTATTCCACTTTAGAAGTTCCACGCTAGATTGTTCCTTACTCCTCTCTGTTAGATCCGTGTGTTAATGGAGACACGGAATGCAGGAGTTGATTTAACAAGTGTTTACTGAAAAATGTCTGGAGGTGAACTAACTACACAAGACGCTACACAGGCTTATATACCCGAGTGGTCACTACTGGTACTACATATACAGGGGCTTCAAAAACATAGTTCCTCTTAAAGGTACATACACTACAATTCCTCCCCTTTTAGATAAATAGTACATAACATTTTAAGTAATTATTAAATAACATTTTTACAAGAACAATAATATACACATTTGCTGAAGTTAATCAATTACAAATTCAGTCTCTCTGGAGGCTTCCTGACTCGGCCCGGATAACGCCTCGGTGGTGTAGTAGGTTCTTTTGGCAAGGTCGATTCGGCTTCAATGCCAGTGTCGGGTTCATCTGGTTCCAGTATCACCGGATCGGAGGTAGATACTATGGGTATCTCTGCTTCATCACTAGGCGTATAGAGTTGTGGTGTAGGTTGTCCTTTTTCGGATGACTCTATGATCTGGTCAGCATGGCACCTTATTATGCTTTCTCCAATGTCCACGGTATACATCAGCCGTCCTAGTCGTGATCAAATAGTTCCAGGCTGCCATTTCTCGGTACAGTAGTTCCGGGCCAAAACTGGTTGACCTATCTGGAAGGTTCTAGTTGGCCTTTCATTCATGCTTTGAAATTGCCGGTTCTCTATGTCCCTTCTGACATTCGGCTTGACCAAATCCAGCCAGCATCTTAGGCTTATATTGAAAAACATCATGGCGGGGGTTTGGTTTGTAACCACATGTGTTGCATTCCTGTACGCAAACAAGAAGTTATCTACCTTATGTTGTAGATTTATGTCTTCATTACCCATGGCCTTTATGGCCTTCTTGAAGGTCTGGACAAACCTTTCAGCCAATCCATTGGTGGTGGGATGGTATGGGGCGGACGTGTAGTGCTTAACCCCATTGTTTTTTTAAGAACTTCCTGAATTCTTCGGATACAAATTGCGGTCCATTATCAGAACAGATCTGTTCAGGCAGCCCATTCCTGGCGAATATGGTCCTTAATACTGTGATGGTTTTTCCGTGGTGGTGGAGGACATCTTTATTACCTCCGGCCACTTGGAGTGTGCATCCACCGTGATTAAGAACATTGAGTCCATAAATGGGCCAGCAAAGTCGATATGTACCCTTTGCCATGGAGATGAGGGCCACTCCCATGGATGTAGAGGGGCTTGTGGTGGGGCGTTTTGGACCTTCTGGCATCCTAGAGAGCTCTTGGTCATTTCTTTGATGTCTCCATCGATACCTGGCCACCACACAAACGCTCTGGCTAAGTTCTTCATTTTCACTCCACCCAGATGCCCCTCGTGAAGCTCCTTTAGCACTCTATCCTTGAGTTTGGGTGGAATCACCACTCTGGATCCACACATCAAGGTTCCTCAGCACACTGACAGCTGTTCTCTTCTTTGCGAGAATGCTGGCAACAGTGGTTCGCCATGTGCTGGCCATCCCTTCACCGTTAAATCGTAGACTCGTGAGAGTGTTGGGTCATTTCGCGTTTCCTTTTCAATGGTAGAATTTGTCACCGGTAGACATTCCACTATGGTCGAGTGGAACATCTCCACTGGGTCCACTGTAGGTGCCTCTTCCACCATTGGCAACGGTAGGCGCGATAACCCGTCAGCATTCCCATGCTGTTTTGTTCCTTTTTATTCTATGTCATATTGGTGTGCCCCTAGGAAAAGGGACCACCTCTGTAGCCTTTGCGCTGTCATAATGGGAATGCCCTTTTTAGGGTTGAATATGGAGACGAGGGGTTGATGGTCAGTCAGCAAGGTAAATTTTTGTCCGTGTAGGTAATGGTTGAATTTCTTCACCCCCCACACCAGGCTGAGTGCCTCCCTGTTGATCTGGGCATAGTTACGCTCAGCTGAGTTCAATGAGTGTGACGCAAAAGCTATCAGCCGCTCCGAGCCATCAGGGAATCTATGCGATAAAACTGCTCCCACGCCGTAAGGGGATGCATCGCACGCCAGTCTGATTGGCAGTGATGTGTTGTAATGAGCCAACACTTCCCTGGACGTGATCAAGCCTTTGCACTTATGGAAGGCACGTTGACAGTCTTCGCTCCATTTCCAAACTACTCCCGTTTGTAGCAGTGCGTTAAGAGGGTGCAGAACCGTCGACAAGTTTGGTAAAAATTTACGATAGTAATTTACTAATCCCAGAAACGACCTTAATTGTGAGACATTTTCAGGCGCTGGGACCTTTACGACCGCTTCAATTTTTTCAGCTGACTTATGCAACCCTTCTTCATTAATGACATGGCCACAATATGATATTTGTTTCTGGAAAAATTCGCACTTGGGGCGATTTGCTCGTAGGCCCCGTTCTCTCAGCCTCGTGAGCACCTGCTCCAAGTTGGCAAGGTGCTCGTTGTCATTTTCTCCTGTTACAAGGATGTCGTCTAGGTAGCATTGAGCCCCCTGAATCCCTTGCAGGACTTGCTCCATAGCTCTTTGCCAGATAGCCGGAGCTGATGCCACTCCGAAAACCAGTCGATTGTACTGGTACATGCCTTTGTGTGTGTTTATCGTAAGATACTTTTTAGAGGCCTCCTCAACCTCCATCTGTAGATATGCCTGTGCTAAGTCAATTTTGGTGAAACATTTCCCTCCGGATAGTGAGGCGAAAATATCTTCTATCCTCAGAATAGGATAATGTACTGTGTGAAGAACTGGGTTTACAGTCACCTTGAAGTCCCCACAGATGCGAACGTTTCTCTGTTCTTCAGATTTATCATTATTCAACATTTTCTTCATGACCGGGACGATGGGTGTTGCCCACTCGCTCCAATCTACCTTGGATAACACGCCTGCTTTTTCCAAATTCTCCAGCTCTGCCTTGACGGCTGGACGAATTGCGTATGGCACCGGCCTTGCCTTAAAAAACTTGGGAATTGCCGCATCTTCCACTTTTATTGAGGCGGTGGCGCCTTTCAGGGTTCCTAGTTCCTGTTGAAACACTTCTTTGGCATTAGCCAAGATTTCTTTTAATCGTCCAGGTATGACGTCATCATCGTTTTTTTTCTTACTGGTTACCGTCAGTGTCTGAATGGAGCGCCAGTCTAAACGTATCTTCCTGATCCATTCACGTCCCAACAACGGTGGACCACCATCTTGCAGAACGTATAAATACAACTTCTGTATTTCCTTGCCGTTGTATACAACAGGCACCCTTATTTTCCCTCTGGGGTATACTTTCTGCCCCGTATATGTCTTCAAGATAATGGATGTGTCTTTCAAAGGCATATGCGGAAATAGCCGCTCGTAATCCCGTCGACTTATGACGGTCAGAGCTGATCCTGTATCTAGCTCCATTTTGACTGGGGACCCCGCTATCGTGAGGGTGACCCAAATGGTCTGGTAATCTTCTTTGGCAATTACATTATATAATTTGAGACAGCTTAGTCTCTTGTTTCCGGAGTCGCTATCGCTCTTCTGGTCTTCGGAGCTACTGTCCGTCATCATTTGTACCTTTCTGTACTTTTCCTTAGTGACCTTTTTACTGTCAGCGGATTTCTTTCCAGATCTGCATACACGTGCAATGTGTCCCATCTTTCCGGATTGCCTGCATGCTTTGTCCTTGAACCAGCAGTCCTTCTGGTCATGGGTGGATCTGCCGCAGCGATAACATCTCTCGAAACCCCGTGTCATTTCATGGGTGCCGAAGTCCTGTGGCTTTTGCTGTATCTCTGCAGCTCCTCTTGCTGCTGCTTCGTATGATACAGCCACACTGAAAGCCTTGTCCAGTGTCAAATCTTTCTCAGAAAGTAGTCTTTTCTGTGTTCCTTCGCTTAGGAGACCGCAGACGAATTTGTCTCATAGAGAATCTGCCAGTCCTGCCCCGAATTGGCAGTGCTTTGACAGCTTTCGTAATTCGGTGAGGTAATCAGCGTTACTTTCATTCTTGTGCTGATTCCTCCTGAAGAATTTGAATCGTTCCGCTATCAGCAGCGGTGTTGGGTTTAAGTGCTCCTGTAAGGTATCAACAATCTCCTTAAAATTCTTGTCCATCGGTTTGGCTGGAGTGATCAAGTTTCGTAACAGCCCGTATGTCCTTGCGCCCATCAGATTTAGAAGTACCGATGCCTTTTTATCATCCGCTACTTCATTCGCCTTGCAATATACCTCCACTCTTTCCACATATGTGGTCCAATCTTCTATATCACTATCGAAAGCAGTAATATTGCCAGTCTTCGGCATCTTGAAAATCTAAAATGGCGCTTCCCGCGCTTTTCTTCCTTCCCCGATGTATCAAAATGGCACCTCCCACGCTTTTCTTTCTTCCCCGCCGAGTTAAGATGGCGCCTCCCGCGCTTTCCCGCCACTGCCGCTGCTGCCAACGCTGTTCTCCACGGTTCCCGTTGTGACGTGCAGCTTTTCGCGGTATTTCAATTTTTTTTTAATATATCGCTTCAATAGTTTCTCCGTTACTTGGAGAACTGTTCCCATCATGGAGCGGACCCTCTAGGACTTTCCCCTCCCTCTGCTCGGTCCGAACGCCGACCTGCTTTGCAGCACCGGCCGCGCCCTGAGTGCTCCACCCTCTCTATCTATTTGCTTCTGCTTCCCGACTCGCTGCCCGGCCCCATTGCAGAGCCACCTGATCGAGCTCTAGCCCGCCGCAGTCCAGGAAGGATCAGTGCACTACCTGCCACCAGCCCGTTTAGCTGGTGAAACCACAGTTTTTTTTTCTTGCTTCTGGCTTCGACCTTCGTCTGAGGAATCGATCCCCTTGAGGTGCTGCCGAATTGCAGGTAAGTTCGTTTCTAACTCTTCGCCACTGTTAGATCCGTGTGTTAATGGAGACACGGAATGCAGGAGTTGCACTACACAGGCTTATATACCCGAGTGGTCACTACTGGTACTGCAGTATACAGGGGCTTCAAAAACATAGTTCCTCTTAAAGGTACATACACTACACTCTCCATTTCTAATCTAAATCTAATGATACGATGATCACTCGTACTTGTAAAGTCTGTGGGTTGTTTAGTTAATTAATACACAGACTACCAGAGTAACTTAAAACAGGACTTTACTATTCGAAGGTCAGGGCGAATCTGCCCAATAAATCCTGACACAACACTTATATACTGGTGTGGTCACCGTCGGTATTACAGTATACAGAAGCCAAACAAAGTAGTGCCACACCTAAAATAGTTCTCTTAAAGGTGAACGGTTACATACAATAGTTCTCTTAAAGGTAGACGGGTACATACACGACAATCCTCCCTTTTTAGCTTACAACATACTTATTCCCCATTAAACATAACATATAATCAATTTCATGTAAACAATTCACAGATATAGTCTCTGCGGGAAACAGTTCACAGATTCAGTCTCTGCGGGAACAGTTCACAGATTCAGTCTCTGGTCTTGACTCGGTCCGAACAACATCTCTGTGGTGTAGTCGGTTCACATTTCTAGCGTGACTCATCCAATAGTCTTTCCCTTGGCTTAACAGCTTGAACTTCCGTCCTGCTGAACCAGCAGTGCTGACTTTTACAAACAGCTGGACTGCCTTGGCAATTTTTCCTACTTTCCAACTGATTTGGCCCCCTTCGTAGGGCCCACGTGCATGATCTGATAGAAGTGATAATGATTTAGATGGTTATCGTCTTCTGCTTCGTCTTTTTCTTTTCTGCTTCTTGGAGACTCTCGGGGCTCCCTTATCCGCTGCCAGCTGTAGCGCCACCATCTCCCTATGTTCCTTAGACTTTAAGTGCTTCATCCTGATTTCTGCACTTTGGGAGTTTTCATCACAAGCTGGGCAGACCAAGTTATCATAATATTCCGTGTCACTCAACAGGTCATGGTAATATTCGGTGTCGTCCTGAGCTAGTCTAGCGAGAGGGCCTGCTACTTCTTCCTTACCCAACTGGACGTTAGCCGACTGTTGTTCCCTCCCTAGACATCTTTCCTGAAGAGACTTCTTCATGCGTTCATATTCATCCCGCTCTTCCTGGGTTTCCTGCCAATCCTTCACTAATGACCTCATTTGTGATTCCAATACTTCCCCTTCCATTGGGGATTGATTGATCGGGCTATTCAATCCTTCTACTGGAGCAGCTGTTTCAACATTCTGTAGTTCACATTGACATGATTCAGCGTACTTTCGGCAGCCCCGTAAAATCTGTGTTGCAACCTCAACTATTCCCCAAACTTTTGAGAGCTCCGAACCCCTTCCCTTTGAAGATTGAAGCTCGTGTTCAAATGGTTCCCATTGCAGAGTCTTGTCTCTCAGCATATGAAGGAGTTGGCTGACCGTTAACTCTTCCACGGGGACCCTGTGGATCAGAGTCTTCTCCATTTCATCCACCTTTTCCTCCAATGCTTTCACCTTTTTTTCCTCTTGTACTTTGGCTTTAAGCACTCGGAGAAGTTGCGCCTTGATGCTCTCTAGCTCATGTTCAGGGGCCATTCTTACAGTCTCTGTGTTTCTTACAGTTGCCTTTTCTTTCACTGAAAGAATTCCCAGTTGAATCTGTTCTTCAAGTTGTTGAACCTCGGTCATTGCCGCCTCATATTTGTCTTGGGTTTCCTTCAATATTTTTATGAGTTCTTGGACATCTTGACTTTCATGTTCTGCCATGTCTTTCACCTCTAATTTCTCATCTATGGATGGAACTTCTACCGATGAGTCTGTCTTGGCCTTGAGCGCATCAAGAATTTCCTGCAGCCTTTGGACTTCTTGCTCATGTTCAACCTTTAGTTGCTCATATGCTTCCACTGAAACTAGCTTTTCGGAGGTTGCCGAGTTAACCCCCTCCAGGATTGTAGCCTGGGCCTGTTCATACTGTTCCTTCAACTTCTCAAACTCTGCTTGTAAGGAGTCATAGAGAAGAACTGGAATAAAATCCTGGCTTCCTGAAGATTCCTCTTCATTTGCTTCTTTCTGCAAATATTCTAACTCCTGAACATCATAAGGGAGATGTGATCGGTGATTGGTCACGATGGCTCTATGGTCGCTCTCTGCTTGAGCTAGCTGCTTCTGTTGTCTTTCCAGATTCTCCCATTCGGTGTCATAGAACTTTTTCATTGTTTTCATCTCTTGTACGAGACGGTAACTCAATTGTTCTAATTGTTGTCGTAATTTGAAATAAAGTTGAGTCCGAGCTCGGTGTTCTTCCATCATGGATATGTCCTTAAACTGAACAGACTCAGAATTCTCTGTCAAACTATGTTGTCGTTGTTCGGTGGAGATCTGTTCTGAAACTTTGTTCTTCTCTGGAGCATAAGCCTTTCTGCATGCCTTCGTTTTTCCAACCTTAGTCGGCAAGTCCATTTTAGCCTTGTCTTTCACATTTGGGTTGGTCTTATCGTCATCCGATTCAGAATCTGAGCTGATTGTCTGCACCGAGTCCTCACTCGTTATGGCTTTTAGATAGTGCCATTCCATGTCTATTTTCTTGATCCACTCCCGTCCTAGAAGTGGTGGTCCTCCCTCAGGTACTATGTATAAGTTCATTCTTGGGTGTTCTTTACCCCTATCTCTCACCTTGACTCTTATCTTTCCCATGGGGTATACTTTATGCCCCGTGTATGTCTGCAATACGAACTTGGTATCTCTTAAGGGTATATGTGAGAATAGCTGGTGGTAATCCCTTCGATTTATGACTGATAGAGCTGATCCAGTGTCCAACTCCATTTTCACTTGGACTCCAGCTATTTTTAGCATGACCCAGATAGTTTGTAGGTCAGCTTCCTTACTTACATTGTGAATTCTCAGACTACCCAGCTCCTGGCCGTTTGGGTCTGAGTCCGAATTCTGTTCGTCTGAACTCTTCTCAGCCACCTTGTGTACCTTGTTGTACTTTTCCTGTGATGGCTTCCTTTGGTTGTTGGTCCTTTGGTTGTTGGTCTTCTTCCCTGACCGGCATACCTTAGCTATGTGACCCAGTTTGCCACATTTCCTACATTCCTGGTTCTTAAACCAGCATTGGTTCTGGTCGTGTGTTGTCTTCCCACAACGATAACATTTTGTTGTTGTCGAGGTAATTTGATCCACACTGAGTGCCGCTGTCTTTAGCTGCAGTTCCGCAGTTCCCTTCACTGCGGCTTCGTGCGATGCTGCAATAAGGACAGCCCTGTCAAGTGTAAGGTCGTTCTCTTCGAGTAGTCGCTTTTGCATTCCTTCCTTTGCCAATCCGCACACGAACTTGTCTCGCAATGCCTCTGTCAGATTCCCTCCAAACTGGCAGTATTTCGCTAGTCTACGCAGTTCGACCAAGTATTCTGCGTTGCTTTCGTCTTTCCGTTGCGTTCTCGCATAGAATTTGAATCGTTCCGCCAACATCAACGGTGTGGGGTTCAAGTGATCCTTCAGAACAGCCACAATATCATCGAAAGTCTGATCCGCCGGTTTAGCTGGTGATAGTAGATGCTTCAAGAGCCCGTATGTCTTCGCGCCCATCGAGTTTAGCAAGGTTATAGCTTTGTCATCTTCTTCTATTTTATTGGCCTCACAATAGATCTCAATGCGTTCCACATACGTGGCCCAGTCTTCTACCTCGGAATTAAAATCGTTGATGTTACCACGCTTAGGCATCTTCCTCTCTTCCTGATAACACCATGGATTATTTCTTTAAATTTTCTTTTTTTTCAAGATGGCAGTTCCCGCGAAAATGGCGGTTCCCCGCGCTTATCTTCTCTCCCCACCCACTTCAATGGCGGTTTCCCGCTTCTGTCTTCTTCCCCGCCAAATGGCGGCTTCCCGCGTTTCTTCCCTGGCGGGAGGGGTACACTTTCCCCACGGGCGACGGCCGCTGGCTTCCAGGTTCACAGCCTGCGCGTCGGCTTCAGTGCTTTCCCTTTTCTCGGCAGGGCAACCGGCGCTGGGTACACCCCGTTGACGACGAGCAGTTTCAGCTGCTGGGCTGGCTCTCGCTCAGTTCCCCTTGCTCGGGCTCTGTCTCTCTCCCGCTCGCTTGGCTCTACCGGCGCTGGGTACACCCCGTTGACGGAGAACAGTTTCAGCCGCTGGACTGGCTCTCGCTCAGTCTCCCTTGCTCGGGCTCTGTCTCTCTCCTGCTCACTCGGCTCTACCGGCGCTGGGTACACCCCATTGACGGAGAACAGTTTCAGCCACTGGACTGGCTCTCGCTCAGTCTCCCTTGGTCGGCTCTGCCTCTCCCGCTCGCTCGGCTCCCAATCGCGCCTCCCAGCCCTCTCGCAGTCCGGTGCTTCCCTCCCCGGCTGCGGCTGAGTTTATCTCTTCCCGCGCCTACGTTCCCGGTCGCAGCGCTTCGTGGCTTCAGTCGCTGCCCGGCCTTTTTCGCCGGTCGCGGTCTAGCTGTCTCATGACGACGTTGCGTCCCCCAGCCTGTCTGTACCGCGGCTTCCTTGCTCCACGCTGCCCCAGTCTCAGCGCCTCTGGACCCGACTTCTGTCCGGCTCCTTTCCCCCTCGACCGTGGTCGAGTGCACCGCCCTTATCCTCCGGTTATTCTTTTTACTTTCCCTTACTCACAGTCACCGTGGCCGCCTTGCTTCTCGTGCTGATTGGCTCACTCCTCACCGTGGCAGAAGGGACAGTCAGTGCCTGTTGCTGATGGAAGTCTTTGTCTCTAAATTCTTCCTCCTTTCTAGTTCTGCAGCCTCGAGTTTTCTCCCAGCAGAACGACGAGGGCGGTTGCCTCTTCTCAACGCTCGTTAACTGCTTCGGAAGTATTGTTGCCGCAGGGTACGATCGGACTCGTCGCCACTGTAAAGTCTGTGGGTTGTTTAGTTAATTAATACACAGACTACCAGAGTAACTTAAAACAGCACTTTACTATTCGAAGGTCAGGGCGAATCTGCCCAATAAATCCTGACACAATACTTATATACTGGTGTGGTCACCGTCGGTATTACAGTATACAGAAGCCAAACAAAGTAGTGCCACACCTAAAATAGTTCTCTTAAAGGTGAACGGTTACATACAATAGTTCTCTTAAAGTTAGACGGGTACATACACTACAGTACTCAAATGTTCTCCCACAGACACTTGGTCGACCTGATCCACCTCATTCCCAATCACCAGATCCAACAATGCCTCCTTCCTAGTTGGGCCCAGAACATACTAGTCAAGGAAATTCTTCTGAACACATTCCAGAAATTCCTCCCCCTCCTTTCCCTTTACCCTAGCATGATCCCAATCAATATTTGGATAATTAAAATCCCCCAATATCACAACTCTATAGCTCTTACATATCTCTGCGATTTCCCTGCTGATTTGCTCCTCTACCTCCCTCTCACTATTATGGAGGCCTGTAGAATACCCCCAATGGTGTGATCATACCCTTTTTGCTCCTGAACTTTAACCAAATGGATTCTGTCCTTGTTCCCTCAAGAACATTCTCCCTTTCCAATACTACAATGTCTTCCTTAATCAGCACTGCCATCCCACCTCCCTTTTTTCCATCCCTCTCTTTTCTGAACACCTTGTACCCTTGAATATTATGTGCCCAGTCCTCACCGTTTTTAAGCCACATTTCCATTATTGCCACACGACTAATTTGCTTATAGTTCACCAAACGTATTCACCACACGTGCATGTTTATGTATATGCATTCCAAACTAATTTTTGAATTTTTCGTAGTCTTTCTTAGTCTGCTCCTATGTAATATGGTACTACTTCCACCTCTATTACTACTTTTTTCTCTTGTACTATCCAACACACTCACTCTTTTATGCACCTTATTCCTCTTTTCTACTCCTGTATGCTAGTGCCCATCCCCCTGCTAAGCTAGTTTAAACCCTCCCCAACAGCACGAGCAAACCTCCCTGTGAGAATACCCATCTGGCTTGTACAGGTCCCACCTTCCCCAGAAATGGTCCAAATGCCTCAGGAATCTAAAGCCCTCCCTCCTGCACCATCTCTCCAGCCACGCATTCATCTGTTCTATCCTTCTATTCCTGTACTCACTAGCACGTGGCACTGGGAGTAATCCGGAGATTACTACCTTTGAGGTCCTGCTTTTTAATCTCTTTCCTAGCTCCCTATAGTCTGCCTGCAGGACCTCATCCCTCTTTCTGCCTATGTTGTTGGTACTGACACGGACAACGATGTATAACATAAAATTTGGTCCCATAAATATATTTTTATAACATAAATAACTGTTATATACCTTTGTCAAATAAAATAAACAAAACTATTTCTGTTTAAGTGTTGCTTTTCAGATTGTCATGTTCACTTGTGTAATTGTATGTGACAACTAAATACTGAAAGTCTATGACCTAGAAATTAGGGAACACTGGAAACCGGCCAGTAACATTGGTGGCCAAGGATAATGGCCACTGGTCGAGAGCGCGCAGGCTTTCCCGGCATTTTGGTACTGTTTGCTCATTAACATCAGCATGGCATTGATTTTCTAGTGCAACGCACTCTTTGTAGCTCTAATCTCAGAAGGAGGCCAAAAGTCGCCTCTGTCTCCCGCTTACAGTGTAGGGGAGCAGGGAAGAAATGAGCGACCCGAACAGTTGCTGTACATGCTCCAAAAATATTAGCTGCCACCCGATGTTTGTCGATATTTTATTTGTTTATGGCATGAATGCAGATAAAAGAGATCTTATCAGAGATCATCTTCAATTGTTGTAATGGAGTTCAATGGACTGATTGGTGAAAACCTATGGTCGATTCGCATTGTATAATTCATGAAGGCTCAATAATTACATGAAATTATTCTTAGATGATACATATCCTGGAACATATAATGCTGGCTCATTACATAAATTTTTCCCTATAATAAATGAGTAACTGAAATGTATATATTCCCTGTTGTGTTGCAAAGACTGAGAGGTGCATGACTGCAAATGTAGTTCCCAACGGTGAATCCTGTGGTGTCTGCTCATTTATTAACGGGTTTATGAAAAATACTTGTATAAGTATCTAATCTGGGAACAGGTCCAGTAGATTCTCATCATTAAGTTTAGTTATTCTTCTGTGCCTAACGGGGCCCGTTGATTATCTGGGCCTATCCATCTGAAATCCAACTGTGAGGCTTGTCATATAACCCAGTCTGAATCCACCACCACAGGTCACCAATGTATTCATGTTTGGTTTTCAGTTTAGGCAGATGGAATTATTCTATTGGCCTGTATCAATAAATGGAATAACATTTAATTACCAAGAGCTGCATCAATGGAAATGGATGCGAATTTCACTGTGAGTGTTATATTTTTTGCGGACGTTGAACAACAACTACTGTTTGGTTCAGTTGTTGAATCGAGTATTGATAGGAAATGGCTGTGTTTCTGTTGAGGCGCAAAATGATTTACTGACCCACAAACACTGTAGGCCTCCCGGAAAGCTGCCAGAAAATGCAAACCCACCTCCCCACCCCGCCAGCCCCGCCACTGATGGGCAAAAAATGAAAGTTTAAAAGAAGAACCTTGGCAAAGGAGAAATAACAACAGAAAATGCTGGAAAAACTCAGCAGGCCAGGCAACATCCATGGAGAGAAATTAGAGTCGACGTTTCGGGTGAACCCTTTTTCAAAACTGGAAAGGGAATGAAATAGATCGAAAGGCAGGGCTGTGATAGAACAAAAGAAGTAAAGAGACATTAAGAGGTATTCAAAACCAGACGAGATGGTGATAGGACTAGTGGAGACAAAAGACGGCTCAGATTATGTGTGAAATGTACTGGCAGAATGAGAGACAGCTGCCATGTGGGAGAGAGAAAAAAAAAAGGAAATGGGGGGGGAGGGAAAACCCAAAACAAAGGGGTGAAAAAAAATATATATAAGTAAAAATGTAATAGGGACTGAGGTTATGATCTGAAATTGTTGAACTCGATATTGAGTCCGGAAGGCTGCAAAGTGCCTAATCGGAAGATGAGGTGCTGTTCCTCGAGTTTACGTTGAGCTTCCGTGGAACAATGCAAGAGGCCAAGGACGGTGAGGTCCGAGTGGGAATGGAGCGGTGAATTAAAATGAAAGGCAACCGGAAGCTCGGGGTCACCCTTACGGACTGAATGGAGGTGTTCCACAAAGTGGTCACCCAATCTGCGTTTGGTCTCCTCAATGTAGAGGAGACCTCATCGTGAGCAGCGAATACAGTATACTAGATTGCAAGAAGTACAAGTAAATCGCTGTTTCAACTGAAAGGGGTGCTTGGAGCCCTGGACAGTGGGAAGAGGGGAGGTATAGGGGCAGGTGTTACATCTCCTGTGCTTGCACGGGAAGTTGCCATACGAAGGGGAAGGGCTGTTGGCGGTGATAGAGGAGTGGACTAGGGTGTCTCAGAGGGAGCGGTCCCTACGGAATGCTGAAAGGGGAGGGGAGGGGAAGATGCGTTTGGTGGTGGGATCACTTTGGAGGTAGCGGAAATGGCAGAGGATGATCCGTTAAATGTGGAGGCTGGTGGGGTGAAAGGTGAACCCTATCGTGGTTCAGGGAGGGAGGGGCAGGGGTGAGGGCAGAAGTGCGGGAGATAGAACGGACACGGTCGAGGGCCGTGTCAACCACCGTAGAGGGGAATCCTCGGTTGAGGAAAAAGGAAGACATGTCAGAAGCACTGGTGTGGAAGGTGGCATCATCGGAGCAGATACAGCAGAGACGGCGAAACTGGGAGAATGCAATAGAGTCCTTACAGGAGGCGGGGTGGGAGGAAGTGTAGTCCAGCTAGCTGTGGGAGTCAGTGGGCCTGTAGTGAATATTGGTCAATAAAGGAGATGTTGAAGTTCCTGTGTCCATCCTGCCAGACTCCTCATGGCCGTTAACGCTGCTGAAAGACCTGTTAGCGGCAGCACTCACTGGAGTGATTTAACATGGGCGGCAATGCGACCAGAGAACTCCAAAATGGATGAGCTGGCATCAATTCGGCATTGCACGCTGATTGGCGTCACACTCCAACTCATCAAAATACTCTCAATGATAGCAGGCAATGGAGGTGCTGACGACCTGCTGAAAATGGCAGCCGCAGTAGGACCCACCACCAGCTGGCTGAAGAGTGCCGGTCGTCACTTTACGCCATTTCATGGCAGTAACGGGTGGAGCAAACCAGCCGAATTTCTAGGCCTATGTATTTTTTCATATAATTATACCTGAAAGATATTTACTTATTTGTTTTAATTATAGATTATCTCAGATTAGTTGCTGAACTTTGGAGTACCTAAAAAAGTGTTTCAAATTATCTGCCACACTGTTTAACCCTGTGCCATATTAGTCACAGAGGAACTGATCACTGGCTCCATTACCCACAAAGACTGGCCTTCACAGAATGGCAACAGCACTCACCAGTGTGGGAAGGACGTTCACCACAGAACTAATCTGCTTTGTCAACTGTGCCCTGTGTAGGGTTCTCAAAATTCCCACATTCCCCGAAGCTATGGATAAAGGGACCCTGCATGGACAAGTTATGAAAAGACAGGGTACCCAAAATGGCTTCTGCAGCCTCGTGACCAAAAGGACAGGATTTTAAAAACAAGGCCCTGCAGACAGGCAAGCCTGGGATGAAACTTAAAATGCAGGAATCTGTGAACAGACTCTGGAGCCAAACAGCCAAAGTTAACACAGGATATGCAATCATTTGCTTCGAAACAAATCAAGCTAGAATGGGCCTATAATCAAGGCCATTAGGTTTTTGCATTTTAATCGGTAACAGCTCACAGAAGCCATCAAGTCAGGAAAACCCTATTAAGTCTCATAGATAACCAACAACCAGGACATCGAAACCATTATAACACAGAGACAGCAATTTCAGGGTCATTAAAATAAATGGCTGTAATCAGTTTAAACGAGCCCGCCAAAAGTTAGACAAAGGACTGACCTGATTTGGCGTGCAGATAAGGAATGAAGAATCAGGTATAATTGTAGGCCCATTGGTAGTGATCACGCTCTTATCTCTCTTGCTCTGGCCTCTTATCATTTGGCTTTTGGCCTGCTGCCACTTGTTCTCGTGCCCTGGCCTCGTGGCGGGCTCTCATCCCGCTCCCCGCGCCGCTCAACACCAAGGACGCCCATTACTACAGCGAGGGCCCAAACGCGGGAGGAGAACGAGACCCGAGTTTGAAACCACACAGGACACACAGGCCACAAACGGGCAGACGAGACGAGATGAGACGAAGAATTACGGTAAACCGATAAGAGCAGAGAAGGGCAGCGAAAAACGCATTGGGGAAACCAAAAGCCTGGTTATAGGCTGGCGTTTGGTGAATAAGTTGGCATTGCATGCATGGACAGTAAAACCCCAATTTGAAGAATAAGCTGGTATTCGAAGAATGGGTAGAAAAATCTAAACAAAACGGCCTAGTTATAAGCTGGTGTTTGTCACATGGACAGTAATAGCCCAGTTGAAGAATAAGCTGGTGTTCGAAGCATGGATAGCAACATCATTAGACGGTAAAAACCGCCTACTGACCCTAGACCGCAGCAATACCGTCGGCGACCGCCCAAAGGAGAAGAAGGCCCATCGCGATGAAGTACTCGACAAAGACATTAACGGAGGAAAAGGGAGGGTGCCTTTGCACAAACAACTTCAGCGCCACGCCCTGTGGCCACGTGGCGATGGGATACCCCAAAGGACAGGAAGAGCGGACCTCAAACCCCACCATCTAAAGCGACAGGTTTTGAATTGGTGAGCATGAATTCCTGGACCCTCATAGCTTAATCTAGTTAGGTATAGGGGGTGGGATTAAGGATAAGGGGATTTTTAATGTATTTGTTTCCCTCGATGTGCCATGTGTTCCCCATTCCCATATAAGTGTATTAACTGTTTTAGGCCTGTAACTATACCAGTAATTCTCAGTACTATTGTGTTTTATTCAGCCTTTTAATAAAATGTTGGTTTTCTTGCACCAAACCAGTTGTCTACTCGATTTTCTGTATCGCCGCCTGTACCTAAGTCCGGTGTCCAGAACCCAGGGGGTGTTGAGCGATTCGAACCGCTCCGGGACAGTCAGGGGTAGAGCTGACTGGGCACACTCGCCAAAAACCCCCTACAGAAATGGCGAACATGGCAGGACTCTGGCAACAGGGCTGCGATACAGTAAACAATGGTTCGGAAGAGCAAACCATGATGGAGGAAAGGATTTCTGATTATGTGTTCAGTAAGGTGAATATCACGAAGAAGTGGATCACCAATCTGTTAAAGGCTGGGCATTCGGTAGATGCCGCAGCTAAGTGGACAGAAGGGAGGGAGCACAAGAAATCACTAGAGAAGGCAATTTGGCTGATGTGTTTTAAAAAGCAGGTCCAGCTTCTGGACAGGCTCATTGCAGCACAGGCAGCCGAGTTAAAGGAGTCAGCTCTGGAGATTCAGGACAAGGCTTTAGCAGGGGAGAAGTTAATGGTAGAATTGCAGGCCCTGAATCAGGAAAGGGTACATTTAATGGGAGAACATAAGGCCCAGTTGGAATACCTACAGTGCCAAGTCACCGAAGCCAAGGGTAATGAGTTAAGGTTGCGGGAGAAGAATGCCCGCCTGGCAAGGCAAGTTAGAGAACAGGAGGAGAAAGTAAAGGAGGTAGCGGCAGCTTACAAGCTAGCGAGTGAACGGGGGTTTGAAGATGCAGATCATGGCCCTTGCAAGGAACAGATAGAAAATCTGAGCCTGGCCCTGAGGAAGGCAAAAGCCATGGTGTGCCTCATAAGCCCGAAGGCAGGCCAGGCGGATTTTATAGGGAACGAGGGGAGAATGGTTCAAACATCACCAGTAGTGCCCAGGGACGACCCGGTTGAGGAACAGGAGGTCTCACGACCACCACCCATAGTGCCAGGTTTCAGCGAGGTCTGGCAGCATGGGGGGGCGGAGTCAGGGGTGGGAGCGGAGGTGGAACAGCCCCCACCAGAGAGGCCGGAGCCAGGACCGATGTGCCCAGCCCAGCATCGGAGGTTCGGCCCACCCGTCAATGGTGGCGACGAGGGACCCCTCCAAAACCAATTCGTATTACCCTATAGCACCCAACAGCTTAGGGCTATGGTGAGCCATATCCCAAAGCGCTCTGAAAAGGGAAACCCCTCGATCCACTTCAGGGAAGTAGAGCAGGCAGCCAGCGTCAACGACTGCGATGGTGCTGAGCAGGCCAAAATGCTGCTATTTTCCCTGGAGTGTAGGCTCCTCCAATCCCTCTCTGACGAGTGTAAGAAGGGGCAGAGCGGATATGAGGTGCTCAGGAATGAAGTTCTGGAGACCATGGGGATGAATGAGGGAAGTCCTTTTTCCCGTGTGGAGAAGACCGTCCAGCTCACAGGGGAAACCCCGCAGGCTTTCGTGGACATGTATTGGCCGGTTTATAGGAGCGCCTGTCCTGGGGCACCTAATCGGGCATTCCTGAACCAGGGTCAGCTGGCCCATTGGCTCCATTGCCTGGTGGCAAACAGCTTGCCACAGGTCCGGGCCAAGGCGGAAGTCTGGTTCGACCCCAAGAATCCCCAGACCACCGAACTTACAGTGATCAGACAGTTGACCCTAGCCTATAAGAACGGTAGGGGAACCGATGCACACCCACCTAAGGGAAAGGTGCATGAGGTAAAACCCGGGCAGGGCAGGAAGTAGTGGCATCAGGAAGGGAATAACCCTCCTAGCACTAAGATGAATTGTTATGAGTGTGGGAAGGACGGCCACTGGAGGAAGGAGTGCAAAAACCCTTGGAAAGACAACAAGGGAAAGAATTCCACAGCCCCAGCCCAAAAGGCAGAGGCAGGAATCCCTCCCACAGCGGTCGAGTCATTCTTGGACACCATGAGGTCCTTATTGACTGGCCACGGGAGAGTAGCAGCTGCTACCGGTGCTCTGACCCCATCAGCCCCATCCAACCCACAGCCATGACTAGAGCCAGCGCAGCCTGTTTACCTGTGTTCCCTTCGATACAATGAATGGAAAAGACCCCTCGTGGAGATGGAGGTGGAAAAGGTGAAGGGGACCTATCTGTTGGACATGGGGGCATCATGCACCGTGGTCCATTCAGATAACCCCACCACCTCACCTCTATCTAACGGGGTCCCATACAAACTGTCGGGTTTCACAAGCAAAGAACAGGCCGGCTCGCTTTCCATCCCGCTCACCATTCGGTTAGGACCACTCCGCTCCAAGTGGACCTGTGTCTTGATGAGATGGGAAGTGGAGGGTGGAAGAGGGGTCCTGGGTGCCGACTTTATTGTAGGCCACGGGATCCTGGTAGATTTAAGGAATCATTGCCTATGGGGGGCAAGTACAGGGAAGGACGGCGAGGTAGTAGTCACCCCAGGGAAAGAAGGGAAGGGGACTCTATGCACCATGAAGCCCAAAGAGGGTTATAACCTCGAGCTTATGGTCAGTAACACACCAAAAGAGTTCCAGGCATTTGTGCGCGCCCACATAGCCACATTTGTCACGCACAAACACGACTGTGGGAGGGTCAACGGGTTTGAGGTCAGCGTAGACGGGGACCCCATGGCCCGACCACAGAAACAGTATAGCTTCCCCAGGGAAGCGGAGCCCGACATGGAAGCAGCCATGTCCTCCTTAGTGCAGCAGGGAGTCTTGAGACCGATAGCCACCCACGTAAACTCTCCACTGTGGCCGGTTAGAAAGCCGGACAATTCCTGGAGGGCCAAGGTGGACTATCGGGTGCTCAACAGCAACATCCCAGCCTGTGCACCCATGGTAGCAGCAGTTGCCGACCTGATAGGAAGTATCCCAGCATCCGCGACAATGTTCACGGTGCTGGATATTTCCAACGGGTTTTGGTCCATCCCTTTAAGGAGGGCGGATCAGTACAAGTTTGCCTTTACATTTAAAGGGCAACAGTACACATGGAACTGTTTGCCTCAGGGCTTCCACAACAGCCCCAGCATCTTCCATCAGTGCATGGCGAACAGTTTAAACGGTTTCAGTCAGCCCAGACAGTTGGTACAGTATGTGGATGACCTGCTCCTCTTCACGGATTCGAGAGAGGAGCATGGCCCACTGCTGGCCGAACTGCTGGAGCTGCTCAGGCAGGAGGGTTTTAAAGTAAACCCAAAGAAAGCGCAGATCGGCCAGCAGGAGGTGAAATTCCTGGGCCTGACCGTACGCACTGGGGAAAGGGCCATAGATAAGGCTAGGAGGGAGGCGGTACAGGAGTTACCCGTCCCCAACACAGTTACGGGTGTGAGGTCATTTTTAGGGCTAACCGGGCGGGTACTGCAGAGACTTCATTGAAGACTATGCAGCCACAGCAGCCCCTCTGCTCCGACTCCTACACAAGGGAGTGGAGTGGGTTTGGGATGAGGGTTGCCAGGCAGCATTTGTCAGGCTCAAGGAGGATCTGCAGACCGCACCACCTCTAGGGGCCATAGATGGGGGGAAAGAGTTCTTCCTTGAGATAGCAGCCAGTGGGGATAGCCTGAGTGCGGTGCTGCTCCAAGAGCGGCATGGCCGGCTGAGGCCGGTGGTCTACTCCTCCAGGATACTCACAGAGGTGGAGAGGAGCTACTCCAACTGTGAGCGGCACCTTTTGGCCACACATTGGGCTGTGAAAAGTTCACTGATCTTCACAGGCACCTCTCCCATCACCCTCCTCACCCATCACATACACACCCAGATGCTTCTGGATGGTAGGATCAAGGATGGAACAGTGAGCAGTGCCCACATTGCCCGCTGGACCTTGCTCCTCTCACAGATGGATCTTAAGGTGAAGGATCTCTGTGAGCCAAAACTCGCAGCCAACATGGTATATCCTGGAACAGCCCACCGTTGTTCATTAGAAGGGTTTGGGAAGTGAACATAGGTTTACGGGCTGGGATACATCCCACGGGCCGCGAGATCTATGTAGACGGTTCTAGCACGGTATCTGCTGGCGAGCGTCTCACGGGGTGTGGAGTTTATGACCCAGCGGCAAACATTGCCCTGGCGATTGAGCTCCCCAGCACCATGAGCACCCAGCAGGCTGAACTGTCCGCGGTAGTGTACGTCGTTCCACACCCCGAAATCTTCCCCACTCCATACACGATTTGCTCGGACAGCATGTTTACGTGCAATTTGTGTACGGAGTACCTGGCCATCTGGTCCCGCCGCGGATACAACTCCGCCGACGGGAGACCCCTCACAGTAAGATCCTTGCTGGAGAAAATCCTAGCAGCAGTGGGGGAGGAAGGGGAGGTCTTCATTCACAAGGTGAAAGCCCATTCCTCCACAGACCTTCTAAGACGGTCCAGCTCCAAGCCCAAGACCCCGTCCTCAAAGCCGTCCTCAACGCAGTGATTGAGGGGAAAAGGTTACAGGGCCCTTACGGCGCAGCAGCCCTCTCCGTAAGAGAATGCATGCTGTTCAGGGGGGGACAGTGCGTTGTGCCGCAGAAGCACAGGAGGGAATTCCTTCAACTGGCCCATGAGGGTCCAGGAGCGGGGCATTCCGGGCCTGAGACCACCTGGCAGCGGGTGGAACAGGCGGGATGTTGGCCAGGACTCAGGGAAGATGTCCGCGAGTTCAGCGCTGGCTGTCTGGTGTGCGCTGCTATCAACCCTGAGCCCCATAAAAGGAAGGTACCCATGGGACACATCAGGAGGGTAGAGGGACCATGGCAGTCGATAAAGGTCGACTACATCAGGCCCCTGCCCACCGCCCAGGGAGGCTACAAGTACTGCCTCGTCCTGGTGGATGTGTTCACCAAATGGGTAGAAGCCTTCCCCTGCAGAACGGCCACAGCTCTGGGTACGGCCAGGATCCTGGTCCGGGAAGTGTTCTCGCGATGGGGGCTACTGCAGTATGTGGAGTCCGATCAAGGGAGTCACTTTATCGGGCAGGTAATGCAGAATACCCTTATGCTGCTAGGCATCGAGGGGAAGTGGCACATTGCCCACAACCCGCACTCATCGAGGATTGTGAAAAGAATGAATAGGACCTTAAAGGAAAGGTTAAGGAAGGAGACGGTGGACTCGCCTCAAAAATGGGCAGAGGTCCTACCGCTGGTCCTCATGGGGATCCGGGTCAGCCAGTCGAAAAGCACGGGGTACTCCCCGCACGAGCTGATGACTGGCAGGGTTATGCGGACCCCCACCCATGTACTAGCCCCAGTGCTCACAGAAGGTCAGCTCAGGGAGGTAAACCGGGACAGGTTCGCCCAAAACCTCTTCGAGCACCTTAAGCAGGTCCACGGGCAGGCGGCTGGGAACATGGGAAAACAGCATCGGAGCAACCAATTGCTGCTCAAACCCCGTAAACACCACGAGTGGGAGGTAGGAGACCAGGTCATGGTGTGGAACTATGCTCGGTTCGGAAGTTTAGAACCGCTGTACATGGGGCCCTACAGCATTGTAGACAAGGCCAGTCCCATGGTATATGTCATTAAGATTCATCGGCGCACCAAATGGTTTCATATTAATCAGTGTAAACTGTTTAAACCCGAGACGAGAAAGCAGCCAGTTGGGGTAAGGTCTGAGGATAGAAATCCTCAGCCTGCAGCGGGAACAAGTTCACAGACTGCACGGGCAGGCGCTGTGGCTTGTTTAATGGGAGGGGCCATCCCGCCCACTGACTGGGACACTCCCCCACTCTTCTGGGATCCAGAGGAGGAAGGGCCTGAGGGTGAAAATCCGGCCCCTGACCCAGGTTTGGGACCTGGGGGCGGAGACTCTCAGCCTGCAGCAATAGGCTGTGAAGAGTTACCTGCCCCTAGCCCAGGCTCAGGAGAGGTAAAGCCTGAGGAGGAAGATCCCCAGCCAGCGGCAGTGGTAAGCCCACAGACCGCACCGGGGCGGACAGCGGTTCGGGTTAAAGGCCCACCAGGCAAGAAAACCCCACCTGCCAAAGTCCCTAGAAGGTCCCCACGGATGCCCCAGCCAAGGAAAACCTGGTCACCGGCTCCCCATTTTAAAGGGGCAGCCTCCTGAGTCAGGGGTAAGTCCAAAGACAGAAGTCCCCAGCCAGCAGCCACAGGCTGTGAGGGGCCGGAAGTGCAGGACAGTGCGGTCACACCGAAGGGAGCGGGGTGCCACAGCCCTAACAGGGATTAGGCTGGCCGCCTGGAGACGGGCGGCGGATGTACATAGTTTAGGTAATTTAAGTTTAGGTATTTAGCTTAAGTTTGGGTGTTTAGCTTAAGTATTAAATAAGGTGATGGGTAGTTTTAAATAAGTAATAATCTGATAAGAGTGTGTGTATTTGAGTCGAGGTCGCGAGACTCGACTATGCTTCACCCAAGCCAGAGAAGCTCTTGGGGACCAGGCTGTATGGTTCTGTATCGGTTGCAGAAAGACTTTCAGGATGAAGGCGGGCGTAATCCTACTCACCCTGATAGGACTGAGCATTGGAAAGCGAGGTGACGTGGAGGAGTCCCACATCTATGGGTGCTCAGGAGAAAGAGCACCTATAGTAACCGACAGAAGTGGCGAACGGGACGTGGAGGAGACCGCCGTCTACGTCCACGAGGGAAGGTGGCCAGGGTGGCTGGGGTCCAATTCGTCTCAGTACTCCAGCCAGGCCGGGTTCACGTACGGGGAGGCCTCCCTCCTGTGCCCCAGGGTAAAGGTCGTTACCACAAGGGTTAGCGTCACTGTAGGGAAACGCGTATATTTAACGTGCAAGGGACACATTCCTTTGGATAGGTAGTGGTGGCTCAGAAAGCTGAGCAAAGATATGAGAAACCCCACAGTCAAGTGGGAACGATTGGGGAACAATACCCACTGGACGATTACAGGGACTCACGGGGGATTAACTGTGTGTTGGGACAAGTGTTGGGAACCGGATCAAGGGATTTATGTCTGTGTGTGGGGGGCAGAGAGGGTCTGCCCCACAGGCATATCCATCATTTTCCACCGGCAGTGGCAAGACGCCGGGAGGGGATGAAATGGGACACCAGCCTGAAGGTGTGCGTGGTCCCATACTCCCCGATCCCAGTCAATGCCACTGAGCTTGTAACCCGCCCCCAAAAGCCCCTGCCCATGACCCAGGCATTGAGGACACACAAGGAAGGGTGCCCCGCCACCACCAAGGGACCAGGGAATGGGCTGGTACTAGTGCCTACGGATCAGGTGCTGTACCAAGGGGTACACTACGTGGTAGCCTCCGTGATTTTAAACCTCACCGAGGTACGCTTACCAGAGTGGTGCCCCAAAGAAAGAGAGTAGCTATACCAGGCCCTATAAAGGACATGTTCAGAACATTTTATGAGTTCGATTTCGCCAATGTCGACAAAACTAAACTGTACACCACACCCCACATGAGTTTTGGGTAATGCAGGGAGACAAAGAAGTGGAGTATGGAATTATGTTTTTATTGCGTTTAACACTGGGTCCTCTGTCATCAGCAGTTTCGATGACATAGAATTACAGACCCAGATAAACGGTTTAAAAACTCAGTTAAAGAAAATCCTAATGGATGAGAATAAAGTAGTGGGCTCGGAGTTGCATGAGGACCAGGCCATGACGGTCCATTTAAAAGAAATTATAGCCGAGCTGGAGAAGCATGCAAAGACTGTAAATGCCCTCATCAGAGAGCACACAAATGCTTCGGACCAGGCTGCGCAGAACGAGGTGTGTGTGCTGTATGGGGCGTGGTTGCTGGGCGAGGGCTGCAGTAACCTGAAGGATTTAAAGCAGGGTTTAGTCCCCTCCTGGATCAGCAACAAGCACCTCGCAGCCCTCCATCCGTTTGAAAATGCATTAACCCCGTGCCAACTCCGGCTAGCTTCAGAAGCCTACCCAGTCCCAGTGCATTGTGGATGGTCGAACCACACCATCATGGGTATAGTAGTTAGGATGCCGGCCATGGGTAGGACAGCCCGACCCGCACCGGTATACAGGGTTGAGAACATTGGAGTCATTCAAGGGGGTGCACACATTCGTTTCACAACGGTCCCACCTTACGTCATAAAGTGGGAGAACGCTATGACAGGTACTGACCTCTAAGGGTGCCGGAGCCGGTGAGCACACATAATCCTGTGTCCCCAGCACTTGAATGCCTATTCAAAACCACAGTGCGGGTTCAGAGCTGCTGGCACGAAACCTATAAATTGCACCATGGAGGCAATGGCACAAGGCCATGTTCCCCCGCAGGTAGCATATAAAGGAGGTGGGACATAGAAACATAGAAACATAGAAGATAGGAGCAGGAGTAGGCCATTCGGCCCCTCGAGCCTGCTCCGCCATTCAATGAGATCATGGCTGATCATCCAAATTCAGTACCCTGTCCCTGCCTTCTCCCCATATCCCTTGATCCCTTTAGCCTTAAGAAATATATCCAACTCCTTCTTGAATATATTTAATGAACTGGCCTCCATCGCCCTCTGTGGCAGAGAATTCCACAGGTTCACCACTCTCTGGGTGAGGAAATTCCTCCTCATCTCAGTCCTAAATGGCTTACCCCTTATCCTTAGATTATGACCCCTAGTTCTGGACTCCCCGGCCATCGGGAACATCCTTCCTGCATCTAGTCTGTCCAGGCCTGACAGAATTTTATAGGTTTCGATGAGATCCCCTCTCAATCTTCTAAACTCCAGTGAGTAGAAGCACAACCAACACAATCTCTCCTCATACGTCATTCCTGCCATCCCAGGTATCAGCCTGGTGAATCTTCGCTGCACTCCTTCCATTGCAAGCACATCCTTCTTCAGATAAGGCGACCAAATCTGCACACAATACTCAAGATGCGGTCTCACCAAGGCCCTGTACAATGGCAGCAAGACATCCTTGTTCCTGTACTCGAACCCTCTCGCTACGAAGGCCAACATACCATTTGCCTTCTTAAGCGACTGCTGCACCTGCATGCTTACCTTCAGTGACTGGTGCACCAGAGCACCCAGGTCTCTTTGCACTTCCCCTTCTCCCAATCTATTGCCATTCAAATAATAATCTGCCTTCCTGTTTTTGCCACCAAAGTGGATAACCTCACATTTATCCACATTATAGTGCATTTGCCATGTTTCTGCCCAATCACCCAACCTGTCCAAATCGTACTGGAGTTTCATGACATCCTCCTCACAAGCACACCCTCCCACCCAGCTTCGTGTCGTCTGCAAATTTAGAGATATTACATCCAATTCCCTCGTCCAGATCATTAATATATATCGTGAACAGCTGGGGTCCTAGGACTGATCCCTGCGGTACCCCACTAGTCACTGCCTGCCACTTGGAAAACAACCCGTTTATTCCAACTCTTTGCTTTCTACCTGCCAACTAGTTCTCTATCCAGGTCAATACCTTGCCCCCAATCCCATGTGCCTTAATTTTCAACGCTAATCTCTTTTGCGGGACCTTATCGAAAGCCTTCTGAAAGTCCAAATACACCACATCCACTGGTTCTCCCTTATCTATTTTACCAGTTACATCCTCAAAAAATTCCAGTAGATTAGTCAATCATGATTTACATTTTGTAAATCCATGTTGACTTTGTCCAATCCTGTCACTGCTTTCCACGTGCTCTGCTATTACATCTTTTATAATGGACTCTAGCATTTTCCCCACCACCGATGTCAGGCTTACCGGTCTATAATTCCCTGCTTTTTCTCTACTACCTTTATTGAATAGTGGGGTAACATTAGCTACCCTCCAATCCATGGGTACTGTTCCAGAGTCTATCGAGTTCTGTAAGATGACCAGCAATGCATCTACTATCTCCAGGGCCACTTCCTTAATTACCCTAGGATGTAGATTATCAGGCCCTGGGGATTTATCGGCCTTCAATCCAGTCAACTTCCCCAACACCATTTCCTTACAAATACAGGTTTCTTTCAGTTCCTCCCTCCCATTAGTCCCTATGTTCCCCGACAACCCTGGGAGGTTATTTGTGTCCTCCTTTTGAAGACAGAACCAAAATATGTATTTAATTGTTTTGTCATTTCTTTGTTCCCCATTATTAATTCCCCTGAATCTGACTGTATGGGACCTACGCTTGACTTCACCAATCTTTTTCTCTTCACATATCTATAAAAGCTTTTACAGTCAGTTTTTATATTCCCTGCCAGCTTACTTTCATAATCTATTTCCCCCCTCTTAATTAATCCCTTTGTCCTCCTTTGCTGAATCCTAAACTGCTCCCAATCCTCAGGTTTGCTGCTTTTTTTGGCCAATTTATATGTCCTCTCTTTGGATCTTATGTTATCCCTAATATCCCTTGTTAGCCTCGGTTGAGTCACCTTTATTGATTTATTTTTATGCCAGACTGGGATAAACAAATTCTGTAGTTCATCCATGCGATCCTGGAATGTTTGCCATTGCCTATCCACCGTCAACCCTTTGAGTGACATTACCCAATCAATCCTACCCAACTCGCGTCTCATACCATCATAGTTCCCTTTATTTAAATTCAGGACCTTAGTGTCTGAGTCAACTACTGCACTCTCCATCTTAATGAAGAATTCTACATATTATGATCGCTCCGACCCAAGGGGCCTCGCACAACAAGATTGCTAATTAATCCTTTCTCTTTGCATAATACCCATTCTAAGATGGCCTGATCCCCAGTTGGTTCCTCGACATATTGGTCCAGGAAACCATCCCGTATACACTCCAGGAATTCCTCCTCCACAGTATTGTTACTAATTTGGTTAGCCCAATCTATATGTAGATTAAAGTCACCCATGATGGCTGCTGTGTCCTTATTACACACTTCTCTAATTTCCCTTTTAATGCCATCCCCAACCTCTGCATTACTGTTTGTGGGTCTATACACCACTCCCACTAACGTTTTCTGCCCCTTGGTATTTTGTGACATTTTGTGTCACCACAGGAGCGCCCCACTACCAGCATGGACAGCATAGCTGGTGTCCGGTTAGTGACAGCAGTTTCTGCTTTAAACCCGAGGTAGACGTTCAAGTGGCCCAGGAACAAATTGTCCCCATTCCTGAACCCTCCACTGATCACCTCACTGTAAAGGAGAATTTTACCAATCTACAGAAGTATGTAGCGCATTTTGGCTACGAAATTCCCCCTCTCTCAGAGCACCTTACCAAAATACTCAAAGCAGTTATAGTTTCACAGAAACATTTTTACACTCTGGAGCAGAAAACAGTAGAGATAGAGGCTAAGATATTCGACATTGTAGTTCCACCCTGGTGGGACATTTTCAATAATATAGAGGTCCCTTCGTGGATAAGACTGGCTTCCCACATTCTCGTGGTTTGCCAGTTGGGGATAGTATTGTACCTGGTATGCACTCAGTGCAAGGGAAAACTTCAAATACTAGAATTCCAAAACCAATGGACCTGGAAGGAACATTATGTTAAGGTGGAAGGAGATACACCTGTTTGAATTTGTTGTTTGTATCATTGATTAAAGATTGTGTTCATGTTCTTTTATTGTTTTAATAAAGACGTTCAGCATGTTGTTTTTAATAAAGATGAAGTGTACCAAGTGGTGCAGGGGTGTTGGACCCCTCCATGCTTGGCTGTGTGTAAACGACTGTAATTATTCTATGTATGCTTATGTACAATACATTTTTACAGAATGGGAAATGCACGTGTCGTGAGTATCTTAGAGAGGTAATTGCAGGGGAAGATTGACTGCGGAGGGCCAGGTATTTTGCTCACCTTATCAGGATGATACTTAAAGCAAGTTTAGTATCAACAGGGGGGAGTGTAGGGTTCTCAAATTTCCCACATTCCCTGGAGTTGTGGATAAAGGGACCCTGCATGGCCAAGTTATGAATAGACAGGGTACCCAAAATGGCTTCTGCAGCCTCGTGACCAAAAGGACAGGATTTTAAAAACAAGGCCCTACAGACAGGCAAGCCTGGGACAAAAATTAAAATGCAGGAATCTGTGAACAGACTCTGGAGCCAGACAGCCAAAGTTAACACAGAATATGCAATCATTTGCCTTGAAACAAATCAAGCTAGAATGGGCCTATAATCAAGGCCATTAGGTTTTTGCATTTTAATCGGAAACAGCTCACAGAAGCCATCAAGTCAGGAAAACCCGATTAAGTCTCATACATAACCAGCAACCAGGACATCGAAACCATTATAACACAGAGACAGCCATTTCAGGGTCGTTAAAGTAAATGGCTGTAATCAGTTTAAACGAGCCCGCCAAAAGTTAGACAAAGGACTGACCTGATTTGGCGCGCAGATAAGGAATGAAGAATTGGGTATAATTGTAGACCCATCGGTAGTGATCGCGCTATTATCTCTCTTGCTCTGGCCTCTTATCAATTGGCTTTTGGCCTGCTGCCACTTGTTCTCATGCCCTGGCCTCATGGCGGGCCCTCTTCTAGCACCCGGCGCCGCTCAACACCAAGGACGCCCATTACTACAGCGAGGGCCCAAACGCGGGAGGAGAACGAGACCCGAGTTTGAAACCACACAGGACACACAGGCCACAAACGGGCAGATGAGACGAGATGAGACGAAGAATTACGGTAAACCGATAAGAGCAGAGAAGGGCAGCGAAAGACGCATTGGGAAAACCAAATGCCTGGTTATAGGCTTGCGTTTCATGAATAAGTTGGCGTTGCATGCATGGACAGTAAAACCCCAATTTGAAGAATAAGCTGGTATTCGAAGAATAGGTAGAAAAATCATTAGACGGTAAAGACCGCTTACCGACCCCAGACCGCAACAATACCGTCGGCGACCGCCCAAAGGAGAAGAAGGCTGTAAGATTTGCAAAATTTGTACATCTCCCCGAAGGTTATTATCGAAAAAAGGGACCCTGCTTGGACATTTTTGAAATTAAAAAGGATACCCAAGATGGCATCCGTGCCTCGTGGCAGAATGCCTACGGGTCTCCAAAATGGATACTGCACCACAGACAGTTTGGGGAAATTGAAACTAAGGCTGTAGCTTTCCTGTGAAAAGAACTTTGTGTTTTGGGACCCAGACAAAACTGTGAATTATGTATTAGACCAAATTGGAGACAGATCTAAATTCAATGATGCCTACAGTTAAAGCCATCAATCAGTCTGCATACATAATCGGAAACAGATTAAACACATCCATCGAGGCTGGACAAGCCCATCAAGGACTTTCAGGGCAATACGAGTCAATTATCGGGCCGGTAGATGCAAATACCGGCCATCTAAAAACCGTCAGTATAGATTGCTACCATTATTTTAACTAGCCCGCCAAAATTAAAACAAAGAATTAACCTGATTTGGCGCGCAGATAAGGGTTTTTCGACGAAGGTATAGCTGAAGGCCCCCAGGTAGCAATCGAGACAGGAAGAAGGAACTCCTGCTCTGCTCTCCTGCTGCTCCGCTGCTGTGCTGGTGCTGCCACACCCCGGCTCTTCGGCCCCTCGGCCTCGTGACTGCCGCTCTTCCCCTGTCCCGCGCTTACCCCCTGGCCTTTGCCCGTGCCCTCTCCCACTCTTCCTGGACTCGCCCCGACACCGGGTCGGGCGAACACGGGCAATTCAGGCCAGGCGAAGCGGGACGCGACGAGTGGCGGAGGAGGGAAGACCACCCAGGGAAGGCCTACTGAGGGTAGGCTTCGAATCATCGGGTCTTCAGCCTCAGCCGACCTGCAGCTATCTTCATGCAAACTCAAGCTGTCGGCGAAGAACCATCCCTGCAAGGTAAAGTATCCAATCAGAGACTGTAATCTTGGGGTACTCGAACCTGGACAACGCCCTTGCAGCACCCAGAGCCCACGTGGCGATGGCAGGCTTCAGAGAGCACCAAGAGCGAACCCCGAACCCAACCGCTGTTTTGAGTCTAACAAACCCTTTTGATTGGTGAGCATGAATTCTGACCCCTCATAGCTTAACCTAGTTAGGTGTAGGGGGTGGGTTAAGGATAAGGGGATTGTTAAGGTAGTTGTTTTCCCTTGATGTGCCGTGTGTTCCCCATTCCCTGTATAAGTATAGTATTATTATGACTCTCGTAATTTTTGCCTGTAGAAGTGTACACTAATAATTTTCCATAAGATTGTATTAAGTTTCCCTCGTCAATAAAAATCTTGGTTTTGTTTGCATCCAACCACCTGTCTACTTGAGTCTTCTCTGTATCTCTGCCTATATCTAAGTCCGGTGTCCAGAACCCAGGGGGCGAGCGATTTGAACCGCTCAAAGCAGGTAGTCAAAGGCAAAGCTGACTGATCTGAACACGCCTGTGCAAAATCCCCTACAGAAATGCCGACAGCAGCAGGACACCGGCAACAAGGTTGCGATAGAGTAGACAGTGGTTCGGATGAGCGAACTGTGATGGAGCAAAGGATTTCTGATTATGTTTTTGGCAAGGTGAATATCACTAAGAAGTGGATCACCTCTCTGTTAAAGGCTGGGCATCCGATAGATGCAGCAGCCAAGTGGACAGAGGGAAAGGAACACAAGAAGTCCTTAGAGAAAGCAGTTTGGCTGATAAGCTTTAAAAAGCAGATCCAGCTTCTGGATGGGCTCGTTGCCGCACAGGCAATCGAGTTAAGGGAGTCAGCCCTGGAGATCCAGGATAAGGCTCTTGCGGGGGAAAAGTTGTTAGTAGCTCTGCAGGCTTTGAACCAAGAAAGAGTACATCTAGTAAGGGAACACAAGGCCCAGTTGGAATACCTACGGTGTCAAGTCACCGACGCCAAGGGAAATAAGTCAAGGTTGCTGGAGAAAAACGCCTGCATGGCAAGGCAGGTTAGGGAACAGGAAGTGAAAGTGCAGGAGTTAAAAGCCGCTTACAAGCTAGCTGATGAACAGGGGTTTGAGGAGGCAGACCACGGGCTCTGCCAAGAGAGGATAGAAAATCTGAGCCGGGCCCTCCAGAAGGCAAAAGGCATGGTATGCCTCATAAGCCCAAAGGCAGGTCAGGCAGATTTTATGGGGAACGAGGGGAGAACAGTTCCAGTGTCACCGGTAGTGTCTAGGGACAACCCGGTTGAAAGAGAGGAGACCTCATGACCACCACCCATAGCGCCAAGTTTCAGCGAGGTTTGGCAGCAAAGGGGGGTGAAGCCCAGAGAGGAGCCAGAGGTGGAGGCGGGGGTAGAGCAACCCACGCCCGAAAAGTCGTAACCGGAGCCGATGTGCCCAGCGCAGCATTGGAGGTTCGGCCCACCCGCCAATGGCGAAGATGAGGTGTATTGATTTCTTTGTGGGTTCAATGATGAGACATTTATGAAAGAGAATGAGTTTTAATCTAAAGTCTTGTTCAACTCTTTTATACAGCTTTTACAGGAGACATGATGCTGTGATGCATCTTAAATGAAACTGAAACTAATCCCAAACTGCTTGTCTCTCACATGACCTCTGCTGGTCAGGCATAAGTAATCAATACCTGTAAACATGTTATTAAGGCATCATAATCGAACAGGCAAATACCATCTCTATTTGCTGATATCATTACATCTCCTTTCCTTAAAACAAAAGTATTTTACTTTTAACTAACAACATGTTTTCTTTGTATTAATCTGCATTTTAACTGTAACACTTAATGAACTTACATTATCATTATCATGATCAAGGTTTTTTAACCTTGCTTTGTGTGTTCACATGAAATATGTCAATACACTAGAACTTGAAGAAAGAATAAGATAACATTACTTCCTTCTATAACAATAGTCCTTAAATTTGCTCAATGAGTCTCTCAGGAGGCTTCACGTGTCTTGAGGATTTTCTGATTGATTGTCCTTGAATCTGAGTTGTTGCCTCAGATGATGTGTTCTCAGCTGTGTGATCAGGTTGTTCAACAGTATCAGTCTCTTGACCTGCTGTGGCTGGTCCCATGAGACGATCTCGATGATTTCTTCTCAGAACAGCACCCTCATCTGTCTGAATGGTGTATGATCTTGGTTGAACTTCACTCAGGACAGTTCCCTTCTGAGTCCATGTGTTTGTTTTGTCTTTGAACCTTACTTGGTCACCAGTGTGGAGTTCAGGTAGGTTTTGTGTTCCTCTGTCATAGTAGTACTTTTGCTTTTCTTTCTGTTGTTCATTGAACTTCCTCACTTTCTCCCCCTCTTTTGTTTTCAGGAGGTTCTCCAGGATGGGTAGGTTTGACCTTAGCCGACGTCCCATCAGGAGTTGGGCTGTTGACATACCACACTCGAGCGGCGTTGTGCGGTATACAAGCATGCTCTGGTAGAAGTCAGTTCCACTGTCTTTTGCCTTGTACATCCGTCTTTTCACTGTGTTTGCGGGCTCTCCTGGGTCAACAGCTCTGGACAACGTGTCTGCTGTATACATCAGCTTATCTGGTGTGTACGCAACATTCAGTTCATCATAGACTGTCTCTCCTTCGCTTTCCACAACGAGGACTCTCTTTACCAGGTTCAGTCTCTCACAGGCTTTTAAACCTAGTGTGGCTTGCACATCCTTTGGCACCACGATTAATGCTAGCGTGTGCTCTCTGTCCTTGTGTGTTACTTTGACAATGCATCTTCCTTTCACTGGTATATCAGTACCTGTGTATCCTGTCACTTTCACTTTTATTCCATGTATCTTTGGTCTGGGTCTAATTTTCTTAAAATCAGTCTCTGATATCACATTAACTTGTGCTCCAGTATCCAATTTAAATGGAATGTGTATGTCATTCACTTTTAGTGTCAACATCCAGTCTCTTTCTTCTTCTTTGTTTTCAGACACAACATCTACATTGAACTCCTCTATCTCGCTTTCATCTACTGCATGGACCTTGCTTTGTTGCATTTGGTTCTTACAGCAACGGGCATAATGGTTGTTCTTGTTGCAACTATTGCATGTTTTACCATATGCTGGACACTTTCTTGGTGGATGCTGTGTACTGCATCGACAACATGACTTTCGATTGTCCCTTTCATTTTCGTTCACTGGCCACGCCTCTTTTTTCACATTGGCGCTCTTTTTGTTAAACGGTTTGTGTCCGTTCTTACTCACTGAATCCACGTTGCAGCTATTGTCACTGAACAGCTCCTTTGCCTGCAACTTCACAGTCTCTGTAGCCCTACACAGTGCTATGGCTTTTCCCAGGTCTAGATATTGCTCTCTTAGCAGTCTTTCCCTTAGACCATTATCTGGAATACCACACACCAGTCTGTCTTTTATCAGCGAGTCTGTCAGTCCCCCAAATTCACATGATTTGCTTCTGTTTCTCAGTTCAGTCACATACTGATCAATAGTCTCACCCGTTTTCTGTACACATGTGAAAAATCTGTGCCTCTCAAATGTCACGTTACGTTTAGGTATGCAGTAGGCCTCAAACTGTTCCATTATTTTATCTAGCTTCATTTTGTCTCCATTAGCAGCGAATGTGAAGTTATTATACACCTCCAGCGCTTCATCACCCACGACATGTAAGAACAGTGACGATTTATTTTTATTACTTTTCTCGTCAGCTCCGATTGCTGATAAATACAACCCCACATGTTGTTTGAACCTTCTCCAATTTTCAGCCACATTACCTGTCAACTGAAGCGTCGCCGGTGGGTGTAAACCTTCCATTCTTTCACTTCGTTAGCTATTCTCTAATGGTAAGCAACGATGTTCTCTTTTGGCTTGCTAATCTGTGGAGAGCTGATTTAACTTCAAATTTTTTCTCTTCATCTCTTTCAGCCACTTCTGACACCATGTATTGATTTCTTTGTGGGTTCAATGATGAGACATTTATGAAAGAGAATGAGTTTTAATCTAAAGTCTTGTTCAACTCTTTTATACAGCTTTTACAGGAGACATGATGCTGTGATGCATCTTAAATGAAACTGAAACTAAACCCAAACTACTTGTCTCTCACATGACCTCTGCTGGTCAGGCATAAGTAATCAATACCTGCAAACATGCTATTAAGGCATCATAATCGAACAGGCAAATACCATCTCTATTTGCTGATATCATTACATGAGGGACCCCTCCAAAACCAGTTCGTATTACCCTTTAACACCCAACAGCTTAGGGTTATGGTCAACCATGTCCCGAAGCTTTCTGCCAAGGGAGACCCCTCGATCCACTTTAGGGAAATAGAGCAGGCCGCCAGCGTCAATGACTGGGGATTGCGCTGAAAAGGCCAAGATGCTGCTATTCTCCCTGGAGAGTAATCTCCTCCAATCCCTCTCTGAAGAGTGTAAGGGGAGACAGAGCGGGTATGAGGAGCTTAGAGACGCGGTTCTGGAGGCCATGGGGATGGATGAGGGAAGTCCTTTCTCCCGCGTGGAGAAGACCGTACAGCTCTCAGGGGAGACCCAGCAGGCTTTTGCGGACCGGTTGAGGCTGGTGTACCTGAAAGCCTGCCCGGGGATGCGGGACCGGGGATTCCTCAATGGGGATTCTCTGACGCATTGGCTCCGTTGTCTAGTGGCAAACAGCTTGCCACAGATCCGGGCCAAGGCAGAAGCCTGGTTCGACCCCAAAGATCCCCAGACCACAGAGATCACGGTAATTAGGCAGCTCACTCTGGCTATAAAAATGGTAGGGGAGCCGATGCACACCCACCCAAGGGTAAGCTGCATGAGGTAAAACCCGGACCAGGTAGGAAAGACTGGCACCAGGAAGGGAGTAACCCCCCCAACACAAAGACCAATTGTTATGGGTGTGGGAAGGATGGTCACTGGTGGAAGGAGTGTAAGAACCCTTGGAAGGATAACAAGGGAAAGCATCCCACAGCCCCGGCCCAAAAGGCAGGGGTAGGGACCCCTTCCGCAGAGGTTGAGTCACTTTTGGATGCCATGAGGTCCTTAATGACCGGCCAGGGGAGTGTAGCAGCCGCCACCGGTGCTCTCACCCCATCAGCCCCACCCAACCCACAACCGTGACTAGAGCTGGCGCAGCCTGTGTATCTGTGTTTGCTCTGATATGATGAGTGGAGGAGACCCACGATGGAGATGGAGGTGGAAAAGGTAGCGGGGACCTATCTGTTGGACACGGGGGCATCACGCACCGCGATCTACTCAGCTAACCCCACAACCTCACCTCTCTCTAGCGGGGTCCCATAGAGCCTATCGGGGTTCACGGGTAAGGAACAGGCTGGCTCCGTCTCCATCCTGCTCACCATTCGGATAGGACCGCTCCGCTCCAAGTGGACATGCGTCCTGATGAATTGGGAAGTGTAGGGTGGAAGAGGGGTCCTTGGGGCCGATTGTATCGTAGGTCACGGGATCCTGGTGGATTTAAGGAATCACTGACTCTGGGGGGCAGGAAAGTTAAAGAATGGTGAGATCGTAGTCATCCTGGGTAAGGAAGGGAAGGGGACCCTCTGCACCATGAAGCCCAACGTGGATTATGTAGTGTATGTACCCGTCTACCTTTAAGGGAACTATTGAATGTAACCGTTCACCTTTAAGAGGACTACTTTCGGGTGGCACTATTTGTTTGGCTTCTGTATACTGTAATACCGATAGTGACCACACCAGTATATAAGTGTTGTGGCATGATTGCTGGGGCAGATTCGCCCGGACCTTCGAACAGTAAAGACCTGTTTGTTTGTTACTTCTGAAGTCTGTGTATTTATTAACTGCACAACCCACAGACTTTACAGTGGCGACGAGTCCGATCGTACCCTGCGGCAAGACTACCAAAAGAAAACACGAGGCTGCAACAACAGAAAGCAGGAAGACTAACAACAAAAGCTGTATCAGCAACAGGCACTGACTACCCTTCTGCCACGGTGCGGAGTGAGCCGACAAGCAAGAAACAAGGCGGCCGACGAAACTGTGAGTAGGGGAAGGTGTAGAAGTATTCGGAGGATAAGGGCAGAGCACTCGACCTCGGTCGAGGGGGAGCTGTGCCGGCCAAAAGTCGAGTCCAACGGCATCGGGTGACAGCCGGACCGCAATCGGCGGGAAAACTCCGGGCAGCGACCGCAGCCACGAAGCGCTGAGCCTGCGAGTAGGCGCGGGAAGAGAAACCCAGCCGCAGCCGGGGAGGGAAACACCGGTCTGCGAGAGGGCTGGGGAGGCGAACGGGAACCGTGCGGGTGAGAGCCGGGTGCGGAGAGAGAGACTGCGAGGAGCCAGTCCAGCGGTTGAGCTGTTCTCCACCAACGGGGTACTCAGAGCCGGCAAAACCGAATGTGCGGGAGTGGGAGAGAGACACAGCCGAAAACGGGGTGAGAGACTGCGCGAGAGCCAGTCCAGCGGCTGAACTGTCCTCCGTTAACGGGGTGTACCCAGCGCCGGTAGAGCCGTGCGGGCGGGAGGAAAAGACAGAGCCGAGTAAGGGGAGCTGTGCGGAAGCCAGCCCAGCGGCTGAACCTGTCCGCTGTGGGGAAAGCGTACCCCTTCCACCAGGGAAGAAACGCGGGAAGCCGCCATTAGGCGGGGAAGACGATTGAAGTGGGCGGGGCGAGAAGGAAAGAGCGGGAAACCGCCATTTTCGCGGGAAAACCGCCACCTTAGAAATTAACAAATAAATAAGAAGACTTGAAGGAATACTTGTGTTGTACCCAAGGAAAGAAAGATGCCTAAGCGGGCGGACATCAACCAGTTCAATTCGGAGATAGAAGACTGGGCCACGTACGTAGAACGTATTGAGATACATTGTAAGGCTAACAAAATAGCTAAGGAGGAAAAAGCTTTAACCTTACTTAACATGATGGGTGCGAAAACATTCGGGGTGTTGAAGAATCTTCTCTCACCAGCTAAACCGGCAGATCAGACTTTCGATGATATTGTAGCAGCGCTGGAGGATCACTTGAACCCCACACCGTTGATGCTGGCTGAACGATTCAAATTCTACGCAAGAACGCAGAGGAAAGACGAAAGCAATGCGGAATACTTGGTCGAACTGCGTAGGATAGCGAAATACTGCCAGTTTGGAGGGAATCTGACAGAGGCACTGCGTGACAAGTTCGTATGCGGATTGTCCAAAGAAGGAACGCAGAAGCGACTACTGGAAGAAAATGACCTCACACTGGACAGGGCTGTCCTCATAGCTGCATCGCATGAAGCCGCAGCGAAAGGAACGGCGGAAATGCAGCTAAAGGCGACGGCACTAGGGGTGGACCAAATTACTTCGAGCACAACAAAATGCTACCGTTGTGGGAAGACAACACATGACCAGAATCAATGCTGGGGTAAAAACCAAGAATGCAGGAAATGTGGCAAGATCGGGCACATAGCTAAGGTATGTCGGTCAGGAGCAACGTACAACAATAAGAAGTCACCACAAAAATGGTACGGAAAGGTACAAGAGGTGACTAAGAAGAGTCTGAGGGAACAGAAGTCGGTCTCACACTCCAAATGCAAAGGACTGGACAGTCTGAGAATTCACAACGTGAGCAATGAAGCTGACCGACAAACTATCTGGATAACGCTACAGATTGCAAAGGTCCAAGTAAAAATGGAAGTGGACACCGGATCGGCATTGACGGTCATGAATAAGCATGACTATAAGAAATTTTTCAAGCATATTCCACTACGGGACACGGAACTAGTACTACAGACATACACGGGGCACAAAGTATTCCCCATCGGAATGATAGAAGTCAAGGTGAGATACAAGGATAAAGATCATCACCGGTTGGACCTGTATGTATTGCCTGAGGGAGGACCACCACTTCTGGGACGGGAGTGGATCCGAAAAATAAAATTGGACTGGCAGTCCCTAAACACCATGACGGTGGATTCCGAAAAAGAGGATGTCAAACCTGAACGGTTGTCCAGAATATTGGACGAAGCTAAGGAGGTATTCCAGCAAGGACTGGGAACGCTGCGAGGTATTAAAGCAAAGGTTAAGATTGCAGAAAATGCAAGCCCAAAGTTTTTTAAGGCCAGATCAGTTCCTTACGCAATACGACCAGCTGTGGAGGCAGAACTGGAAGAACTTGAACGATCAGGGGTTCTGTCAAAAGTGGACTGGAGTGAGTGGGCCACGCCCATTGTTCCCGTCATGAAGTCCTCACCGAGTAATAAGCCTGGGGGACCGGGGAAGGTCCGTATCTGCGGAGATTTCAAGATTACTGTGAATCCGGTGCTTCACACGGTACAATACCCGCTTCCGCGGATTGAAGATATCTTTGCTTCGTTGGCTGGAGGGAAACATTTCACGAAAATAGATCTGGCTCAGGCATATCTACAGATGGAGGTCGAGGAAGAGTCACGCCAGTACCTCACCATCAACACTCACAGAGGCTTGTATCGCTACAATAGACTGGTCTTTGGGGTAGCTTCGGCGCTAGCAATTTGGCAGAGGGCCATGGAACAGGTGTTACAAGGAATTCCAAGCACGCAGTGCTACTTAGATGACATTTTAATCACGGGAAAAGATGAGGAAGAACACCTCACGAATTTGAAACTGGTACTCACCAGGTTGAAGGAGTATGGCCTTCGGGTTAATCGCAAGAAGTGTGAGTTCTTCCAAAAACGGATCTCATACTGCGGTCATGTCATTGACCGAGAGGGACTGCATAAGTCACCCGAAAAGTTAGAAGCGGTTGTGAAGGCCCCCGCCCCAGGAAACGTATCACAGTTAAGATCATTCTTGGGGTTGATTAATTACTATCACAAGTTTCTGCCAAATTTATCCACGGTACTGCATCCGCTGAATGACCTGTTGCGGAAAGAAACACCATGGAAGTGGAGTGAGGAATGCAAAAAGGCTTTTCGCAGAAGCAAGGAGTTGATTACCTCTGAAGAAGTGTTGGCTCATTTCAACCCAGCATTACCCCTTCGTCTAGCTTGCGATGCTTCCCCGTACGGAATTGGGGCAGTACTCTCGCATAGGCTACCAAATGGCTCGGAAAGGCCAGTGGCTTTCGCGTCCCGATCATTGACACCCGCGGAGCGAAATTACGCCCAAATAGATAGGGAGGCCCTCAGTCTTGTGTGGGGCATGAAGAAATTCAACCATTACCTACAATGTAAAAAGTTCACATTGCTGACAGACCACCAGCCGTTGGTGTCCATATTCAACCCAAATAAGGCCGTTTCCACCATGACAGCACAAAGGTTACAAAGGTGGTCCGTGTTACTTGGGGCACACCAATACGAAATTGAGTACAAAAGGTCTAAACAGCATGGAAATGCTGATGGGTTGTCACGCTTGCCATTGCCGATGGTAGAAGAAGCGAGTATAGTGGACCCAGTAGAGTTGTTCCACTCATCCATAGTGGAGTGTCTACCGATAACAAACTCAATGATTGAGAATGAGACAAGGAATGACCCGACTCTTTCACGAGTCTATGATGTAACGGTGGAGGGATGGCCAGCACAGAGCGAACCAACACTGCAAGCATTTGCACAGAGGAAAGAACAACTGTCAGTGTGTCGAGGAACCCTGATGTGTGGCTCTAGAGTGGTGATTCCACCCAAACTCCAAAAGAAGGTGCTAAAGGAGCTGCACGAAGGACATCTGGGGGGAGTAAAGATGAAAAATCTAGCAAGAGCGTTTGTGTGGTGGCCAGGCATTGATAGAGACATAGAGGAGATCACGAAGAACTGCCTAGGATGTCAGAGGGTTCAGAACGCGCCACCCCAGGCTCCTCTGCATCCATGGGAGTGGCCCTCATCGCCTTGGCAAAGAGTACACATCGACTTTGCTGGTCCATTTATGGACTCGATGTTTCTAATAGCAGTGGATGCCCACTCCAAGTGGCCGGAAGTAATTAAGATGACCACCACCACGACGGAAAAAACCATCGCAGTGTTAAGGACTATGTTTGCTCGGAATGGCCTGCCGGAACAGATCTGTTCTGATAATGGACCACAATTTGTGTCCGAAGAATTCAAGAAATTCTTAAAGAGCAATGGGGTTAAACATTACACGTCAGCCCCATACCATCCCGCCTCAAATGGATTGGCTGAAAGGTTTGTCCAGACCTTCAAGAAGGCCGTAAAGGCCATGAGTAATGAAAATATAAGTCTGCAACATAAGGTGGATAGCTTTTTGTTGGCATACCGAAATGCGACACATGCGGTCACAAATCAAACTCCCGCAATGATGTTCTGTAATAGACGCCTAAGATGCCGGCTGGATTTACTAAAACCAAACGTCAGAAGAGACGTAGAGAACCGGCAATTCCAGGGCATGAACGACAGGGTCACTAGATCTTTCCAGATCGGTCAACGAGTTTTGGCCCGGGACTACCGTACTGAGAAATGGCAGCCTGGAACTATTGGGAAAAGGCTGGGGCCATTGATGTACACCGTGGACATTGGAGACAATATAATAAGGCGCCATGTTGACCAAATCATAGGGTCCGCCACAAATAGGCCACCGACTTCACCACCTTATCCGGGTGATGTTGAAACTGAGACACCCAGAACACCTACTTCCGATCTAGTGATACTGGAGTCTGCTGAACCTGACACGGCTTTTCAAGCCGAATCGACCTTGCCAGAAGCACCTCCTAGCCCGCCTGAAATGACGACACCACTGCGGCGTTATCCTGACAGAATCCGGAAACCCCCGGAAAGACTGAATCTATGAACTGTCTTACATAAACCTGTATATATGTTAGAATGTATGTTCACTATGGACTTAGTAAGTAATAAGCTAAAAAGGGAGGATTGTAGTGTATGTACCCGTCTACCTTTAAGGGAACTATTGAATGTAACCGTTCACCTTTAAGAGGACTACTTTTGGGTGGCACTATTTGTTTGGCTTCTGTATACTGTAATACCGATAGTGACCACACCAGTATATAAGTGTTGTGGCATGATTGCTGGGGCAGATTCGCCCGGACCTTCGAATAGTAAAGATCTGTTTGTTTGTTACTTCTGAAGTCTGTGTATTTATTAACTGCTCAACCCACAGACTTTACAGATTATAACCTCCGGCTCATGGTCAGCAACACCCCACCAGAGTTCCAGGCATTTGTGCAGGCCCACCTGGCCCCATTTGCCACTCACAAACACGACTGCGGGAGGGTCACATGGTTTGAGGTCAGAGTAGACGGGGACCCCATGGCCCAACCACAGAAACAGTATAACTTCCCCAGGGAAGCAGAGCCGGACATGGAAGCAGCCATGTCCTCGTTAGTACAGCAGGGAGTTCTGAGGCTGATAGCCACCCATGTGAACTCTCCGTTGTGGCCGGTTAGAACACTTGCTGGAGAGCCACGGTGGACTATCGGGTGCTCAATAGTAACATCCCAGCCTGTGCACCTACAGTGGCAGCAGTTGCCGACCTGATAGGAAGCATCCCAGCATCCGCGACCACTTTCACAGTGCTGGATATTTCCAATGGGTTTTGGTCCAGCCCTGTAAGGAGGGAGGATCAGTACAAGTTTGCCTTTACGTTTAATGGGCAACAGTACACATGGAACTGCTTGCCTCAGGGCTTCCATAATAGCCCCAGCATCTTCCACCAGTGCATGGCAGACAGTTTGAAGGACTTTAGTCAGCCCGCATAGTTGGTACAATGTGTGGATGACCTGCTCCTGTTCACTGATTCGAAAGAGGAGCATGGCCCACTATTGGCCGAACTGCTGGAGCTGTTAGAACTGTAGGGTTTCAAAGTGAATCCCAAGAAGGCGCAGATCGGCCAGCAGGAGGTGAAATTCCTCGGTCTGACCGTGCGTGCTGGAGAAAGGGCCATAGATAGGGCTGGTAGAAGGAGAATCCCGGGACCCCTATCGGGCAGGCCCAGAAGCCGCAATCCATGACAAGGGAGGCACACGGAGGGTAGTTTTGGCCCCGGACCCAAAGCGGGTCCGGATCCAAGATCCCGTCTGTAAGACCGTCCTGGTGAGAAAAGAGAAAAGACAGCCCCTAGAAGGTCCACTCGGGGCAGCGGGCGAGCCCTCCACACAGGTTTTAAAACAGGCCGCTGGTTACATCAACCAGTGCAAACTCTTTCAGCCTGAAAGGGGAAAACAGCCAGTTGGGGTAAGGTCTGAGGATATAAATCCTCAGCCTGCAGCACGAGCAAGTTCACAGACTGCACAGGCAAGCGCTGTGGTTTGCTTGAAGGGAGGAGCCATCCAGCCCATCGATTGGGACACGCCCCCACTCTTCTGGGATCCAGACGAGAGGGAGGGACTTGAGGGCAAAAACCCCGCCCCTAACCCAGGTGTAGAGAGGGAGGGACCTGAGGTCGAAAACCCCGCCCCTAACCCAGGTGTAGAGAGGGAGGGACCTGAGGTCGAAAACCCCGCCCCGGACCCAGCCATGGGACCCGAGGGCGGAGATTCTCAGCTCGCAGCAGCAGGCTGCGAAAAGTTACCTGCCCCCAGCCCAGGTTCGGGAGGGCTCAAGCCTGGAGGAGCAGCAGTTCGGGTAAAAGGCCCAGCGGCCAAGAAAGCCCCACCCGCCAAAGCCCCCAGAAAGTCCCCGAGGACGCCCCAGCTGAGAAAGCCATGGTCACCAGCCCTCCAGTTCCCGAGGGCCGCCCCTCGAGCCAGGGAGAGGTCCAAGGACAGAGGTCCTCAGCCAGCAGCCTCGGGCTGTGAGAGACCAACCGTGAAGGACGGTGCGGTCACGCCGTGGGTAGCGGCGAGCCGCAGTCCGACCAGGGATTAGCGTGGCTACCCGGAGACGAGCGGCGGATGTATATAGTTGGTTTAAGTTTTAAGTAAGGTGTAGTTGTTTAGCTTAAGTTTGGGTGTTTGTAATTTAAGTTAAATAGGGTGATGGGTAGTTTTAAGTTAAGCCGTCTGTTAAGAGTATATATTTGGGTCGAGGTCGCGGGACCCGACCATGCCTCACCAAGCCAGAGAATCTCTTGGGGACCTGGCTGCATGTTTTTTTACATCTTTTGCAGAAAGATGTTCGGGATGGAATGGATCGTGGTCCTATTCACCCTAATCGGGCTGAGTAAGGAGAGGAGGGGCGACGTCCAAGACTCTCACATCTATGGGTGTTCGGGAGATAAGGCCACCCTGGCGATCGATGGGAGCGGCGAATGGGTTGCGGAGGAGCCCGCTGTCTACTTCCACGAGGGAAGGTGGCCAGGATGGTTGGGGCCCAATTCGTCTCAGTACTCCAGCCAGACCGGATTCACGTACGGGGAAACCTCCTTCCTGTGCCCCCGGGTGCGAGTTGTTTCCACGAGGGTCAGCGTCACCGTTGGACCCCACCGATCAGATGCTGTGCCAAGGGGTACACTACACTGTAGCCTCCGTGATTTAAAAACTCACGGAGGTACAGTTACTGGAGTGGTGCCCCAAAGAAACAGAGCAGTTATACCAGGCCCTATTAAAGGACATGTTCAAGAAATTTTACGAGGTTGAGTTTGCCTACGTGGACAAGACCAAACTCTACAGCACACGCCCGGAATTTTTGGGTAACCCAGGGAGACAAAGAAAGGGTGTATGGAATGATGTTTTTACTGCGTTTAACACTGAGTCCTCTGTCATCAACAGCTTGGATGACATAGAGCTGCAGACCCAGATAAATGGTTTTAAAACACAGTTAAAAGGGATATTACTAGATGAGAACAAGGTAGTGGGCTCGGATTTGCATGAGGACCAGGCCATGATGGTCCATTTAAAAGAGATTATAGCCGAGTTGGAAAAGCACGCAAAGAGGGTAAATGCTCTCATAAGGGAGGACAGAAATGCTTCTGACCAAGCTGCGCAGAAAGAGGTGTGCATGTTATACGGGGCGTGGTTACTGGGCGAGGGCCGCAGTAACCTGGAGGATTTAAAACAAGGTTTGGTCCCCTCCTGGATTAGCAACAAGCACCTCGCAGCCCTCCACCCTTTTGAGAACACATTGAGCCCATGCCAAATCCGGCTAGTGTCCGAAGACTAACCAGTCCCCGTGGATTGTGGGCGGTCTGACCACACAATCATAGAAGTAATGGTTAGGATGCCGGTCATGGGTAGGACAGCCCAACCTGCCCCGGTATACAGGGTTGAGAACATTGGAGTCATTCAGAGGGGTGCACACATTCGGTTCACGGCGGTCCCGCCTTACATCATTAAGTGGGAGCATGCTATGACAGGTACTGACCTCTCAGGGTGCCGGAGCCGGGGAGCACACATAATCCTGTGCCCCAAGCACTTGGATGCCATCTCAAGACTGCAGTGTGGGTTCAGAGCTGCTGACGCAAAGCCTATAAATTGCACCATGGAGGCATTGGCACAAGGCCATGTTCCCCCGCAGGTAGCATATATAGGGGGTGGGACATATTGTGTCATGACCAGCGCGTCCCACTACCAGCGCGGACAGCACAGCTGGTGCCCGGTTAGTGACAGCAGTTTCTGTTTTAAAACCCAAGGCAGAAGCTCGCGTGGCTCAGGAGCGAATTGTACCCATCCCTGAACCCTCCACTGTTCACCTCACTGTGAAGGAGAATTTTACGAACTTGCAGAAGTACATATTGATGTGCCTCAATAAATCCGAGACTCAATGTTAGCGGAACAAAACAAGGCTTTTATTAACTTAGAAGGTAACACACAGTGGAGAGGTATCTTCCATCCAGAGGCCTGCTGTACTGGATGCGAGGCAGGCTCGCATCCAGATGAATGGCATATTTCATCACACATAGCGCGCTTTGGCTACAAAATTACCCCTCTCCCTGAACATTTGTCCAAAATTCTAAAAGCCGTCATAGTTTCACTGAAACATTTCTACACTCTTGAGCAGAAAAGAGTAGAAATAGGGACCATGATATTGGATATTGTGGCTCCACACTGGTGGAACCTTTTCACTAATATAGAGGTCCCTTCGTGGATCAGGCTGGCTTCTCACATTCTCGTGGTTTGCCAGTTAGGAATAGTGCTGTATTTAGTTTGCATTCAGTGTAAGGGAAAAGGTCGGTGGTCAGAATTCCGAAACCAGAGCTTTTGGAAAGAACATTATGTAAAGGTGGAGGAAGATACACCGGTTTAAGTTTCTCCCTGTTTTCAACTGAAGAATTGTTGTTTCTTTGTGTTTGTTATTTTCAATTAAAGGTTTTTCTTTTGTTGTTTTCTTTTGCGATGCGGTTTAATAAAGATATGTGTACCAAGTGGTGCAGGGGTGTAGGAACCCTCTATGCTTGGATGTGTGTGTAAAGCCTGTGATTTTACTCTTTGTATGCTGATGTACACTACATTTTTGCGGAATGGGAAGTGCATGTGTCGTGGGTATATTAGATAGATAATTACAGGGGAAGGCTGACTATGGAGGGTCAAAAAAATTTTGCTCACCTTGGAAAAAGTATGATACTTCAAGCAAGTTTTAGTATCACAGGGGGGAACGTAAGATTTGCAAAATTTGTGCATCTCCCCGAAGGTTATTATCGATAAAAGGGACACTGCGTGGACATTTTTGAAATTAAAAGGGGAACCCAAGATGGCGTCCGTGCCTCGTGGCAGAAAGCCTATGGGTCTCCAAAATGGATTCTGCAGCAAAGACAGTTGGGGAAATCGAAACTAAGGCTGCTGGTTTCCTGTGAAAAGAACTCTGTGTTTTGGGACCCAGACAAAACTGGGAATTATGTACCAGACCAAATTGGAGAGAGACCTAAATTCAATGAGGCCTACAGTTAAAGCCATCAAACAGTCTGCATACATAATCAGAAACAGATTAAACACATCCATCGAGGCTGGATAAGCCCATCATCACTTTCAGGACAATACGAGTCAATTATCGGGCCGGTAGATGCAATTACCAGCAATCTAAAAACCGTCAGTATAGATTGTTACCATTATTTTAACTAGCCCGCCAAAATTAAAACAAAGAACTAACCTGATTTGGCGCGTAGATAAGGGTTTTTCGACGAAGGTATAACTGAAGGCCCCCAGGTAGCAATCGATAGAGGAAGAAGGAACTCCTGCTCTGCTCTCCTGCTGCTCTGCTGCTGTGCTGGTGCTGCCACTCCCCGATCCTCGGCCTCTCACCCTTGTGACTGCCGCTCTTCCCCCGCCCCACGCTTACCCCCTGACCTTTGCCCGTGCCCTCTCCCGCTCTACCTGGACTCGCCCCGACACCGGGTCGGGCGAACACGGGCAATTCAGGCCAGGCGAAGCGGGACGCGACGAGGGGAGGAGGAGGGAAGACCACCCGGGGAAGGCCTACTGAAGGTAGGCTTCGAATCATCGGGCCTTCAGCCTCAGCCGACCTGCGACTATCTTCATGCAAACTCAAGCTGTCGGCGAAGAACCATCCCTGCAATGTAAAGTACCCAATCAGAGACTGTAACTTTGGGGTACTTGAACCTGGACAACGCCCTTGCAGCACCCGGAGCCCACATGACGATGGCAGGCTCCAGAGAGCACCAAGAGCGAACCCCGAACCCAACCGCTGTTTTGAGTCTAACAAACCCTTTTGATTGTAACATATCAAAGTTTGCAGATGATACTAAGATGGGAGGGAAAGTAATGAGTGAGGAGGACATAAAAAACGTGCAAGGAGACATAGATAGGCTAAGTAGGTGGGCAGAGATTTGGCAGATGGAATACAATGCTGGAAAGTGTGAGGTTATGCACTTTGGCAGGAAAAATCGTAGAGCAAGTTATTATCTTAATGGCAAGAAACTGGAAAGTACTGAAGTACAAAGGGATCTGGGGGTCCTGGTGCACGAAACTCAAAAGGTTAGTATGCAGGTGCAGCAAGTGATTAAGAAGGCCAATGGAATGTTGGCTTTCATTGCTAGGGGGATAGAATATAAAAATAGGGAGGTATTGCTTCAGTTGTACAAGGTATTGGTGAGACCGCACCTGGAATACTGCATACAGTTTTGGTGTCCATACTTAAGAAAGGACATACTTGCTCTCGAGTCAGTACAAAGAAGGTTCACTCGGTTAATCCCGGGGATGAGGGGATGGACATATGAGGAGAGGTTGAGTAGATTGGGACTCTACTCATTGGAGTTCAGAAGAATGAGAGGCGATCTTACTGAAAAATATAAGATTGTGAAGGGGTTGGATCGGGTGGATGCGGGGAGGATGTTCCCGATGATGGGTGAAACTAGAACTAGGGGGCATAGTCTTAGAATAAGGGGCTGCTCTTTCAAAACTGAGATGAGGAGGAACTACATCACTCAGAGGGTGGTAGGTCCATGGAATATGCTGCCCCAAAAAGCTGTAGAAGCTACATCATTACATAAATTTAAAACAGAAATAGACAGTTTCCTAGAAGTAAAGGGAATTAAGGGTTACGGGGAGCGGGCAGGAATTTGGACATGAGTCTAGGTTCGGATCGGTCATGGCCCTGCGGGTAGCGGAGCGGGCCCAGGGGCCGTGTAGCCTGATCCTGCTCCTATTTCATGTGTCTAATTCTGTTAGATTCAGGAGATGGTTCTGTGATAGTGGATTGGCGGTTAGGATCAGATCAGCCATGATCTTATTGAATGGCGGAGCAGGCTCGAGGGGCCGATTGGCCTACTCCAGCTCCTATTTCTTATGTTCTTATGTTCTTATTGGTGAGCATGAATTCTGACCCCTCATAGCTTAACCTAATTAGGTATAGGGGGTGGGATAAGAATAAGGGGATTGTTAAGATAGTTGTTTTCCCTCGATGTGCCGTGTGTTCCCCATTCCCTGTATAAGTATAGTATTATTATGACTCTCTTGTAATTTTTGCCTGTAGAAGTGTTTTACATAAGATTGTATTAAGTTTTCCTCTTGAATAAAAATCTTGGTTCTGTTTGCATCCAACCACCTGTCTACTCGAGTCTTCTCTGTATCGCTGCCTTTATCTAGGTCTGGTGTCCAGAACCCAGGGGGCGAGCGATTCGAACCGCTCAAAGGAGGTCGCCAGAGGCAAAGCTGACTGACCCAAACACGCCTGTGCAAAACCTCCAACAAGGCCCATCGTGGCGCAGTACTCGACGAAGACGTTAACGGAGGAAAAGGGAGGGTGCCTTTGCAAAAACAACTTCAGCACCGCGCCCTGTGACCACGTGGTGACGGGATACCCCAAAGGACAGGAAGTGTGGACCTCAAACCCCTCCATCTAAAGCGGCAGGTTTTGAATTGGTGTGCATGAATTCCTGGCCCCTCATAGCTTTATCTAGTTAGGTATGGGGGGTGTGATTAAGGATAAGGGGATTTTTAATGTATTTGTTTCCCTCGATGTGCCGTGTGTTCCCCATTCCCATATAAGTGTATTAACTGTTTTATGCCTGTAACTATACCAGTAATTCTCAGTAGTATTGTGTTTTTTTCAGCCTTTTAATAAAATTTTGGTTTTCTTGTTCAAACCACTTGTCTACTCGATTTTCTGTATCGCTGCCTGTACTTAAGTCCGGTGTCTAGAACCCAGGGGTTGTGGAGCGATTCGAACTGCTCAGGGACAGTCAAGAGTAGAGCTGACTGGACACACATGCCAAAAAACCCCTACACCTGACAAAATTGCATAATAAAAACTTCAATTTAATCATTGTGCATCTTTTTATAACTGGGTCTCACATTAGGATTGATATCTTGCACTGTGTCTTAAGCAGCAAGTTCTGGTTGTGTTTTGGGAATGTTGAATGATTTCAGATGTCGCTGAGGTGTCCCTTTGTACAGTGTATTAGTACACTAATCTTCAGAATAGAATATGATATTATTATTATATTTCTACAATGTGTGAGTTGTCAGCTCTGTGACAAATATTAAACTGTATTTTTGTCCTTGGAAACATTAAATGTCATTAATTTTGCATTGCATATGGAACAAAGTGTACATTTTCAAATAATGTAACAAAGTATCCACGTTTTGCAAAATATATTCATTTCCTCAATCAGTAACAGTATTATTGCATTTTGGAGAAGTAGTACAGAGTTCTGGCACAAATTCACTCTTCAGGTTGTATAATGCATCAGGAACATAGAAACATAGAAACATAGAAGATAGGAGCAGGAGTAGGCCATTCGGCACTTCGAGCCTGCTCCGCCATTCAATGAGATCATGGCTGATCATCCAAATTCAGTACCCTGTCCCTGCCTTCTCCCCATATCCCTTGATCCCTATAGCCTTAAGAAATATATCCAACTCATTTTTGAATATATTTAATGAACTGGCCTCCACCGCCCTCTGTGGCAGAGAATTCCACAGGTTCACCACTCTCTGGGTGAAGAAATTCCTCCTCATTTCAGTCCTAAATGGCTTACCCCTTATCCTTAGACTATGACCCCTGGTTCTGGACTCCCCGGCCATCATAAACATCCTTCCTGCATCTAGTCTGTCCAGGCCTGACAGAATTTTATAAGTTTCGATGAGATCCCCTCTCAATCTTCTAAACTCCAGTGAGTATAAGCCCAATCGACACAATCTCTCCTCATACGTCATTCCTGCCATCCCAGGTATCAGCCTGGTGAATCTTCGCTGCAATCCTTCCATGGCAAGAACATCCTTCCTCAGGTAAGGCGACCAAAACTGCACACAATACTCAAGGTGCGGTCTCACCAAGGCCCTGTACAACTGTAGCAAGACATCCTTGTTCCTGTACTCAAACCCTCTTGCTACGAAGGCCAACATACCATTTGCCTTCTTAACCGCCTGCTGCACCTGCATGCTTACCTTCAGCGACTGGTGCACAAGAACACCCAGGTCTCTTTGCACTTCCCCTTCTCCCAATCCATTGCCATTCAAATAATAATCTTCCTTCCTGTTTTTGCCACCAAAGTGGATAACCTCACATTTATCCACATTATAGTGCATTTGCCATGTTTCTGCCCAATCACCCAAACTGTCCTAATCGTACTGGAGTTTCACAACATCCTCCTCACAGCTTACCCTCCCACCCAGCTTTGTGTCGTCTGCAAATTTGGAGATATTACATCCAATTCCCTCGTCCAGATCATTAATATATATTGTGAACAGCTGGGGTCCTAGGACCGATCCTTGCGGTATCCCACTAGTCACTGCCTGCCACTCGGAAAATGACCCGTTTATTCCAACTCTTTGCTTTCTGTCCGCCAACCAGTTCTCTATCCAAGTCAATACCTTGCCCCCAATCCCATGTGCCTCAATTTTGCATGCTAATCTCTTATGTGGGACCTTATCGAAAGCCTTCTGAAAGTCCAAATACACCACATCCACTGGTTCTCCCTTATCTATTTTACCAGTTACATCCTCAAAATATTCCAGTAGATTAGTCAAGCATGATTTACCTTTTGTAAATCCATGTTGACTTTGTCCGATCCTGTCACTGCTTACCAAGTGCTCTGCTATTACATCTTTTATAATAGATTCTAGCATTTTCCCCACTACCGATGTCAGGCTTACCGGTCTATAATTCCCCGCTTTTTCTCGACCACCTTTTTTGAATAGTGGGGTAACATTAGCTACCCTGCAATCCATGGGTACTGTTCCAGAGTCTATCGAGTTCTGGAAGATGACCAGCAATGCACCTACTATTTCCAGGCCACTTCCTTAAGTACCCTGGGATGTAGATTATCAGGCCCTGGGGATTTATCAGCCTTTAGTCCCATCAATTTTCCTAACACCATTTCACTGCAAATACTGATTTCTTTCAGTTCCACCCTTTCATCAGGCCTATGTTCCCCGGCATTTCTGGGAGGTTATTTGTGTCCTCCTTTGTGAAGACAGAACCAAAGTATGAATTTAGTTGGTCTTCCATTTCTTTGTTTCCCATTATAAATTACCCTGATTCTGACTGTAAGGGACCTACGCTTGACTTCACCAATCTTTTTCTCTTCACATATCTATAAAAGCTTTTACAGTCAGTTTTTATGTTCCCTGTTAGCTTACTCTCATATTCTATTTTCCCTTTCTTAATTAATCCCTTTGTCTTCCTTTGTTGAATCCTTAGCTGCTCCCAATCCTCAGGAGTATTGCTTTTTCTGGCCAATTTATATGTCGTCTCCTTGGATCTTATGCTATCCCTAATTTCCCTTGTTAGCCATGGTTGAGTCACCTTTTTTGTTTTATTTTTATGCCAAACTGGGATGAACAAATTCTGTAGCTCATCCATTCGGTCTTTGAATGTTTGCCATTGCCTATCCACCATCAACCCTTTGAGTGCCATTCCCCAATCAATCCTACCCAACTCGCTCCTCAGACCATCGTAGTTTCCTTTATTTAAATTGAGGACCCTAGTTTCTGAGTCAACTACTTCATTCTCCATCTTAATTAAGAATTCGATCATATTATGATCGCTCAGACCCAAGGGGCCTCGTACAACAAGATTGCTAATTAATCCTTTTTCGTTACATAATACCCAGTCTAAGATGGCCTGATCTCTGGTTGGTTCCTCGACATATTGGTCCAGGAAACCATCCCGTAAACACTCCAGGAATTCCTCCTCCACAGTATTGTTACTAATTTGGTTGGCCCAAACTATATGTGGATTAAAGTCACCCATGATGACTGCTGTGCCCTTATTGCACGCTTCTTTAATTTCCCTTTTAATGCCATCCCCAACCTCTGCCTTACGGTTGGGAGGTCTATATACCACTCCCACTAATGTTTTTTTCCCCTTAGTATTTCTCAATTCTACCCATACAGATTCCACATCATCAGAGCTAATATCCTTCATTATAATTGTATTAATCCCTTCTTTAACCAGTAATGCTACCCCACCTCCCTTTCCTTTTTGCCTATCTTTCCTCAATATCGAATACCCCTGGATGTTGAGTTCCCAGTCTTGGCCATCCTTGAGCCACGTTTCCATTATCCCAACGAAATCATATTCATTTACCTCTATTTGCGCAGCCAATTCATCCACCTTATTACAAATGCTCCTCACATTAAGACACAAAGCCTTCAGGCTTGTTTTTTTAACGCTCTTAGACCTATTAGAATTATTATTTAGTGTGGCCATGTTTGATTTAAACCGTTGATTTCTCTGACTGCCACTTTTGTTTATTAATTTATCACTTAATTTATTAATCACTTAAAACATTAATAAGTGTCATTGTTTTGTAATTAGAAAATTTAAGATATTGATTGATTCACTGGCAATAATGCATACACCTATTTCCTGTTTTAATGATCTCCATTGTCAAATGTGCCTTAAATATACCTCAGACATTACTTTGCATAAAATAAAGTGCTATGAATGTGTTGCTGAAAGGTGACATCTGTGACCTGCTCCCTTGTACTTTGCAAGCAGATCAGATGTAATTGATGTTCTCCCATGGGAGTATATGTTTTTGACTGCAGAAACTCCATTTCATGATTAAAAAGAACAACCTCTGACATTTCATTCAAGCATTGCCTCCCCTGAAGCTCAGCGGACTTCAGATATACAAAGCTGAAATAAAAACAGGAAAACAAACTGAAAATACACAACAGTTCCATTAGCATAGCAAAAAAGAAAACAGCTTGACATTTTGTATAGCGAACATTTTGGAAGGGGCGGGTGAACAGCCAGTTGTCATGGTGCATATAGGTACCAACGATATAGGTAAAAACAGGGATGAGGTCCTAAAAGCTGAATACAGGGAGTTAGGAGGTAAATTAAAAAATAGGACCTCAAAGGTAGTAATCTCAGGATTGCTACCAGTGCCACGTGCTAGTCAAAGTAGAAAGAGAAGGATATTTCAGATGAATACGTGGCTAGAGGAATGGTGCAAGGGGGAGGGATTCAAATTCCTGGGACATTGGAACCGCATCTGGGTGAGGTGGGACCAGTACAAAATGAATGGTTTGCACCTGGGTAGGGCTGGGACTGATGTCCTAGGGGGAGTGTTTGCTAGTGCTCTTGGGGAGGGTTTAAACTAAAATGGCAGGGGGTTGGGAACCTGAGCAGGGAGACAGAGGAACGGGAAACAAGGATAAAAGCAAAAGACAGGAAGGAGAAAAACAAAAGTGGCAGACAGAGAAATCAAGGGTTTAAATCAAACATGGCCACAGCAAATAATAATTCTAAAAGATATACAAGTGTTAAAAAAACAAGCCTGAAGGCTTTGGCCTAGAAATTCAGTTGCGTTCGCCAGCCGTTAGCGCCATAAGAGGAGTAGATCTCGAGCGCTAGGCACTTAGCGGCCGGGCGCAGAATTATCTGTGCCTACGCCCAACTTCAGTTGACATTTAGCGCCGGTGCAAAGTGCTTGCGCGCGCTCAGCTGCGCGCGCAACTTATGACGTCATTTCGTCGTGGAACGCCGTTTGTGAACCCCAAACCGGAACTTCAGTGGCGCCCGCCCAATGTGGGCGGGGCGCTGTTAAGAACTGTGAGGTGGAACGCAGCAGAGGCCCTGCGGGCCTCGGGGAGCGCTAATTAAAGGGCACTTAGACTGAACTATAAAGGGCTGCCATTTTGCTGCAATGACTTTAGTGCTACGAATTTCTGGACAGAGACCAAGGAAGAGACCTTACTGATTTGGGCCAACATAGGAGAGGTATTTTTGGCTTCTGGCCAGAGCTTGGAAATTTGACTCATTGTGATTTCACTGTTTGCAAGTATATTATGGGGGCTGCATGGGGTTCCAACCCTCAGTTCCAGCATTATGTGCGAAGGGCTCGCAGACGCTGAGTGAGAGGGGCAGCCATGCCTAGACGCAGAGGGGCCATCAGGCGTCGGCAACGTAGGCCTTACCCACTCAGGGAATACCGCCAGCAGGTGTCCTATCTCACCATGACTGCCGCGCATTGTGTTAAGAGGCTGCGCTTCAGAAGGGAGGTGGTTGCAGAGATCTGCCAGCTGCTTCACAGAGATCTGCGTCCACAGCTGATGTGCAGGACGTCTCTGTCGGTGGAAGTGAAGGTCACGGTGGCTCTGAACTTTTATGCAAGCGGCTCCTTCCAAGCCGCTGCTGGGGACATAGCGAACATCTCCCAGTTCGCCGTGCATCGCTGCATCCAGCAGGTCACCGATGCCCTTTTCACAAGGAGACACCAATTCATCTCCTTCCCCATGACCCTAGAGAGGCAGGAGCAGCGTGCAGTCGGATTTGCGAGGATCACCGACTTCCCCATGGTGCAGGGCGCCATTGACTGCACGCATGTGGCTATGCAGGCACCTATCGACAATGCCGAGGATTACCGCAACCGGAAGGGCTACCATTCCCTCAATGTACAGCTGGTGTGTGACCACAGGCAGCGCATCCTAGCTGTCAATGCCCGCTTTCCAGGCAGCAGCCACGATGCATTTATCCTGCGCCAGACTACTGTGGCTGACATGTTCCAGGCACAGCCTCCCCCAAGAGGATGGCTTATCGGGGACAAAGGCTATCCTTTGTGTACATGGCTCATGACCCCGCTCCGCACGCCCAGGACCCCTGCTGAGGAGGCATACAACGAAAGCCATCAAGCCACAAGGAACATCATAGAGCAAACGATTGGCGTCCTCAAGCAACGGTTCCGCTGCCTGGATCGCTCCGGCGGATCTCTCCAGTATTCGCCGGATAGAGTCTCCCAGTTCGTCGTCGTTTGCTGCATGCTGCACAACCTGGCTATCCGCAGGACTCAGGCACTGCCACCTCACATTGGACCACCACCTCAGGAGGATGAGCAGGAGGGCCATGAGGAGGAGGAGGAGGAGGAGGAGTACCAGCCCAGGAGGGAGCCACAAGGTCCAAGGGCCGTCCGTCGGCGGCTTATTGAACGACACTTCTAGGCCCCCTGTCAGGGAATGGCTTGCGGCAATGAAGGCACATGAATGCAGCCGCTCCGCAAGCCCTCAGCCGGTTAACGCAACAACCACTTGAAACATCAAACATGGACAAGCTGAATAAATAAAAAGCTTTATTGAACAAACTCAGGGCCCTTCCCACATGAAACCCAAAAACAGACAACACCCCCAAAAAACAGTCAAAAACATATCTCACTCCCACAACCTGGGGAGGAATAACAAAACTTGTCCATCCAAATGGCCTTCATCCTCGGCCTTACCAAAAGAACCCCCCCCCATAGAGAACACAACCACCCCCATATAAAAAAACAATGGCCTTCATCCTCGGCCTTACCAAGATAAACCCCCCCATAGAGAACACAAACACCCCCATATAAAAAAACATTTGCCTTCATCCTCGGCCTTACCAAAATAAACCCCCCCATAGAGAACATAAACACCCCCAGATAAAAAAACATTTGGCAACACACTCTACTTTGTGTGCCGAGAGGGCGAGTCCTTGTCCAGGCTTTTCCGGCCCCTGGCCGACCTGCTGCTCTGCCTCAACCTGGGCCCTGTGGGTGTTGCAAGGCTGGGGGAAGGCTCCTGAGGGGCACATTGCGTGACGGCAGATGCCCTTGGGGGTCGGCCTAGACGAGCTCCGGCCCTCGAGGGGCCGGCTGCTGACTGCTGCAGCTGTGGCTGGGCAGCATCAGTCTCTCCAGCAGCTCGTCGCAGCTTTGCTGGGGGAGTGGCAGTGGCGGCTGCAGCAATGGGGGCAAGCTGGCTGATGCCAGGCGCTCGCTGGTCGCCAGAGACACTGGCACTCGGCCGGTCTGGCACTGCAGCAAACGCAGCAATCTGGTGAAGGCCAGACCGCTGTGCTGCAGCAGCGAGGCGGGTGCCCTGGCGATGCGTGCGTGACAGAGCGAGTGTGGCAGCAGTGAGTGCCTGTACTGCCCTGGTCTGTGCCCGCATCAGACCAGCCAGTGACTGCACGGCACCACTCGTCAACTCTCCACTCGCTGCCTGTGCTGCCCTGAAGTCGTCCCGACTCGCGTCCTGTGCTGCCCTGAATTCGGCCCGACTCGCGTCCTGTGATGCCCTGAATTCGGCCCGACTCGCGTCCTGTGATGCCCCGAATTGTGCCCGACTCGCGTCCTGTGATGCCCCGAATTGTTCGAGACCCCTGGCCTGTGCTGCCGCGAGTTGTTCGAAACCCCTGGCCTGTGAGGCCCCGAAATCGGCCACACTATGAGCCAGGGACTCAATGGCCTCAGGCAACCGTCCCACAACCCCCATGAACTCGGTGTGCCGACGGTCCGAGTCCGCGGACATTTGATCAAGGAGGCGCACCTCCTGGGCGAGGACCGTCTCCGGACTGGAGGCCGGACTCTCCCTCTGGGGAGAAGGCCGCCGAGCTGGCCGACCCTTCCCGCGTGGCTGCACGCCACTGGGCCCAGGAGCTACACTCCCCTGCAACACTTCCCTCCTCTGGGGAGAAGGCTGCCGAGCTGCCCGACCCTTCCCGCGCGGCTGGACGCCACTGGGCACAGGAAATACACTCCCCTGCAACACTTCCCCCCTCTGGGGAGAAGGCAGCCGAGCTGCCCGACCCTTCCCGCGTGGCTGGACGCCACTGGGCACAGGAGCTACACCCCCCTGCAACACTTCCCCCTGGCTCTCCTCCAGGGAAGACGTGTCCCCTCCATTGCCATCCCCTGGCGCGGATGAGGGTTCCCCCGATGTGCCGCCTTCCTCTTGCTCCTCCTCGTCCTCCTCTTCCGAGGGACTGACACTCGCAGCTTCAGGGACCTCCTCCTCACCAGCTGAAAGCAGGAAGGCACAAGAGTAGCTTTAGAGTGAGGACAGGGCGTCAGCGAGGGAGGCATGAGTGGTGGCATTCTGCGCATTGGTCGGTCAGTGGCAAAGGATGTAGATCTGAAACGCAAGGGGAACGAGAGAGGTCCAAACGGTCATGTCCTTACCATTGGGGCCCAGCACAGGGTCGGCATCTCCAATTGCAACGGGGCCAATCACCCGGGCACCCATGAGTCGACCCACGCGCTCCTCCAGGTCACTGAGCTGCTGGAACTGGGCACGGCCTCCCCCGGTGTCAGTCCGGCTCTTCAGATTCTGGGCCAGCCTGGCCTGCAAGAGAAAGGACGGCCTCTAAGTACAGTGTGGTGCCCTGTTGTTGTGTGCACTGCCTCCCATGGTCGAATAGCTTGGCCAGTGTGTAAAGTGCAGAAAGTGCAATTGATGTTCATGCCAGTGCCATAGCTGCTGGATGAGGGCTGGCCATTAGGCCTTTGAGGTCCCTTTGCCCATAATGTGAGGTGCACATGCAAGGATGAGGAGGACACTGGAAAGGGTACTCACCCTGACAACCCGAGTGAGGTCGTTAAACTTTTTCCGGCATTGGTCAGCAGTCCTGGGGACATCGCTGTTGGCTGTGACCCTCTGGGCGATTTCCCTCCAGGCTCTCCTGTACACCCTCTTGGGAGGCTTCTTGCCACTGTCCGGGAACAAGATATGGCTTCTCCTCTCCAAAGCCCTAACCAGCACCTTTAAATCATGGGCAGAGAAGCGCTGCGCTCGCTCACGGGCCCTCTGCATCCTTGCTGGTGCTATTTCTCTCCAGCAGCAGTGTTTAGGCCTAGCTGGAGGGCTGCAGTATCTAGGGCGTGGCAGCAGACCAAGTCGACCCTTCCCCCTTTAAGAGCTGGCCGGCGCCAGGGTGTCTGCTGTTAATCAAAACATGACCGCACCTGCGCTGTGCCCGGCCTCGGCGGTATCAGTCTGCATCGCCGGCTTAGCGCCAAAAGATAGGCGTGCAACACCAGTTTTAGCGCTCGAGCAAACTCCTTGGCCAAAGCTACTGAATATCGACGAAGTGGCCTCCACTTTCCGGCGGGCGCAAACTTTAGCGCCCGCCTGACTTTAACGCCCCAAAAGTGGCTATACTGAATTTCTAGGCCTTTGTGTCTTAATGCAAGGAGCATTCGGAATATGGTGGATGAATTAGCTGCGCAAGTAGAGGTAAATGAACATGATATGATTGGGATTACGGAAACATGGCTCCAGGGTGGCCAAGGCTGGGAGCTCAACATCCAGGGGTATTCAATGTTCAGGAAAGATAGGCAAATAGGAAAAGGAGGTGGGGTAGCATTGCTGGATAAAGAGGGGATTAACACAATTGTAAGGAAGGATATTAGCTCTGATGATGTGGAATCTGTATGGGTAGAACTGAGAAATACCAAGGGGCAGAAAACATTAGTGGGAGTGGTATTTAGACCTCCAAACATTAATGCGGAGGTCAGGGATTCCATTAAAAGGGAAATTAGAGAAGCGTGCAATAAGGGCACAGAATTTATCATGGGTGACTTTAAGCTACATATAGATTGGGCTAACCAAATTAGTAATAATACTGTGGAGGAGGAATACCTGGAGTGTATACGGGATGGTTTCCTGGACTAATATGTTGAGGAATCAACTAGAGATCAGGCCATCTTAGACTGGGTATTATGTAATGAGAAAGGATTAATTAGCAATCTTGTTGTACGAGACCCCTTGGGTCGGAGCGATCATAATATGATAGAATTCTTCATTAAGATGGAGAGTGAAGTAGTTGACTCAGAGACTAGGGTCCTGAATTCAAATAATGGAAACTATGATGGTATGAGGCACGAGATGGGTAGGATTGATTGGGGAATGTCACTCAAAGGGTTGACGGTGGATAGGCAATGGCAAACATTCAAAGGTCACATGGATGAACTACAGAATTTGTTCATCCCAGTTTGGCATAAAAATAAAACAAAAAAGGTGACTCAACCGTGGCTAACAAGGGAAATTAAGGAGAGCATAAGATCCAAGGAGAGGAGATATAAATTGGCCAGAAAAAGCAGTAATCCAGAGGATTGGGAGCAGTTTAGGATTCAACAAAAGAGGACAGAGGGATTAATTAAGAGGGGGAAAATAGAGTATGAGAGTAAGCTTGCAGGGAACATAAAAACTGACTCTAAAAACTTTAATAGATATGTGAAGAGAAAAAGATTGGTGAAGTCAAGCGTAGGTTCCTTGCAGTCAGATTCAGGGGAATTTATAATGGGGAACAAAGAAGTGGCAGACCAATTAAATATACATTCTTTGGTTCTGACTTCACAAAGGAGGATATGAATAACCTCCCAGAGATGTCGGGGAACATAGGGTGTAATGAAAGGGAGGAACTGATAGAAATCAGTATTTGTAGGGCAATGGTGTTAGAGAAATTGACGGGTTTGAAGGCCGATAAATCCCCAGGGCCTGATAATTTACATCCCAGGGTACTTAAGGAAGTGGCCCTAGAAATAATAGATGCATTGCGGATCATCTTCCAAAATTCGATAGACTCTGGAACAGTACACATGGATTGGTGGATAGCTAATGTTGCCCCACTGTTCAAAAAAGGTGGTAGAGAGAAAACGGTGAATTACAGACCGGTAAGCCTGACTTTGGTAGTGGGGAAAATGCTAGAGTCCATTATAAAAGATGTAATAGCAGAGCACTTGGAAAACAGTGACCGGATCGGACAAAGTCACCATGGATTTACAAAAGGTAAATCATGCTTGGCTAATCTACTGGAATTTTTTGAGGATGTAATTGGTAAAATAGATAAGGGAGAACCAGTGGATGTAGTGTATTTGGACTTTCAAAAGGCTTTCGATAAGGTCCCATATAAGAGATTAGCGTGTAAATTTAAGGCACATGGGATTGGGGGCAAGGTATTGACTTGGATAGAGAACTGGTTGGCAGACAGAAAGCAAAGAGTTGGAATAAACAACTCTTTTTCCGAGTGTCAGGCAGTGACTAGTGGGGTACCACAGGGATCATTCTTTGGACCCCAGCTATTCACAATATATATTAATGATCTGGACGAGGGAACTAGATGTAATATCTCCAAGTTTGCTGACGACACAAAGCTGGGTGGGCATGCGTGTTGTGAGGAGGATGCCGAGAAACTCCAGTATGATTTGGACAGGTTGGGTAATTGGGCAGAAGCATTGCAGATGCAATATAACGTGGATAAATGCGAGGTTATCCACTTTGGTTTCAAAAACAAGAAGGCAGATTATTATCTGAATGGCAATAGATTGGGAGAAGGGTAAGTGCAACGAGACCTGGGCATTCTTGTGCACCAGTCACGAAGGTAAGCATGCAGTTGCAGCAGGTGGCTAAGAAGGTAAATGTTATGTTGGTCTTCATAGCAAGAGGGTTTGAGTACAGGAACAAGGATGTATTTCTGCAGTTGTACAGGGCCTTGGTGAGACCACATCTTGAGTATTGTGTGCAGTTTTGGTCACCTTATCTGAGGAAGGATGTACTTGCCATGGAAGGAGTGCAGCAAAGATTCACCAGGCTGCTACCTGGGATGGCAGGAATGACGTATGAGGAGAGATTGGGTTGATTGGGCTTATACTCACTCAAGTTTAGAAGAATGAAACTTATAAAATTCTAACAGGACTAGACAGCCTAGATGCAGGAAGGATGTTCCCGATGGTGGGAGAGTCCAGAACCAGGGGTCACAGGCTAAGGATAAGGGGTAAGCCTTTTAGAACAGAGATGAGGAGGAATTTCTTCACCCAGAGAGTGGTGAACCTGTGGAATTCTCTTCCACAGAAGGCAGTAGAGGCCAATTCATTAAATATATTCAAGAAGGAGTTGGATATATTTCTTAAGGCTAAAGGGATCAAGGGATATGGGGAGAAAGCAGCGACAGGGTACTGAATTTGGATGATCAGCCATGATTGCATTGAATGGCGGAGCAGGCTCGAGGGGCCGAATGGCCTACTCCTGCTCCTATCTTCTATGTTTCTATATTTCTATGAACCTTCATCAGGGCTGAAATGAGAAGGTAGACAAGCCCCTTTATAGGTTTGACCAAAAGAAAGCGGGGTATGCAGAATAGCAAGTTATCTATTTTGGTCAGTCCTATAAAAGGGATTACCTGCCTTCCTGTTTCAATTCTGATGACTGGACTCTGCCCAAAACATCATCCCACCTTTTCTCTTTAAGAAGCTTATGAATGTGCTGTGTATTTGCAGCATTCCCTTTTTAGATACCCAAAAGTGTTCTGCAGAATGCTATCAGAATATCTATGCATTGCATTAAGTTTGAATGAAATAGATATATAACATGATCTTGTTGAAGCAATTTTTTTAATAGAAAAGTAAGGTTATCATTTAAACAAGTATCCATAAATAATCATCACCTTTATTTTTTTATATATATTTTTAATGTTTTATATTATAAGCTATTAACTCCACGCCCCCCTCACCTCATCACCATTCACTGAGCAAGTAATGTTTTCCTAGACCTCTGCGCATACTTCTGTTGAACCAGCACATGAGGCAGTGCCAGCTGACTCTCAATCTCATTTCTGTTCCTCTGGGAAGCATCTCACTCCAGAAAGCATGCCTACTAAACAGTCCAACCAAGACAGCTGAAAGTTCAGAGTCATGAATCATGGAGAAGAACCTATGTCCCAACAATACAATGCTGCAGTACATCAGTGTAATAATGTGCATCACCACTGGGTATCTTTTAAAAGACATCTAAATTCAAATGATAATGTTGTCTGAGCTAAAAGGTCACTTACTGTTATGATAAATGTTTGATCTCAAGCAACTGAATAATGCTTCCATTGAAGGAAACTATTCAGCACATCTTCCTACATTACAACAGTAAGAACATAAGGACATATGTAAGAACATAAGATGTAGGAGCAGGAGTAGGTCATTTGGCTCCTCGAACTTGTTCCGCCATTCAATAAGATCATGGTTGTCCTGATCTTGACTCTTGAGTCCCTTACCATTACCGTTCAAAAATCTGTCTATCTCCACCTTAAATATATTCAATGACCCAGCCTCCACAGCTCTCTGGGGAAGAGAATTCCAAAGAAACATGACCCTCTGAGAGAAGAAATTCCTCCTCATTTGAGTTTTAAATGGGTGCCCCCTTATTCTGAAATTATGCCCCCTAGTTCTAGATTCCCCCACGAGGAGAAGAATCCTCTCTGCATCTACCCTGTCAAGCCCCTTCAGAATCTTATATGTTTCAATAAGATCCCCTCTCATTCTTCTAAACTCCAATGAGTATAGGCCCAACCTGCTCAACCTTTCTTCATAAGACAACCCCTTCATCTCTGGAATCAACTTCGTGAACCTTCTCTGAACTGCCTCTAATGCAAGTATATCCTTCCTTAAATAAGGAGACCAAAACTGTACGCAGTACTCCAGGTGTGGTCTCACCAACGCCCTGTTCAGTTGTAACAGGACTTCCCTATTTTTATACTCCATTCCCTTTACAATAAAGGCCAACATTCCATTTGCCTTTCTAATGACTTGCTCTACCTGAATGCTAACTTTTTGTGATTCATGTACAAGGACCCCTGTACCTCAGCATTTTGTAATCTCTCTCCGTTTAAATAATAATAATTAGCTTTTTTATTTTTCCTATCAAAGTGGATAACCTCGCATTTTCCCACATTATACTTCATCTGCCAGATTTTTGCCCACTCACTAGCCTATCTATATCCCTTTGGAGATTCTTTGCATCCTCCACACAATTTGCTTTCCCACATAAGAACTAGGAGCAGGAATAGGCCATTCAGCCACTCAAGCCTGCTCCGCCATTCAATAACACCATGGCTGATCTGATCTTGGCCTCAACTCCACTTTTCTGCCTGTTCCCCATAACCCTTGACTCCCCTGTACGTCAAAAATCTGTCTACCTCAGCCTTGAATATGTTCAATGACCCAGCCTCCACAGCTCTCTGGGGAAGAGAATTCCAAAGATTCACGACCCTCTAAGAGAAGAAATTCCTCCTCATCTCCATCTTAAATGGCGACCCCTTATTCTGAAACTATGCCCCCTAGTTCTAGATTCCCTCACGAAGGGAAACATCCTCTCAGCAACTACCTTGTCGAGCCCCCACAGAATCTTATATGTTTCAATAAGATCACCTCTCATTCTTCTAAACTCCAATGAGTATAGGCCCAACCTGCTCAACCTTTCCTCATAAGACAACCCTTTCATCTCAGGAATCAACCTAGTGAACCTTCGCTGAACACCCTCCAATGACTCCTTAAATAAGGTGACCAAAACTGTACGCAGTACTCCAGGTGTGGCCTCATCATCGCCCGGTACAGTTGTAGTAAGACTTCCCTTCTTTTATACTCCATTCCCCTTGCAATAAAGTCCAACATTCCATTTGCCTTCCTAATTACTTGCTGTACCTGCATGCTAACTTTTTGTGTTTCATGTACGAGGACACCCAGATCCTTCTGTACCACAGCATTGTGTAGTCTCTCTCCATTTAAATCCATTTTGCTTTTCTACAAAAGTGGATAACCTCACATTTTCCCACATTATACTCCATCTGCCAAATTTTTGCCCACTCACTTAAACTATCTATATCCCTTTGCAGACTCTTTGTGCTGGATTTTCCCAGCGGAGGTGGGTTCGCGTCGGGTTTGGTGTTTGGCAGTTTCCAGTCCCACTGTCGGTCCCAACCACACTGAGATAACGATTTTCATTAGATTGGGCTTCTTAAACCCGCTGTGCGCGTTACCCGGCCCAATCAGTGGGTGTGGGTCTGCTGCTCGCCTTTGTTGAGGTCCTCGACTCAGCTGCATTTAAGGGGCCCATGAAACATTTGGGTTTCATTTACTTTCTGATGCTCCTGAGTGCTGGTCTTTGCGAGATGACTAGTCCAAGAACAAAGGCTGCTCCCCGCTTTGATGATGACTCCCTCCATGCTCTTGTGGAGGGAGTATGACGTTGCAAGGAGGTTCTGTTCGTTCCCCTCCAATGGACGGAGGAAGCCTCCTCAGCAAACAAAGGCAGCCTGGCTGCAAATTGCTGAGGAAGTAAGCACTAGGTCATTACGTGCACGCACCTGGGTTCAGTGCAGGAAAAGGTTCAATGATCTACTACACTCAGCAAAAGTGAGTATAACATCACACTTACCTTCAATCTGCATCCCATCTCTTCTCATCACCAACACTCCGTATTGCCAACCTACTCCTGCACATCCCAACTTACCCTCACATCCCTTGTACCCTTAAGCATCCCTCTCTCTCAATGTACAGAATCACTTCACCATCGTACTGTGCACCCCTCACACTAGCACTCATAGAAACATAGAAACATAGAAGATAGGAGCAGGAGTAGGGCATTCGGCCCCTCGAGCCTGTTCCGCCATTTAATGAGATCATGGCTGATCATCCAAATTCAGTACCCTGTCCCTACTTTCTCCCCATATCCTTTGATTACTTTAGCCTTAAGAAATATATCTAACTCCTTCTTGAACATATTTAATAAGTTGGCCTCAACTGCCTTCTGTGGTAGAGAATTCCACAGGTTCACCACTCTCTGGGTGAAGAAATTCCTCCTCATCTCAGTCCTAAATGGCTTACCCCTTATCATTAGACTGTGACCCCTGGTTCTGGACTCCCCAGCCATTGGGAACATCCTTCCTGCATCCAGTCTGTCTAGTCCCGTTAGAATTTTATAAGTTTCAATGAGATCCCCTCTCATTCTTCTAAACTCTAGCGAATATAAGCCTAACCACCAGGCTGATACCTGGGATGGCAGGAATGACGTATGAGGAGAGATTGGGACGATTGGGCTTGTACTCGCTGGAGTTTAGAAGAATGAGAGGGGATCTCATTGAAACTTATAAAATTCTGACAGGACTGGACAGACTAGATGCAGGAAGGTTGTTCCCAATGGTTGGGGAGTCCAGAACCAGGGGTCACAGTCTAAGAATAAGGGGTAGGCCATTTAGGACAGAGATGAGGAGGAATTTCTTAACCCAGACAGTGGTGAACCTGTGGAATTATCTACCACAGAAGGCAATAGAGGCCAACTCATTAAATATATTTAAGAAGGAGTTGGGTATATTTCTTAAGGCTAAAGCGATCAAGGGGTATGGGGAGAAAGCAGGGACCGTGCCCTGAAATTGGATGATCAGCCATGATCGCATTGAATGGCAGAGCAGGCTCGAGGGGCCGAATGGCCTACTCCTGCTCCTATCTTCTATGTTTCTATGTTTATGTAATCGACCTAATCTCTCTTCATACATCATTCCTGCCATCCCAGGTATCAGTCTGATGAACCTTCGCTGTACACCCTCCATGGCAAGAACATCCTTCCTCAGATAAGGTGAACAAAACTGCACACAATACTGAAGGTGTGGTCTCACCAAGGCCCTGTACAACTGGAGCAAGACATCCTTGCTCCTGTACTTGAATCCTCTCGCTATGAAGGCCAACATACCATTTGCCTTCTTAACCGCCTGCTTCACCTGCATGCTTACCTTCAGTGACTGGTGCACAAGGACACCCAGGTCTCGTTGCACTTCCCCTTTTCCCAATCTATTGCCGTTCAGATAATAATCTGCCTTCCTGTTTTTGCCACAAAAGTGGATAACCTGGCATTTATCCACATTATGCTGCATCTGCCATGCATCTGCCCAATCACCCAACCTGTCCAAATCATACTGGAATTTCTCTGCATCCTCCTCACAGCACACACGGGAGTGGGCCTTTGGCGTAGCGGTAGCATCCCCGCCGCTGGGCCAGAAAGCGTAGGGTTTCGAACCTCGCTCCAGACAATCCTGGCAAGTGGAGTCGGAGCTCCGGCTCTAAATTCTGGGTTGACATCCAGCGGGATACTTGCGTCCGTGTGTGTGGGTGCCGCCCGCCCCCCCTCGTATGGGTTGTGGGAGCCCGTAAAACCCTCCCACCATAGGACTAACCACCCTAATGGCTGGTACGAAGATGGTTACAGTCACGTTAGGAGCGTTAATCGTGGCCAGAAATCCTTCCACCACTTCATACAGTTCCCCAAAGGGAACAGTGTGAAGACACGTACGACGACGACAGCACACACGCCCACCCAGCTTTGTGTCGTCTGCAAACTTGGAGATATTACATCTAGTTCCCTCGTCTAGATCATTAATATATATTGTGAATTGCTGGGGTCCTAGCACCAGTCCCTGCCGTACACCACTAGTTAATGCCTGCCCCTCAGAAAAATACCCGTTTATTCCAAATCTTTGCTTCCTGTCTGCCAACCAGTTCTCTATCCAAGTCAGTACTGCAGGGGTTTTTTGCACAGGCATGTTCAGGACAGTCAGCTTTGCCTCCGACTACCTTCCTTGAGCGGTTTGAATCGCTCACCCCCTGGGTTCTGGACACCGGACTTAGATACAGGCAGCGATACAGAGAAGACTCAAGTAGACAGGTGGTTGGATGCAAACAAAACCAAGATTTTATTGAAGAGGAAATCTTGATACAATCTTATGGAAAATTATTAGTGTACACTTCTACAGGCAAAAATTACAAGAGAGTCATAATAATACTATACTTATACAGGGAATGGGGAACACACGGCACATCGAGGGAAAACAACTACATTAACAATCCCCTTATCCTTATCCCACCCCTATACCTAACTAGATTAAGCTATGAGGGGTCAGAATTCATGCTCACCAATCAAAAGGGTTTGTTAGACTCAAAACAGCGGTTGGGTTCAGGGTTCGCTCTTGGTGCTCTCTGGAGCCTGCCATCGTCACGTGGGCTCTGGGTGCTGCACGGGCATTGTCCAGGTTCGAGTACCCCAAAGTTACGGTCTCTGCTTGGGTACTTCACCTTGCAGGGATGGTTCTTCGCCGACAGCTTGAGTTTGCATGAAGATGCTCGCAGGCCGGCTGAGGCTGAAAGCCCGATGATTCGAAGCCTACACTTAGTTGGCCTTCCCCTCCCCTCATCGCGTCCCGCTTTGCCTGGCCTGAATTGCCCGTGTTCGCCCGACCCGGTGTCGGGGCGTGTCCGGATGGAGTGGGAGAGGGCACGGGTAAAGGCCAGGGGTTAAGCGCGGGATGGGGGAAGAGTGGCAGCCACGAGGGCGAGGGTCCGAAAACCCGGGGAGCGGCAGTACCGACAGCAGCAGAGCAGCAGGAGAGCAGAGCAGGAGTTCCTTCTTCTGATTGCTACCTGCGGGCCTTCAGTTATACCTTCATCGAAAAACCTTATCTGCGTGCCAAATCAGGTTAGTTCTTTGTTTTAATTTTGGCGGGCTAGTTAAAATAATGGTAGCAATCTATACTGACGGTTTTTAGATGGCCGGTAATTGCATCTACCGGCCCGATAATTGACTCGTATTGTCCTGAAAGACCTTGATGGGCAGGTCCAGCCTCGATGGATGTGTTTAATCTGTTTCCAATTATGTATGCAGACTGTTTGATTAATACATAATTCAGTTTTGTCTGGGTCCCAAAACACAAAGTTCTATGCAGCTTGGTCAGAAGCATTTCTGTCCTCCCTTATGAGAGCATTTACCGTCTTTGCATGCTTTTCCAACTCGGCTATAATCTCTTTTAAATGGACCGTCATGGCCTGGTCCTCATGCAACTCCGAGCCCACTACCTTGTTCTCATCCAGTAAGATCCCTTTTAACTGTGTTTTTAAACCGTTTATCTGGGTCTGCAGCTCTATGTCATCCAAGCTGTTGATGACAGAGGACCCAGTGTTAAACGCAGTAAAAACATCATTCCATACTCCCCTTCTTTGTCTCCCTGGGTTACCTAAAAATTCCTGACGTGTGATGTAGATTTCGGTCTTGTCCACATGGGCAAAATCGAACTCGTAAAATTTCTTGAACATTTCATTTAATAGGGCCTGGTTTAACTGCTCTGTTTCTTTGGGGCACCACTCCAGTAAGTGTACCTCCATGAGAGTTAAAATCACGGAGGCTACCGCGGAGTGCACCCCCTGGTACAGCATCTGATCGGTGGGGACTAGTACCAACCCATTCCCTGGTCCCTTGGTGGTGGTGGGGCAATCTTCCCTGGATAACCTCGCCACCTGTGCCATGGGCGGGGGCTTATGGGGGCGGGTTACCAGCTCAGTGGCATTGACTGTGATCTGGGAATACAGGACCGCACACACCTTCCAGCTGGCATCCCACCTTATCTCCTTCCCGGTGTCGTGCCACTGCCGGTTGTAGGGGGCATCTTTTCCATAGTTTACGGTAATTTACCTTGTCAGCAGCCTTTGCCTGCACTCTGACCAATTCCAACTTTTTACCTGGTTTACGGTAATTCACCTGGTCAGGCAGCCTTTTGCTGCTACACTGTAAACCAAGTTAAACAGTGGTTTTGAATCGCTACCCCACCTTCCAGTTCTGACTGGAGGACTTATAATTAATGATATATTAAAACAGACAACTGGTCTGGGTGTGAGAAAGTCAGACTTTATTAAACTAAAGAAACTGTAATCAAATTTTAAACTATACCACACGAACACAGTAATTACAGTAAATTGCTTAACAGGGGAAGGCAGGTGGCAGAAACAAGGGATAAATGTCTACAATGTTAATTAAACAATCTTAGCAATTTCCCCTAAATTACCACCCCCTAACTCCTTACTAGGTTGCCTTGCTGAGGAGTCAGAAAACCTGCTCACCTGGGGTCCAGCGAAGTAAGAGAGAGATAGCTTCTCAGGAGCTATCTTTTATATCCTGCCAACTCCTGCTGTTTGGCGCTGAAAAGTCTGTGTGCAAAATTCGCGCCCAAAAGTCCGAATACACAAGAGAAAGGCTGTGATTGGCTGATTCAAAGTGGTTGGAGTGATTTGGATGTGTCTACCTTCTGGGGCCGAAGTGTACCCGCCCACATCCGGAGTTCACCTGGGCTAAAACAAAAAGGAATCCAACTGCCCTATTATTAAATTAATGGGTGATTCAAAATCTCATTCATTCCTTAACTGTTCCATATCAAAAGTCCTTTTTCCGGAGTTTCATTGTGTCTCAATGTGTGTAAGGGCTTTGAATGGGTTTGGATTTCTGTGTAAACAGAAACCGATTGTTCTGCGGTTAGTCTCAAGTGGTTGTAATCCCTTATGTCAATATCCTGCAGTTTCGGGTAAGCAAACCTAGCCTCTGTAGAAGGGAAACTCCCTGGTTTGATTGGCAGGTCTGACTGCCACTGCTTGATCCTCCCACTTTTTCACAGACATACTCCAAGCTGCTTTTGTCCTGGCCATGTTCTTTCCTGATGGCCATTTTAAAACCCCTTTTGATTCACCAAACTCCAGGGAACAATTTTATTAAAATGTACTGTCTTTGCCACCGTGCAATTTTATTAAAAAGCACAGTGGCATAGTGGTTAGCACTGTTGCCTCACAGCGGCAGGGACCCGGATTCGAATCCGGCCTCGGGCGACTGTCTGTGTGGAGTTTGCACATTCTCCCCGTGTTTGCGTGGGTTTCCTCCCACAGTCCAAAGATGTGCGAGTTAGGTTGATTGGCTATGATAAATTGACCCTTAGTGTTAGGGGGATTAAATACGTGGGGTTACGGGGATAGGGTGGGATATGTGTTGGTGTAGGGGTTATGGGGATCGGGTGGGATATGTGTCGGTGCAGGCTCGATGGGCTGAAATGGCCTCTATCTGCACTGTGGGGTTTCTGTGATTCTGTGGAGGTGTGTGAATTTTTCCACGAAGTTCCTCGATTCCGATGTTGTTCACGTGCTGCAACGGTGCCTTCTGCGGTTCTGGGCACATTTAAAAAAAACATTGTCCAACCCAGAGGCAACTCAATCACATAATTCTTCGTCCACAATGTGGACCAATATTTTCCGATCATCAGGGATTTAGGGGATTTTGCGAACCCCTACACGGTGGAACATAATGGCCCAGAAATTCATGTCGGGGGCTTCCCGCGGGTGCAAGCCCCTGACCTACACTTACCTAGCATGCCGGCAGTTGAGGCCTGGGCCTGCATGGATTTCCTGTCTGTGGCCCGGTCCAGCTCCCGGCGCACTGTGCTTGCGTGATCCAGCGGCGTAGTTAGTGCAATGCGTCCGCTGGGATCACGTCAGCCATGGCCAACCAATCGGAGAAGGGAAAATCCCATTCATGAGATTGACAGAAAGAACTGTCAAACTTATGAAAACTCCGGCCCCCAAAACAGTACTTAACCTTAAAATGATTTTTTTTTAAAAATCACACTTTTTAAATAAACTATAAATAACATTAAATAACTATTTTAAACAATAATTTAAATTTTTGAAAAAAATAATTTTATAAAAAAACGGGGCTAAAAATACACTTACCTTACTTTAAAGTATTTAAAAATAATAAACCTGTGGAAAAAATGTTCTAATTTTAATTAATTGACCACTTACCTTTTAAAATGAAGTCCTTACGCCTGGTTTTTAAATGTGTAAAATGTAGAGGCCTTCACGCACGGAAAAACCTGTAAAAAAAAAGAAAGTTCAACGCGCACGCGCAGACTCCCGCACGCACACGTTCGACCTCTGAACCCCTTCGTTCAGAGGATCGGAAATGCCGGTTTCCCACGCATGTGTAGTGCATGCAAGAAACCGGCACTTCCATCGGGTCCACGCGTGAGTACTCCATGCTTACTCATGCGTTGGGACCCGAATTTCTGGGCCAATGGATATGCCTGCGGGGCAGACCTTCTCTGACCCCCACATACAGATGCAAATCCCTTGGTCCGGTTCCCACCACTTGTCCCAGCATACACTCAGACCTCCATGAGTCCCGGTAATTGTCTGATGGGTGTTATGACCCAGACGCTCCCATTCGACTTTAGGGTTCCTCATGTCCTTGCTCAACTTTCAGAGCCACCACCATCTGTCCAGTGGAATGTGTCCTTTGCATGTTAAACATATTCGCTTTCCAAAAGTGACGCTGACCCTCGTGGAAACGACTCGCATCCGGGGGCTCAGGAGGGAGGCTTCCCCGTACGTGAATCCGGTCTGGCTGGAGTACTGAGACGAATTGGACCCCAGCCATCCTGGTCAACTTCCCTCGTGGAAGTAGACAGTGGTCTCCTCCGCATCCTGTTCGCTGCTCCCATCGATCGCCAGGGGCGGCTTGTCTCCCGAACACCCATAGATGTGGGAGTCTTGGACGTCGCCCCTCCTCTCCTTTCTCATCCCGACTAGGGCGAATAGGACCACGATCCAGTCCATCCTGAACATCTTTCTGCAAAAGATGTAAAAAAAACATGCAGCCAGGTCCCCAAGAGATTCTCTGGCTTGGTGAGGCATGGTCGGGTTCCGCGACCTCGACCCAAATATACGCTCTTAACAGACGGCTTAACTTAAAACTACCCATCACCCTATTTAACTTAAATTACAAACACCCAAACTTAAGCTAAACAAATACACCTTACTTAAACTTAAACCTACTATATACATCCGCCGCCCGTCTCCGGGTGGTCAGACTAATCCCTGGTCGGACTGTGACTCGCCGGTACCCCCGGCGTGACTGCACCGTTCTTCACGGTTGGTCCCTCACAGCCCGAGGCTGCTGGCTGAGGACCTCTGTCCTTGGACCTCTCCCTGTCTTGAGGGGTGGCCCTTGGTAACTGGAGGGCTGGTGACCATGGCTTTCTTGGCTGGGGCATCTGCGGGGACTTTCTGGGGGCTTTGGCAGGTGGGGCTTTCTTCGCCGCTGGGCCTTTTACCCGAACCGCTACTCCCCCAGGCTTGACCCCTCCCGAACCTGGGCTGGGGGTAGGCAACTTTTCACAGCCTGCTGCTGCGAGCTGAGAGTCTCCGCCCCCAGGTCCCATGGCTGGGTCCGGGGCGGGGTTTTTGACCTCAGGTCCCTCCCTCTCTACATCTGGGTTAGGGGCGGGCTTTTCGCCCTCAAGTCCCTCCATCTCGTCTGGATCCCAGAAAAGTGGGGACGTTACCCAATCGATGGGCAGGATGGCCCCTCCCTTCAAGCAAGCCACAGCGCCTGCCTGTGTGGTCTGTGAACTCGCTCATGCTGCAGGCTGAGGATCTTTATCCTCAGACCTTACCCCAACTGACTGTTTTCCCCTTTCAGGCTGAAACAGTTTGCACTGGTTGATATGAAACCATTTCATACGCCGGCGCATCCTCACGGCGTACACCATGAGGCTGGCTTTGTCTACAATACTGTAGGGCCCCTTGTACAATGGCTCCAAACTACCCACTCGGGCATAGTTTCTTACCATGACCTGATCTCCTATCTCACACTCGTGGTGCTTCCTTGGTTCGAGGAGCAATCGGTTGCTCCGATGCTGCCTTCCCATGTTCCCGGCCGTCTGCTCATGGACCAGCTTCAGGTGCTCAAAAAGGTTTCGGGCGAACTTGTCCCGGTTTACCTACCTGAGTTCACCCTCTGTGAGCACCAGGTGTAGTACATGGGTGGGGGTCCGCATAAGCCTGCCAGTCATCAGCTGATACAGGGAATAACAAGTGCTTTTAGACTGGCTGGCTCGGATCCCCATCAAAACCAATGGTAGGACTTCGGCCCATTTACGAGGCGAGTCCACCATTTCCTTTCATAACCCTTCCTTAAGGGTCCGGTTCATGCGCTCTACGATCCCCAATGACTGGGGGTTGTGGGCTACGTGCCATTTCCCCTCGATGCCAAGCAGCATCAGGGTGTTCTGCATCACCTGTCCGGTGAAGTGACTCCCTTGGTCAGACTCCACAAACTGTGGTAGTCCCCACCTCGAGAACACTTCCCGGGCTAGGATCCTGGCAGTACCCAGGGCTGTGGCAGTTCTGCAGGGAAAAGCCTCTACCCACTTGGTAAACACGTCCACCAGGACTAGGCAGCACTTATAGCCTCCCTGGGCGGTGGGCAGGGACCCGATGTATTCGACCTGTATCGACTGCCATGGTCCCTCTACCCTCCTGACGTGTCCCATGGGGACCTTCCTTCTGTGGGGGTCAGGGTTGTTTGCAGCGCACACAAGACAGCCTGCACAGAACTCGCGGAAATCGTCACTGAGTCCCGGCCACCATCCCACCTGTTTCACCCATTGCCAGGTAGTTTCAGGCCCGGGGTATCCCGCTCCTGGACCCCCATGGGCCAGTTGAAGGATTTCCCTCCGGTGCTGCTGCGGTACAACCCACTGTTCCCCCCGGAACAGCGTACCCTCTTAAATGGAGAGAGTCGCTGTGCCGTGCAGACTTTCTATCTCTTTTCCCTTGGTTATGGCGCTGAAGACTGTTTTGAGGGCGGGGTCTTGGGCTTGGACCATCTTGAGGTCCGGGGCTAACGCTACTCCTACATTCCCTTTGGTCCCGTCCCTACCTCTAAGCACCGCCATGGGTCTGGTTCTCAATGGGTCCCAGAAAATGCCTGTGCGGGCACCCTCCTTGGTGAGTAAGTCAGCCTGCTGGTTGCCCTGACCGCGGAGTTCTGTGGAGGAATGGGCCTTCACCTTGTGGAGAAAACCTCTCCTTCCTCCCCCACGGCTGCCAGGATTTTTTCCAGCAGGGGCTTTACTGTGAGGGGTCTCCCATCAGCGGAGGTATATCCGCGGCGGGACCAGATGGCCAGGTACTCCATACACGAATTGCACGTAAACATACTGTCCGAGCAAATCGTGTAGGGGGTGGGGAAGATCTCGGGGTGTGTAAAAACGTACACCACCGTGGACAGTTCAGCCTGCTGGGCGCTCATGGTGCTGGGGAGCTTGATCGCCAGGGCAATGTTTGCCGCTGGGTCGTAATCTCCACACCCCGTGAGACGCTTGCCAGCCGATACTGTGCTAGAACCGTCTACATAGATCTCACGGCCTGTGGGATGTATCCCAGCCCGTAAACCTATCTTTACTTCCCAAACCCCTTCTATGGAGCACCAATGGTCTGTTCCAGGATATACCATGTTGGCTGCGATCTTTGGCTCACAGAGACCCTTCAACTTCAGATCCATCTGTGAAAGGAGCAAGGTCCAGCGGGCAATGCGGGCACTGCTCACTGTCCCATCCTTGATCCTCCCGTCCAGAAGCATCTGGGGGGGGGGGTGTGATGGGTGAGGAGGGTGATGGGAGAGGTGCCTGTGAAGATCAAAGATCTTTTCACAGCCCAATGTGTGGCCAAAAGATGCCGTTCACAATTGGAATAGCTCCTTTCCACATCTGTGAGTATTCTGGAGGAGTAGACCACTGGCCGCAGCTGGCTGTGCCGCTCTTGGAGCAGCACAGCACTCAGGCTGTCCCCACTGGCCGCTACCTCCAGGAAAAACACTTTCCCCCCATCTATGGCTCCCAATGCTGGTGTGGTCTGCAAGTCTTCCTTGAGCCTAACAAATGCTGCCTGGCAACCCTCATCCCACAACCACACCACGCCCTTGTGTAGGAGTCGGAGCAGAATGGCTGCGGTAGCTGCATAGTCCTCAATGAAGTCTCTACAGTACCCGGTGAGCCCCAGGAAAGACCTCACACCCGTTACTGTGTTGGGGGCCGGTAGTTCTTGCACTGCCTCCCTCCTAGCCTTATCTATGGCCCTTTCTCCAGAGCGCACGGTCAGACTGAGGAATTTCACCTCCTGCTGGCCGATCTGCGCCTTCTTAGGATTCACTTTGAAACCCTTCTGTTCTAACAGCTCCAACAGTTCGGCCAATAGTGGGCCAAGCTCCTCTTTCGAATCAGTGAACAGGAGCAGGTCATCCACATATTGTAACAACTGTCCGGGCTGGCTAAAGTCCTTCAAACTGTCTGCCATGCACTGATGGAAGATGCTGGGGCTATTATGGAAGCCCTGAGGCAAGCAGTTCCACGTGGTCTGTTGCCCTTTAAACGTAAAGGCAAACTTGTACTGATCCTCCCTCCTTACAGGGATGGACCAAAACCCATTGGAAATATCCTGCACCGTGAAACTGGTCGCGGATGCTGGAATACTCCCTATCAGGTCGGCAACTGCTGCCACTGTGGGTGCACAGGCTGGGATGTTACTATTGAGCACCTGATAGTCCACGGTGGCCCTCCAGGAATTGTCCGGTTTCCTAATCGGCCACAACGGAGAGTTCACATGGGTGGCTATCGACCTCAGAACTCCCTGCTGTACTAACGAGGACATGGCTGCTTCCATGTCCGGCTCTGCTTGCCTGGGGAAGTTATACTGTTTCTGTGGTCGGGCCATGGGGTCTCCATCTACTCTGAACTCAAACCATGTGACCCTCCCGCAGTCGTGTTTGTGAGTGGCAAATGCGGCCAGGTGGGCCTGCACAAATGCCTGGAACTCTGGTGGGGTGTTGCTGACCATGAGCCGGAGGTTATAATCCACTTTGGGCTTCATGGTGCAGAGGGTCCCCTTCCCTTCCTTAACCTGGATAACTACGATCTCACCGTTCTTTCCCTTTCCTGCCCCCCAGAGGCAGTGATTCCTTAAATCCACCAGGATCCCGTGACCTTCGATAAAATCATCCCCCAGGACCCCTCTTCCACCCTCCACTTCCCAATTCATCAGGACGCACGTCCACTTGGAGCGGAGCGGTCCTATCCGAATGGCGAGCGGGATGGAGGCTGAGCGAGCCTGTTCCTTACCCGTGAACCCCGATAGGCTGTATGGGACCCCGCTAGAGAGAGGTGAGGTGGTGGGGTTAGCTGAGTAGATCACGGAGCGTGATGCCCCCATGTCCAACAGGTAGGTTCCCGCTACCTTTTCCACCTCCATCTCCATCATGGGTCTCCTCCACTCATCATATCGGAGCGAGCACAGATACACAGGCTGTGCCGGCTCTAGTCACTGTTGTGGGTTGGATGGGGCTGACGGGGTGAGAGCACTGGTGGTGGATGCTACTCTCCCCTGGCCAGTCAGCAAGGACCTCATGGCATCCAAAAGTGAATCAACCTCTGCGGAAGGGGTCCCTGCCCCTGCCTTTTGGGCTGGGGCTGTGGGATGCTTTCCTTTGTTATCCTTCCAAGGGTTATTACAGTCCTTCCGCCAGTGACCATCCTTCCCACACCTGTAACAATTGGTCTTTGTGCTGGGGGGGTTACTCCCTTCCTGGTGCCACTCTTGCCTACCCAGTCCGGGTTTTACCTCATGCAGCTTACCCTTGGGTGGGTGTGCATCGGCTCCCCTACCGTTTTTATAGGCCAGAGTGAGCTGTCTAATTACCGTGATCTCTGTGGTCTGGGGATCTTTGGGGTCGAACCAGGCTTCTGCCTTGGCCTGGATCTGTGGCAAGCTGTTCGCCACTAGACAACGGAGCCAATGCGCCAGAGGATCCCCATTCAGGAATCCCAGGTCCCGCCTCCCCGGGCAGGCTTTCCGGTACACTGGCCACAACCGGTCCGCAAAAGCCTGTGGGGTCTCCCCTGAGAGCTGTACCGGCTTCTCCACGCAGGAGAAAGGACTTCCCTCATCCATCCCCATGGCCTCCAGAACCACGTCGCTAAGCTCTTCGTACCCGCTCTGTCCCCCTTTACACTCTTCAGGGAGGGATTGGAGGAGATTACTCTCCAGGGAGAATAGCAGCATCTTGGCCTTTTCAACATCATCGCAATCGTTGACGCTGGTGGCCTGCTCTATTTCCCTGAAGTGGATCGAGGTGTCTCCCTTGGCGGACATCTTCGGGACATGGTTGACCATAACCCTAACCTGTTGGGTGTTAAAGGGTAATACGAACTGGTTTTGGAGGTGTCCCTCATCTTCGCAATTGGCGGGTGGGCCGAACCTCCAATGCCGCGCTTGGCACATCGGCTCCGGTTCCGACTTTTCAGGCGGGGGTTGCTCTACCTCCGCCTACACCTCTGGCTCCACTCTGGGCTCCACCCCCCCTTGCTGCCAAACCTCGCAGAAACTTGGCGCTATAGGTGTTGGTCATGAGGTCTCATCTCTTTCAAACAGGTCGTCCCTAGACACTACTGGTGACACTGGAACTGTTCTCCCCTCGTTCCCCATAAAATCTGCCTGACCTCCCTTTGGGCTTATGAGGCATACCATGCCTTTTGCCTTCCAGAGGGCCCGGCTCAGAATTTCTATCCTCTCTTGGCAGGGGCCGTGGTCTGCCTCCTCAATCACCTGTTCATTAGCTAGCTTGTAAGTGGCTTTTACCTCCTGCACTTTCTCTTCCTGTTCCCTAACCTGCCTTGCCATGCGGGCATTTTTCTCCCACAACCTTGACTCGCTTCCCTTGGCCTCGGTGACTTGACACCGTAGGTATTCCAACTGGGCCTTGTGTTCCCTTACTAGATGTACTCTTTCTTGGTTCAAAGCCTGCAGAGCTACTAACAACTTTTCCCCCGCGAGAGCCTTATCCTGGATCTCCAGGGCTGACTCCCTTAACTCGATTGCCTGTGCGGCAACGAGCCCGTCCAGAAGATGGATCTGCTTTTTAAAGCACATCAACCAAACTGCTTTCTCTAAGGACTTCTTGTGTTCCATTCCCTCTGTCCACTTGGCTGCTGCATCTACCGGACGCCCAGCCTTTAACAGAGTGGTGATCCACTTCTTAGTGATATTCACCTTGCTAAAAACATAGTCAGAAATCCTTTCCTCCATCACGGGTCGCTCATCCGAACCACTGTCTACTGTATCGCAACCTTGTTGCCGGTGTCCTGCCGCAGTCGCCATTTCTGTTGGGGGTTTTTGCACAGGCGTGTTCGGGACAGTCAGCTTTGCCTCTGACTACCTTCCTTGAGCGGTTCGAATCACTCACCCCCTGTGTTCTGCACACCGGACTTAGATACAGGCAGCGATACAGAGAAGACTCAAGTAGACAGGTGGTTGGATGCAAACAAAACCAAGATTTTATTGAAGAGGAAAGCTCGATACAATCTTATGGAAAATTATTAGTGTACACTTCTACAGGCAAAAATTACAAGAGAATCATAATAATACTATATTTATAAAGGGAATGGGGAACACACAGCATATCGAGGGAAAACAACTATCTTAACAATCCCCTTATCCTTATCCCACCCCCTATACCTAACTAGGTTAAACTATGAGGGGTCAGAATTCATGCTCACCAATCAAAAGGGCTTGTTTAGACACAAAACAACGGTTGGGTTCGGGTTTTGCTCTTGGTGCTCTCTGGAGCCTGCCGTCATCACGTGGGCTCCGGGTGCTGCAAGGGCGTTGTCCAGGTTCGAGTACCCCAAAGTTACAGTCTCTGCTTGGGTACTTTGCCTTGCAGGGATGGTTCTTCGCCGACAGCTTGAGTTTGCATGAAGATACTCGCAGGCCGACTGAGGCCCAATGATTCGAAACCTACCCTTCCCCAGGTTGTCTTTCCTCCTCCTCCCCTCATCGCGTCCCGCTTCGCCTGGCCTGAATTGCCTGTGTTCACCCGACCCGGTGTCGGGGCGAGTCCGGATGGAGTGGGAGAGGGCATGGGCAAAGGCCAGGGGGTAAGCGCGGGATGGGGGAAGAGTGGCAGCCACGAGGGCGAGGGGCTGAAGAGCCGGGGAGCGGCAGTACCGACAGCAGCAGAGCGGCAGGAGAGCAGAGCAGGAGTTCCTTCTTCTTCTTCTGATTGCTACCTGCGGGCCTTCAGTTATACCTTCGTCGAAAAACCCTTCTCTGCGCGCCAAATCAGGTTAATTCTTTGTTTTAATTTTGGCGGGCTAGTTAAAATAATGGTAGCAGTCTATACTGATGGTTTTTAGATGGCCGGTAATTGCATCTACCGGCCCGATAATTGACTCGTATTGTCCTGTTTGATGGCTTTAACTGTAGGCCTCATTGAACTTAGATCTGCCTCCAATTCGGCCTAATACATAATTCACAGTTTTGTCTGGGTCCCAAAACACAAAGTTCTTTTCACAGGCAACCTGCAGCCTCAGTTTCGATTTCCCCAAACTGTCTGTGCTGCAGATTCCATTTTGGAGACCCGTAGGCTTTCTCCCACGAGGCACAGACGCCATCTTGGGTACCCTTTATTTAATTTCAAAAATGTCCACGCAGGGTTCCTTTTATCGATAATAACCTTTGGGGAGATGCACAAATTTTGCAAACCTTACAGTACCTTACTCCCAATCCCATGTGCTTTAACTTTGCATGCCAATCTCTTATTCGGGGCCTTATCGAAAGCCTTCTGAAAGTCCAAATGCACCACATCCACTGATTCTCCCTTATCTATTCTACCAGTTTCATCCTCAAAATATTCCAGTAGATTAGTCAAGCACGATTTACCTTTTGTAAATCCATGTTGACTTTGTCCGATTCTGTCACTGTTTTCAAAGTGCTCTGCTATTACATCTTTTCTAATGGACTCCAGCATTTTCCCCACTACCGATGTCAGGCTTACTGGTCTATAATTCCCCATTTTCTCTCTACCACCTTTTTTAAATAATGGGGTTACATTAGCTAGGCTCCAATCCATGGGAACTATTCCAGAGTCTATAGAATTTCGGAAGTTGACCAGCAATGCATCTATTATTTCTAGGGCCACTTCCTTAAGTACCCCAGGATGTAGATTATCAGGAATAACAACAGAAAATACTCAGCAGGCCAGGCAGCATCCGTGGAGAGAGAAACAGAGTTAACGTTTCAGATTTGGGACTCTTCTTTTCTTATTTCAGATTTCCAGCATCCACAGTATTTTACTATTATATGTATATTATCAGGCCCTGGGGAATTATTGGCCTTTAGTGCTGTCAATTTTCCGAACAGCATTTCCCTACAAAAACAGCTTTCATTCTATTCCTCCCTCTCATTAGACCTTATGTTCCCTGACATCTCTGGAAGGTTATTTGTGTCCTCCTTTGTGAAGACAGAACCAAAGTATGTTTTGAATTGGTCTGCCATTTCTTTGCTCCCCATTATAAATTCCCCTGATTCTGAAAGCAAGGGACCTACCCTTGACTTCACCAACTGTTTTCTCTTCGCATATCTACAGAAGCTTTTACAGTCAGTTTTTATGTTCCTTGCATGCTTACTCTCATATTCTATTTTCCCCCTCTTGATTAATCCATTTGTCCTCCTTTGCTGAATCCTAAACTGCTCCCAATCCTCAGTTTTGCTGCTTTTTCTGGCCAATTCATATGTCCTCTCCTTGGATCTTATGCTGTCCCTAAGTTCCCTTGTTAGCCACGATTGAGTCACCTTTTTTGTTTTATTTTTATGTCAAACAGGGGTCAACAAATTCTGCAGTTCATCCATGCGATCTTTAAATGTTTTCCGTTACCTATCCACCGTCAACCCTTTAAGTAACGTTCCCCAATCCATCCTAGCGAACTCGCGCCTCATACCATCATAGTTTCCTTTATTTAAATTCAGGACCCTAGGCTCTGAGTCGACTACTTCACTCTCCATCTTAATGAAGTATTCTATCATATTATGATCGCTCCTCACCAATGGACCTCGCACAACAAGATTGCTAATGAATCCTTTCTCATTATATAATACCCAGTCTAAGATGACCTGATCTCTGGTTGGTTCCTCAACATAGTGGTCCAGGAAACAATCCCGTATACACTCGAGGAATTTCTCCTCCACAGTATACAGCTCCCACTAACGTTTTCTGCCCCATGGTATTTCTCAGCTCTACCCATACAGATTCCACATCATCAGAGCTAATATCCTTCCTTACTATTGTGTTAATCTCCTCTTTAACCAGCAATGCTACCACAACTCATTTTCCTTTTAGCCTGTCCTTCCTGAATATTGAATACCCCTGGATGTTGAATTCCCAGCCTTGGTCACCCTGGAGCCATGTCTCCGTAATTCCAATTACATCATATCCATTTACATCTATTTGTGCAAGTAATTCATCCACCTTATTATGAATGCTCCTCGCATTAAGACACAAAGCCTTCAGGCTGTTTTTTAACACACATAGTCCTTTTAAAATTATTATTTACTGTAGCCCAGTTTGATTTACACCCTTGATTTCTCTGCCTTCCACTTTTGCTTTTCTCCTTCCCGTCTTTTGTTTCTATCCTTGCTTCCCTTTCCTCTGTCTCCCTGCACAGGTTCCCAACCCCCTGCCATTTTAGTTTAAACCGTCCCCAGCCGCACTAGCAAACACTCCCCCTAGGACATCAGTCCCGGTCCCGCCCAGGTACAAACCTTCCAGTTTGTACTGGTCCCACCTCCCCCGGAACCAGTTCCAATGTCCCGGGATTTTGAATCCCTCCTCCTTGCACCATTCCACGTATTCATCTGAAATATCCTTCTATTTCTACTCTGACTAGCACGTGGCACTGGTAGCAAACCCGAGATTACTACCTTTGAGTTCCTATTTTTTTAATTTACCTCCTAACTCTTTATATTCAGCTTTTAGGACCTCATCCCATTTTTTACCTATATCTTTGGTACCTATATGCTCCCCCTCCAGAATGACATCCTTGACCCTTGCACCAGGGAGGCAACATACCATCCTGGAGTCTCGTTTGTGGCTGCAGAAATGCCTTTCTTATCCCCTTACAATAGAATCCCTTATCACTGTAGCTTTCCCAGTCTTTTTCCTCCCGTCCTCTGCAGCAGAACCACCATGGCTGCTGCTGCCTTCCCCCAATAAGCCATCTCCCCCAACAATATCCAAAGTGGTTTATCTGTTTGAGAGGGGGATGGCCACAGGGGACCCCTGCACTACCTGCCTGCGCCTACTACTCTGCCAGGTGGTCACCCATTCCCTTCCGACCTGTGCAGCCTTTACCTGTGGTGTGACCAACTCCCTAAATGTGCTATTCGCGATGTCCTCAGCATCGTGAATGCTCCAGTATGTATCCATTCACAGCTCCCGTGCCGCAATGCAGTCTGTCAGTAGCTGCAGCTGGATAAACTTCCCGCACACATGGTCGTCAGGGACACAGGAAGTTTCCCTGATTTCCCACATAGCGCAGGAGGATCATGCCACGGGGCCAAGCTGTCCTGCCATGACTTACCCTTTAATTAATTAAAATTAATTAAAATCAAATCAATACCACTAATTACACTACAATTAAATTATATACTCAAGGGCCCTTGGTTACTAGCACTCCCTGATACACAACAGAGACCTTAGAAACTGTAACCACAAAAATTAAGACCTTCTAAATTTTATAAACTATTAATCTTAACTGTCAACCTATAGAGTACTATAATACTCACCTGGCCATACTAACCCAATCAGCTGCTTCCTCTTGCCCACATCACTTTTTGAATCGTGACATGGCTCCAGAACACCACCGCTAGTCTGTGAGATTGGTAAGCCTCTGTAAAAAAGCCCGCAACAGGGAGTTTAAGTACTCACCGTACCGCCGCTCTCTCTGCTCCTGACAACAGCCTCTGTAAAAAAGCCCGCGAAAGTGAGTTAAGTACTAACTGTACTGCTGCTCTCTGCTCCTCCCGACACCGGCCTCTGTAAAAAACCCGCGAAAGTGAGTTTAAGTACTCACTGTACCGCCGCTCTGCTCCTCCCGACACTGGCCTATGAAAGATGGCCCGCAAAAGTGAGTTGCAGTATTCACTGTACCGCCGCTCTCTGCTCCTCCCAACACTGGCCTCTGAAAGAAAGCCCGCAAAAGTGAGGTTAAGTACTCACTGTACCATCGCTCTTTGCTCCTCCCGACACCGGCCTCTGTAAAAAAGCCCACGAAAGTGAGTTTAAGTACTCACTGTACCGTCGCTCTCTGCTCCTCCCGATACTGGCCTCTGAAAGAAAGCCCGCAAAAGTGAGTTGAAGTACTCACTGTACCGCCGCTCTCTGCTCCTCCTGACACTGGCCTCTCTCACTGTTATACAATGACAACAATGCACAGGGAGGGACCTTGGTTTTGGCACCGTACTCCATCTTTGTCTCCCTCTAAGCATCTATGCTATGTATTCTTTACACTCACTCCATCAATCTCGCTGAAACTCCACTTGTGCCCCTCGTTGCAGGAAAAGAGAGCCCACAATAAGAGGGAGAGGGGGAGGACAGGAGGATGCCCACTTTCCATGGCACATTTAACTAACGCTGAGGAGGCTGCTATCAAGATTGTCGGAGGTGCAGAGGTGCTGGAAGTGGGGGATGGAGAGACAGGCACAGTACAGCAAGCTGGTGACAGATAGATTTACAACCCTCTCACTTAGATTTCATGAGTGACTGATACGGCATCTGATGTACATAGAGATTGAGTTCTGATCATCTGCACAATGGGATGTGTCTGCTACCTAAATATCACATGTCTAACTCATGCCTTTACTCAGCCTCAGGACCATCGAGAGCCCCCCTCCCCACTGTCCAGGAGGAAGAGTCGGACAACTCCTCAGAGGGGCCTGCAGCCTCTGAGGGAGCAACGTCAGCAGTAATGAGTGCACCCAGCACCAGCGCAGAGACGCAAACCTGGTGGGTCCTTTGCAAGATAGATTAGTGTTGTCACCTGGCGTATCACAGCTCACAAGTGAGCATGAGCGGATGGTGGTGCCAGGGAAAGCATTGGAGAGTCCTCGTCGAAGGGTGCTGGATGCTCCTAGCTCTGCTTAGCTGCATGTAGATGCTGTGCCTCTGGGGCCATCCAGACAGATTGTTCCTGGAGTTCCAGCACCGCTCTCTGAGATGGCCGTCTCTGCCCCTGCATAGCTGCAGGAGGAGCAGACTTTTGTAGAGCCCTCCCAGATTCCCAAACCCAGAGCACACCCACCAAAGGCGTCTAAGCAGGCGCAGCAGAGAAGTGAGCAAGGTACCTCTACACCTGCTGAAGCCACAGGGGAAGCACCACGTAGAAACATGCGTAAGAGAAGGCTAACACACAAATCATCACAAGGGTAGTCACTTGGGTGATTTGATATAATACAAATTTACGTTTGTCATCTTTATTTCTATTGTATTAAACAAACGCGATGTCAAAGAATCAAGAAGTTGGCCTATGTGTGCTCAGAATTGGAAGTGGCACAGTGAGGGTCAGGGCACCTTTCATCTGCAGTGATGATGGGGAGAGTGATAGGAATGCACAGTTAATTTTATAGATGCAGTATGGTATGTAACGAAGGTCTTGCAAATACTCATATCCATGTGCCAGCCACATGTTAGCAGTGTAAATCTACGTGAATCTGGCATGGATTAGTGTATCCCTTGCCTCAGGGCCAGCAATGTGCTCGGGTGCTGGTGGCACTGGGACAGCCACCTCCACCAGGTCTTACTCATCTGCAGCCTCATTCAGATCTCCCTCCTTCTCCTCCTCCTCCTCCTCTGAGGAGGCTGTGCGCTCTGCCACTTGTTCCTCAGGCAGTGGTAAGACACGCTGCTGTGCAATGTTGTGCAGGGCACAGCAGACCATGGTGACTCTGGACACCCTGGCTGGTGCGTGCTGTAGGGCACCACCACATCAGCCCAGGCATCTGAAGTGCATTTTGAGCAAGCCGGTGGTTTGCTCCATGATGCTTTAGTGGAAATGTGGCTATCATTGTAGCACTCCTCAGCTACATTTAATGGCCACCTCATCAGTGGTATTAGCCATGTCTTCAAGGGATAACCCTTGTCTCCAAGGAGCCATCTGGAAAGATGGGTTGGCGGATTGAACAGCTGAGGCACAGTAGGCTGACGCAGAATGAATGAGTCATGGCAACTGCCAGGCAACTTGGTACAAACATGCATAAAGTTCTTCCTGTGGGTACACCCCAGCTGCACATTAAGGGAGTGGAAGCCCTTGCGGTTCACAAATACAGCTGGGTTGTGATGGGGTGCCCTGATGGCCACATGTGTGCAGTCGATGACGCTTGGAAAGCCTGCCAGATTGGCAAACCCAACTGCCCATGCGGCAACACTTGCTTCATCCGTTGAGAAGTGGATGTAATTATGTAACTTGGCAAACAGGGCATCAGTAACCTGCATGATGCAACCCTGTGCGGCCGACTGGGAGATGCCACTGATGTCTGCTGCTGATCCCTGGACGGACCCTGAAGCAAAGACATTGAGGGCGGTGGTGACTTTTGTGGTGTATGTAACCTGTTCCACCTTAAGAGAACTACCTTAAGAGATGTACTACTTCCTCTTGGCTGCTGTATACTGTAATACCGGTGGTGACAACACCGGTATATAAGTGTTGTGTAGGGATTTGCTGGGCAGTTCAGCCCTGACCTCCGAATAGTAAAGACCTGTTAAAAGTTATTCTTGTTGTCTGTGTCCAGTGATTGATCATAAGCATAACTGGGACACACAGACTCAACAGTGGCGACGAGTCCGATCTTACCCTGCGGCAGTTTTACATCCAAGGCAGCTTCGTCCTCAGAACGGGCGTCGAGAAGAGGCATCCGCCCTCATCATCCTGCTGAGCACCATCGCACGGGAGGCATCGAGAACCCGGGTTAAAAAGAAAAATTCTGACCATGAAGCCCTCCATCAGCGACAGGCAGTGATCATCCCGTCTACCACGGTGGTGGGTAAGCCGATCAGCGACACGAGCAGAAAGTCGGCCGCGTTGGCTGTGGAGTAGGGGAGGGAAAACGGAGGAATAAGGGAGGAGAACTCGACCACGGCCGGTAAAAAGGGCCGGGCTGCAATCGAGGCCGAGAGGCGCAGCGACTGGGGCAGCTTAAGGCACGAGAGCCGCGGAGAACTCAAACGCAGCTGGTGTAAAGGATCGGGCTGCAAGCGGGGCTGCGAGGCAAAGCAGCGTTGGGGAATTGAGAACCGCTGGGGAGGCGAGAACGGCAGCAGCACGGCAATCGCCATTGCAGCCAGCGGGGGAAGAAGGCAAACGCGGGAATCCACCATTGTAGTCGGCGGGGGAAGAAGACGAGCGCGGGAAAGACCGCCAAGCGCGGGAAGCCGCCATTTTAGTAGGCGGGGGAAGAAGACAAGCGCGGGAAGCCGCCATTTTGAGTAAAAGAAAAATTTAAAAACTTGCAAGGATGCCTAAACATGGGAACATTAATACCTTTGATAGCGATATTGAAGATTGGACCACGTATGTAGAACGCATGGAAGTTTATTGTAAAGCAAATAAGGTACCAGATGATGAGAGAGCACTAACCTTATTAAGCTCAATGGGTGCGAAGACATACGGGCTATTGAAGCACCTTCTATCACCAAATAAACCGACGGATCAGACTTTCGCGAATATTGTTACTGTCCTGAAAAATCATTTAAACCCCACGCCGCTGATGATAGCGGAACGATTTAAATTTTACAGAAGAACGCAGCTGAAAGACGAAAGCAACGCTGAATTTTTAATTGAACTGCGTAAGCTATCAAAGTACTGTCAGTTTGGAACAGGACTAGCAGATGCGCTGAGAGATAAATTTGTGTGTGGATTGTTAAAAGAAGGAACACAAAAGCGACTGCTTGAGGAGAATGATCTTACGCTTGACAAAACTGTCACTATTGCAGCATCGCAAGAAGCCGCAGCGAGAGGCACTGCAGAAATGCAGCTACGGTCACCGGAACTCAGCACCAATCAAATGGTCTTGGGTACAGTAAAATGTTATCGTTGTGGAAAGACAACGCACGATCAGAACCAGTGCTGTTTCAAAAATCAGGAATGCAGAAAATGTGGCAGGCTTGGTCACATAGCTAAAGTATGCCGGTCAGGAAAGAAGACCAGCAACAAAAAGTCACCGCAGGAAAAGTACAGAAAGGTCCACAAGGTGACAGAGAACAGTTCGAACGAACAGAAGTCAGATTCAGACTCCAGCAGTAATGAACTGGGTAGTCTAAGAGTACACAATGTTGGTAAGGAAGCAGACCTCCAAACAATTTGGGTCACACTTCAGATAGCAGGAGTCCAAGTGAAGATGGAATTGGACACTGGATCGGCATTGACGGTCATGAATAAGCAAGATTACAAAAGGTTATTCCCACATATTCCCCTACGGGATACGGAGATTGTATTGAAAACATACACGGGGCAAAGAGTATACCCCATCGGGAAGATAGAGGTAAAGGTGGTCCACAAGGGCAAAGAAAGCCGAGGAATGGACTTATATGTGCTACCTGAGGGAGGTCCACCACTACTGGGACGGGAGTGGATTAGGAAAATAAATATGGACTGGCATTCCTTAAAAGCACTAACGGTAGATTCCGGTAAAAAAGATGTCAAACCTAAACGATTGTCCAGAATATTGGACGATGCTAAAGAGGTGTTCCAACAGGGACTGGGAACATTGAGAGGAATTACAGCAAACAGCAAGGTTGAAGAACATCCAAACCCAAAATTTTTCAAAGCCAGACCGGTGCCTTATGCGATACGACCTGCTGTGGAAGCTGAGCTGGAAGGGCTAGAACGTTCAGGAGTACTGTCTAAGGTAGGCTGGAGTGAGTGGGCCATGCCCATTGTTCCCGTCATGAAGCGTTCATCGAGCAACAAGCCGGGGGAACTGGGGAAGGTTCGCATCTGTGGAAATTTCAAGATCACTGTTAATCCGATGCTTCACACGGTGCAGTATCCGCTTCCGCGGATTGAGGATATCTTCGCTTCGTTGTCTGGCGGGAAACACTTCACCAAGATAGACCTGGCACAGGCGTACTTACTGATGGAAGTTGAGGAAGAGTCACGCCAGTACCTCACGATCAACACGCATAGAGGCTTGTACCGGTATAATAGACTGGTTTTTGGAGTGGCATCGGCTCCAGCAATTTGGCAGAGGGCCATGGAGCAGGTATTACAGGGAATTCCAGCCACACAATGTTACCTGGACGATATTCTGATTACAGGAGATGATGACGAGGAGCACCTTGCAAATTTGGAACTGGTGCTCACCAGATTGAAAGAATATGGACTTCGAGTTAATCGCCAGAAATGTGAGTTCTTTCAGAAGCGGATCTCGTACTGTGGTCATGCCATTGACCAGGAGGGGCTTCATAAGTCTCCTGACAAGATCGAAGCTGTTGTGAAGGCTCCCGCTCCAGATAATGTATCCCAGTTGAGGTCGTTCCTAGGGTTGATTAACTATTACCATAAGTTTCTGCCAAATTTATCCACGGTGCTGCACCCGCTGAACGCTCTTTTGCAGAAGGGAGTACCATGGAAGTGGAGCGAGGACTGTAAGAGGGCCTTTCGCAAAAGCAAGGCATTGATCACCTCAGAGGAAGTGTTGGCTCACTTCAACCCAACGCTGCCTATTCGTTTGGCTTGTGATGCTTCTCCATATGGTATTGGGGCAGTACTCTCACACAAGTTGCCAAATGGCCTGGAGAGGCCAGTCGCGTTCGCATCCAGATCATTGACCTCCGCGGAGCGCAACTATGCTCAGATAGATAGGGAGGCTCTCAGCCTTGTGTGGGGAGTAAAGAAGTTTAATCATTACCTGCAGGGCCAAAAGTTTACGCTTCTGACAGACCACCAGCCGTTGGTATCCATTTTTAACCCTAAGAAGGGTGTTTCGGTGATGACAGCACAGAGACTCCAGAGATGGTTCCTTTTCCTAGGGGCACATCAATATCAGATTGAATTCAAAGGTACAAAGCAGCATGGTAATGCTGATGGGCTGTCGCGCCTGCCACTACCTACAGAGGAGGAGGCACCGACGGTTGACCCTGTTGAGTTATTTCACTCGACCATCATCGAATGTTTACCAGTCACCAATGCAAGTATTGAAAGAGAAACCAGGAACGACCCGACACTGTCCCGGGTCTACGAAGTGACAGTGAAGGGATGGCCAGCACATGGTGATCCACTGTTACCGGCATTCTCGGCAAGACGAGAACAGCTGTCCGTCTGTCAAGGAACATTGATGTATGGAACAAGGGTGATTATTCCTCCTAAGTTAAGAGAGAGAGTTCTAAAGGAACTGCATGAAGGTCATCTGGGGGGAGTCAAGATGAAAAGCCTTGCTAGGGCTTATGTGTGGTGGCCGGGTATCGACCAACAGATAGAGGATCTGACGAAAAGCTGCTCAGGGTGCCAAAAAGTGCAAAATGCACCTCCGATTGCACCACTGCATCCATGGGAATGGCCTTCAACCCCATGGCAACGTGTACATATTGACTTTGCTGGTCCATTCATGGACTCCATGTTTTTAATTGCGGTGGACGCACATTCTAAATGGCCAGAAGTGATTAAGATGACTACCACTACCTCGGAAAAGACGATCGCGGTGCTAAGAACGATATTTGCAAGAAATGGATTGCCAGAACAAATATGTTCAGACAACGGACCGCAGTTCGTGTCAGAAGAATTCCAGAAATTCATGAAGAAGAATGGGGTGAAACATTATACCTCTGCCCCATATCATCCGGCTACAAACGGGTTGGCCGAGAGATTTGTACAAATGTTCAAAAAAGCAATAAAGGCCATGAGCGAAGATCAGATTCCACTACAACACAAGGTGGACAAATTCCTACTGGCACATCGAAACGCCACTCATGCAGTGACAAACCAAAGTCCTGCCATGATGTTCTATAACAGGAGGTTGCGGTCCAGGTTGGACTTGTTAAAACCAAATGTGCGGAGGGAAGTTGAAAACAAACAGTTCCAGCATATAAATAACAAGACCACTCGGAGTTTTGAAATAGGACAACCAGTGTTAGCCCGGGACTATAAAAACGAGAAATGGCAATCTGGAACAATTCGGGCCAGACAAGGACCCCTGATGTACACGGTAGATATTGGTGAAAATGTAATACGGCGTCATGCTGACCAACTGGTAGAATCAAGAACAAGGGTCGAACCCATGGTTACGGCAGAGACAACCGTGGAAGAAGTTAGTGAACCTGAAGCATCTACCTCAGAAGTGAATGTACCTGATGATGATGTCCAATCCATAAGAGACCAATTAGATGAGTCACCCCAGCAACGAGAATCAGAGACCCCTGAAAGGCGTTATCCGTCTCGAATCAGAAGGCCTCCTCAGAGACTGAATCTTTGAACTGTTTTGCATGAAGTTGTATATATATATATGTTATTATGTTATGTTAAATGGGGATATAACTGTTAAGCTAAAAAGGGAGGATTGTGGTGTATGTAACCTGTTCCACCTTAAGAGAACTACCTTAAGAGATGTACTACTTCCTCCTGGCTGCTGTATACTGTAATACCGGTGGTGGCCACACCGGTATATAAGTGTTGTGTAGGGATTTGCTGGGCAGCTCAGTCCTGACCTCCGAATAGTAAAGACCTGTTAAAAGTTATTCTTGTTGTCTGTGTCCAGTGATTGATCATAAGCATAACTGGGACACACAGACTCAACAACTTTGACAATCACTGGTAAGGAGTGTCCACTCGCTCCTCTGGGCTCCAGGTGTTGGTGCAGCATTGTGCAGATGACAGTGACTACCTCTCGCAAAAGTCTCAGCCTCCTTTGTCACTGCTGCTAACTCATGTTGATGAAGCTGATCCTCTGCCTGTAAATCCTGTGTTGGGGGGATCTCCTGCAGCATGGTGCAGCCCTGCGCTGAAGTCCTCCTCCCTGCGCAGCATCAGGTGGCTAAGGAGAAGGTGGGCGCGCCTGTTGTTGGTGCTGCTGCTGTGCCTGGTTCTGCTGCTGCCACGGCTGCTCTTCCTCTGAATTTGAGGACCATGATGAGAGGTTATAAATCGTTCTAATTCTGCTGGTCTATATGACAGGTGAGGAAGAGATGTTATAAGCACTCAGTCAATGTGGGGAGAGGTTATTGCAAAGAGGCCAAAGTGCATATGGATCTCAGAACAAACATTTACAACCTCAATACACCTGAAAAATGTCTTCCAAATCCTGAAACCAGAAAATTCTGGCATCTGAAATTGAACTGCTGTTGCAGGTTAGCTTTAATGCTGCAGTTGCAGCTGTGAACTATTCAGCTTGATGCAATACCCGACACAACAGCTGCAGTGTTTGTCGAATGAAGTGGAACACGCTGAAAATGTGGCAAAATTGAAAAAGCCTGCAAAAATAGGATTAAGCAGGTAGTTAACAAGCTGTTTAGTGCCTTAAGTGCCTCTCCCGTCATTTGGTGTCGGGTCTGATCGGAAGTCGCAAAGCCGACACTTTCGAAAGTTGTGTGGAGGCGGGATGGCGGCGGGTTCGCAACCCACCATCTATCATTTTGAATTTAACTCTGGACCCGCCTCCAAATATACCCTCTGAGCGCCGGCAAAATCGCGGCCTTTGTGTCCTCCTCACATAGAAATATAGAAACATAGAAGATAGGAGCAGGAGTAGGCCATTCGGCCCCTCGAGCCTGTTCCGCCATTTAATGAGATCATGGCTAATCATCCAAATTCAGTACCCTGTCCCTGCTTTCTCCCCATATCCCTTGATCCCTTTAGCCTTAAGAAATATATCTAACTCCTTCTTGAATGTATTTAATGAATTGGCCTCAACTGCCTTCTGTGGTAGAGAATTCCATAGGTTCACCACTCTCTGGGTGAAGAAATTCCTCCTCATCTCAGTCCTAAAAGGCTTACCCCTTATCCTTAGACAGTGACCCCTGGTTCTGGACTTCCCCACCATCGGGAACATCCTTCCTGCATCTAGTCTGTCTAGTCCTGTTAGATTTTTATAAGTTTCAATGAGATCCCCTCTCATTCTTCTAACTCTAGCGAATACCAGCCCATTTGACCCAATCTCTCTTCATACATCATTCCTGCCATCCCAGGTATCAGTCTGGTGAATCTTCGCTGCACTCCCTCCATGGCAAGAACATCCTTCCTCAGATAAGGCGACCAAAACTGCACACAATACTCAAGGTGTGTTCTCACCAAGGCCCTGTACAACTGCAGCAAGGCATCCTTGCTCCTGTACTCGAATCCTCTCGCTATGAAGGCCAACATACCATTTGCCTTCTTAACCGCCTGCTGCACCTGCATGCCTACCTTCAGTGACTGGTGCACAAGGAACCCAGGTCTCGTTGCACTTCCCCTTTTCCCAATCTATTGCCATTCAGATAATAATCTGCCTTCCTGTTTTTGCCACCAAAGTGGATAACCTCACATTTATCCACATTATACTGCATCTGCCATGCTTCTGCCCAGGCACCCAACCTGTCCAAATCATACTGTAGTATCTGTGCATCCTCCTCACAGCACACACGCCCACCTAGCTTTGTGTCATTTGCAAACTTGGAGATATTACATCTAGTTCCCTCGTCTAGATGATTAATATATATTGTGAATAACTGGGGACCTAGCACCGATCCCTGCGGTACCCCACTGGTCACTGCCTGCCACTCGGAAAAAGATCCGTTTATTCCAACTCTTTGCTTCCTGTCTGCCAACCAGTTCTCTAATCAAGACAGTACCTTACCCCCAATCCCATGTGCTTTAACTTTGAACACTAATCTCTTATGCGGGTTCTTATGGAAAGCCTTCTTAAAGTCCAAATACACCACATCCACTGGTTCTCCCTTATCTATTCTACCAGTTACATCCTCAAAAATTCCTGTAGATTAGTCAAGCATGATTTACCTTTTGTAAATCCATGTTGACTTTGTCCGATCCTGTCACTGTTTTCCAAGTGCTCTGCTATTACATCTTTTATAATGGACTCTAGCATCTTCCCCACTACTGATGTCAGGCTTACCGGTCTATAATTCCCCATTTTCTCTCTACCACCTTTTTTAAATAGTGGGGTTACATTAGCAACCCTCCAATCAATGAGGGTAAATATATTGCTTTCCCACTTATCTTTGTATCATCAGCAAATTTTTCTAAAGTACAGTCAGTCCCTTCATCCAAGTCATTAATATAGATTGTAAATAGTTTACGCCCCAGTACTGATCCCTGTGGCACCCCACTAGTTACAGTTTGCCAACCTGAAAATGACACATTTATTCCAACTCTCTGTTTTCTGTTAGTTAGCCAATCATCTATCCATGCGCTATTACCTCCAACACCATGAGCTCTTATCTGCAGTAACCTTTTATGTGGCACCTTATCAAATGCCTTTTGGTAATCCAAATATACTACATCTACTGGTTCCCCTTTATCCACCCTGCTCTTTACATCATCAAAGAACTCTAATAAATTTGTCAAACATGATTTCCCTTTCATAAAACCACGTTGACTGCTTGATTGTATTATGATTCTCTAAATGTCCTTCTACTACTTCCTTAACAATGGATTCCAACATTTTCCCAATGACAAATGTTAGGCTATAGTTTCCTCCTTTCTGCCTCGCTCCTTTCTTGAATAGGGACATTATATTTGCAGTTTTCCAATCCACTGGGACCTTTCCAGAATCGAGGGAATTTTGGATGATTATAACCAATGCATCCACAATCTCTGCAGTCACTTCTTTTAAGACCCTCGGATGCAGGCCATCAGGTCCAGGAGGCTTCTCAGCCTTTCGTCCCATTAGTTTGCCTTGTACTTTTTCTCTAGTGATAGTGATTGTCTTAAGTTCCTCCCTCCCTTTTGCCCCTTGATATTCCATTATTATTGGGATGCTTTTAGTGTCTTCTACTGTGAAGACAGATACAAAATATCTGTTCAAAGTCTCTGCCATTTCCTTGTTTCCCATTATTAATTCCCCAGTCTCATTGTCTAAGGTACCAACACTTACTTTTGTTACTCCCTTCCTTTTTATATACTTGTAGTTGCTCTTACTGTCTTTCTAGTTAGTTTAGTCTCATAATCTATTTTCTCCCTCTATTGTTTTTTTAGCTATCCTTTGCAAGTTTCTAAAAATTTCCCAATCTTCTGGCCTACCACTAACCTTTGCAACATTGTATGCCTTTTCTTTCAATTTGATACCCTCATTAACTTCCTTAGTTAGCTATGGATGGTTCATCCTTCTTGTAGAGTCTTTCTTTCTCACTGGAATATATCTTTGTTGAGAGTTATGAAATATCTCCTGAAAGGTCTGCTACTACTTTTCTACCATCTTACCTTTTAATCTATTTTCCCAGTCCACTTTAGCCAACTCTGTCTTCATACCCTTGTACTTGCCTTTATTTAAGTTCAAGACATTAGTTTCAGACGCAAGTTGCTCACCCTCAAACGAATGTGAAATTCCATCATGTTATGATCACTCTTCCCTAAAGGATTCTTTACTACACTTCAAATGTACTTCATTGGCTGGAAAGCACTTTAGGATAGCCTGAGGTTGTAAAAGGTGCTATATAAATGCAATACTTTCTTTCTTTCAAGCAAGTTTATCAGCATTAAAAAATTAACCTGATTTTGCTATGGTTCTGAAGTGATGGTATGGCTGAAGACAGGAAGGGGCTTTTAAAAGCATTGCCTTACTGTGAATCTTGTAATGAATTTGTCTGTTTCCTTCTGTCATACAGGACACCATGCAGGCCATATTAGTAATAGGAATGTTTGGCCTTAGCTGCATCAGCAGTATCAGTTGAGCATAATAATGATGCTGGAGTTTAGAATACCTGACTGAGCTAAATGTACCTTTTGACTTCAGCCACATAATTCAACTCAGTGCAAAAACAAAACAAACTTAATGGCAAATGAACTTTCAACCTTTTACAATGATGATCTGAATTTAGTTGCCTTTGAAAAATAGATATCAAGCCTCCTGCATTGATGTGAAAATAACCACTATTGTGTCAGATTCATTTAATTACTTCTAACATAGCACTGAAATGGTTTTCACAGTAATGGGCAAACTCTGCCTTAATGCGAGAACACTACTGGCTGCAGGCAGTTAAAAGTGACTGGAGGCAGGAACCTGACCATTCTTCTGGTACAGCTCATTGCAATGAATTTGGAAACTATCAGCATTGCTATTTAAAAATGTCAGATTGTTAAACAATAACCCTCTTTTATGTTTAATTATTTGGATCATAAGTTCTTAATTTTTCTCTCTATCAGTAATCTGGTAGAGAGAAAGATAGGTTGAAAGCATAGCAGTAGAAAACAACCCTTGTTCATAACATGATTGTGAGATTTTTATGCTGCTGATTAAAGGGGCACTGCCTTCATAAGAAACATACTTGCCACCACTTTTTCTATTTGAGGAGGGAGCAGACCCACAGCCTTTCATATCATTATCATACAATGACATCATCATAGATTCACAGGGCCAGATTGTCAGTGTGCCATGAGGTGGGCTTTTAGGCATGCGGGGGGCAAAAATCCCGAATTCGGGTGTCCCGACACCATCCCGCCCAAAACCCGCCTCCACGTAAGTTTCAAAGGAGGCGGGTACCCGCCCCGCACTGGGACCCGCTGGCCCGAGGCGGGAAGGGATTAGTGCCAATTAACTGCCTGTTAACAGGTAGTTAACAGGCAGTTTTTAGCCTAATCCTTATTTTGATGGGTGTCGTGTGGGATTCCCGACAGCTCCAAACCACGCCAGGTTAGAGCAGGCGGGCCGTCGGGTTGAAGGACTTGAAGGGGTCGTGATGTCAGTGTTCAGGTGAGTGATGGGTGCATGAGTGCAAAGGTAAGTGCGTTTGGTGTGTCTAAAGTGTGTAAAGAAGTTTAAATTACCTGTACTTACCTTAACAGCCTTTCTTCCTCTAGGCGTCGGTAGTCCATCCCTCAGCCGGCACTGAAAGCAGAATGACTGCGATCTGTCAAAAGTGACTGCCTTTAGCTTTCAGTGCCGGCGAGAGTTCTAACTGAGTCTGTGTAGAAGGACTCAGGTTAGAAGTCAGACTGTCAGTGTTTGACAGCTTCAAACAGCTGTGAAACACTAATATTTCATCTGTCAACACTTCTTGACAGATGAAATTTCAGTCTGTGACGTCACCTGTTGCCAGGTGGCCCTTAATTGGCCTGCTGAGCCCGCTGGGCGGGCTCAACAAGGTCAATGAAGGGAAAATCGTGTGGATTGGCCGGGCGTCGATGGAGGTGGGACTAAAACATGAAAGTTGTAGTCCCTCCTCCTTCCCGACTGCTGAATAAAAATCGAGGCCATAGAATCAGAATGATACAGCACAGAAGGAGGCCATTCGGCCCATCTTGCCTTTTTTAAAAAGCTATCCAATTAGACCCACTCCCTGCTCTTTCTCCATAGCCTGCAATTTTTTCCCTTCAAGTATTTATCCAATTCCCGTTGAAAGTTATTATTGAATCTGCTTCCACCACCATTTGGGCAATCCATTCCAGATCATAACAACTTGCTGTATAATTTTTTTCCTCATGTCACCTCTGTTTTACTGCCAATTACCTAAATCTGTGTCCTTTGGTTACCAACCCTTCTGCCACTGGAAACAGTTTCTCCTTATTTACACTATCAAAACCCTTCATGATTTTGAACACCTCTATCAAATCTCTCCTTAACCTTCTCTGCTCTAAGAAGTACAACCCCAGTTTCTCTAGTCTCTCCACATAACTGAAGTCCGTCATCCCTGGTACTATTCTAGGAAACACCTCTGCATCCTCTCTAAGGCCTTGACATCCTTCCAAAGGTATGGTGCCCAGAATTGGACACAATACTCTAGCTGAGGTCTAACCAGTGATTTATAAAGGTTTACCATAACTGTCTGGCTTTTGTACTCTATGCCTCTATTTATAAACTCAAGGATCTCCTATGCTTTATTAACAGCCTCATTGACTTGTTCTGCCACCTTCAAAGATTTGTGTATGTGAACCTGTGTTCCAGCACCACCTTTAAAATTTCAACATTTTGTTTATATTGCCTCTCCTGATTCTTCTTACCAAAATGAATCACTTCACACTTTACATAGAATATACAGCACAGAGAAAGGCCATTTGGCCCAAACAGTCCATGCCGGCGTTTATGCTCCAGTCGAGCCTTATAAACCAAATTGTGAAATTTTAGAGGAGGTACAGGAACAGAGAGACCTGGCAATTCACATGCACTTCTCTGCATTAGATTCCATCTGTCAAGTCTCTACCCATTTCACCAGTCTGTCTGCACCTTCGTGAAGCCTGTTACTATCCTCCTCACTGTTTATTACATTTCTGAGTTTTGTTTCATCCGCAAGCAAATGTTTAAAATCTAATTTACTGTTTAAAATCTAAATTTCCCAGCTTCAAAAGGGATATACAAGGCTTAAAATTCAGAGCAGCTGAAGGCAGTTAATTAGGGAAACTAGATTAAACTGGTTCTCATGTAGCTGTGCTCAGCAAATCTCCTTTGTTTCAGGGCCTGTAAAACAGGCTTTGAAGTGCAATTTTGCACTGAGTGCGGTTTAAACAGAGTGCTGCGAGTTGGGTGAGCCAGGGAGTCAGGTGAGGAGTGGAAGGAGGAGTTCCCTTGCTTCACCTTTGTTTTTGCTAACTTTTCACCCTGTAGGAATTAGTTCTTACTTTACACCAAGGAAAGAGTCCGAGAACGGGAGCAGTCAAACAACAACAACTGTGAAACCGCTAAAGTGATGTCACAACCAGGGAAGGAGCTGTTTGTTAAGTAGGACCTGGTGAGTATTTCTAAAGTCCAGTCGTTAAAGTAAAAATTAGGTCTCTAGTTTAGAGTAAGTAGTTAAAGGGAAGCAAGGTCCCTAGTGTATTTAATATTCTTTAATTTAAAGGGAGTAAATTAAGGGTAGGAGATGGCAGGGCAGCTCGGCAGTGTGGAGTGCTCCTCCTGTGCTATGTGGGAAGTCAGGGACACTTTCAGTGTCCAGGGCGAACACATGTGCAGGGAGTGTCTCCAGCTGCAGCTACTCGAAATCCATGTTTCAGAGCTGGAGCTGCGGCTGGAGTCACTGCAGAGCACCAGCGAAGCTGAGATCTTCGTGGATAGCACATTTAAAGAGGTGGTCACACCGCAGGTGAAGCGTGCACAGGCAGACAGTGAATGGGTGACCGCCAGACAGAGTAAAAGAACTAGGAAGGTAGTGCAGGAGTCCCCTGGATCCATTTCCCGCTCCAACAGATTTTCCATTTTGGATACTGATGGGGGAGATGGTTTCTCAGGAGAATGCAGCAAGAGCCAAGTCCATGGCACTATGAGTGTCTCAGCTGCACAGGAGGGGAGAAAAAAGCTTGGGGAGCAAAAGTGATAAGGAATGCTATCGTAAGGGGAACAGATAGAGGTTTCTGTGGCTGCAGACGTGACTCTAGGATGGTATGTTTCATCCCTGGTGCCAGGGTCAAGGATGTCACTCAACAGTTGCAGGGCATTCTGAAGGGGGAGGGCAAACAGTCAGAGGTCGTGGTTCACATTGGCACCAACAACATGGGTAGAAAGAGGGATGAGGTCCTGCAACAAGAATTTAGGGAGGTATGTAGCAGAATAAAAAGTAGGACCTCAAAGGTTGTAATCTCTGGATTACTCCCGGTGCCACATGCTAGTGAGTATAGGAATAGGTAGAGCAGATCAATGCATGGCAGGAGGGAGGGCTTTATTTTCCTGGATCACTGGGTCTGCTTCTGGGGAGGGTGGGACCTATACAAGTCGGATGGGTTGTACCTGAACCGGAACGGGACCAACATCCTTGCGGGGAGGATTGCTAGTACTGTTGGGGGGGTTTAAACTAACTTGGCAGGGGGATGGGATATGGAGTGGAGATATATTAGGGGGTGATGCACAGCCAAATATAGAGGAAAAAACAAGTCAGCCTGGAAGGCAGAGCAAATATGTAAAGGCAAAAGGGAGTATGGCAAGGCTGGATGGCATATATTTTAATGCAAGGAGTCTTGTGAGTAAGGCAGATAAATTGAAGGTGTTGATGAACACATGGGAGTATGATATTGTTGGTATCACATTGTCATGGTTGAAGGAGGGGCAGGACTAGCAGCTCAATATTCCGGGGTATAGAATCTTCAGGCGAGACAGAGGGGGGAGTAAAAGAGGAGGGGGTTAAAAATATTAATCAAGGAGTCAATTACTGCTGTAAGGAGGGATGATATCTTAGCAGGTTCCTCTAATGAGGCCATATGGGTAAACAAAAAGGGGGCAAGCACTTTGCTGGGAGTGTATTATAGGCCCCCAAACAGTCAGGGGGAGATAGAGGAACAGATATGTAGGCAAATCTCAGAGAAGTGCAGAAATAATATGGTAATAATAGTAGGGGATTTCAACTTCCCCAATATTAACTGGGATAGTCAGAGTGTGAAAGGCTTAGAGGGTACAGAATCCTTAAAGTGCATCCAGGAGAGCTTTTTGAGCCAGTATGTAAAATTTCCTACAAGAGAGGGGGCGGTAATTTACCTAATTCTAGGAAATGTCGCCAGGCAAGTGGTAGATGTGTCAGTCGGAGAGCATTTTGGTGACAGTGACCATAATTCGGTGAGATTCATGGTCGTCATGGAAAAGGACAAAGATGGACCGGAAATAAAGGTTCTAAATGGGGGGAAGGCCAATTTTAATATGATAAGGCAGGATCTGGCCAAAGTGGACTGGGATCAGTTACTTGTAGGAAAATCCACATCAGAGCAATGGCAGTCTTTCAGAAAGGAAATATAGAGAGTGCAACATCAACATGTTCCCGTAAAGGTCAAGGGTGGGACCAACAAGCCCAGGGAACCCTGGATGTCAAGGGATATACAAGAATGGGTTAGGAAAAAATGGGAGGCTTTTGGCAGAAACAAAGGACTAAAAACAGTGGAAGCCCTAGAGGAGTGCAGAAAGTGCAGGGGGGTACTTATAAAAGAAGTTAGGAGAGCGAAAAGAGGGCATGAAAAAGCACTGGCGGGTAAAATAAAGGAAAATCGCAAGGTGTTTTATAAGTATATTAAGGGCAAGAGGATAACCAGGGAAAGAGTAGGGCCCATTAGGAATCAAATTGGCAATCTGTGTGTAGAGCCGAAAGATGTAGGTGAGGGTTTAAATGAATATTTTGCATCTGTGTTCTCTATGGAGAAGTATAATGTAGGCATAGAAATCAGGCAGGGAGATTGTGATATACTTGAAAAAATTAGTATTGAGAAGGAGGTGGTACTAGCGGTTTTAGCAGGCTTAAAAGTGGATAGATCCCCAGGCCCTGATGGGACGTATTCCACGCTGCTGCGTGAGGCAAGGGAGGAGATTGCAGGGGCTCTGGCAGAAATTTTCAGAACCTCTCTGGCTACAGTGGAGGTACCAGTGGACTGGAGAACAGCTAACGTAGTACAATTGTTCAAGCAGGGATGTAGGGATAAACCAGGGAATTACAGGCCAGTGACCCTACCATCAGTGGTAGGGAAATTATTGGAAAAAATTCTGAGGGACAGAATTAGTCTCCACTTGGAGAGGCAGGGATTAATCAGGAATAGTCAGCATGGCTTTGTCAGGGGGAGATCATGTCTGACCAATTTGATTGAATTTTTCGAGGGGGGTGACTAGGTGTGTGGATGAGGGTAGTGCAGTTGATGTAGTCTACATGGACTTCAGTAAGGCTTTTGACAAAGTCCCACAATGGAGACTGGTCAAGAAGGTAACAGCCCATGGGATCCAGGGCAATTTGACACATTGGATCCAAAATTGGCTTAGTGGCAGGTGACAGATTTTGATGGTCGAAGGTTGTTTTTGTGACTGGAAGCCTATTTGCAGTGGTGTACCACAGGGATCGGTGCTGGGTACTTTGCTGTTTGTAGTGTACATTAATGATTTAGATATTAATGTAGGAGGTATGATTAGTAAGTTTGCAGATGACACGAAAATTGGTGGAGTGGTAAATAGTGAGGAGGGAAGCCTCAGGCTACAGGATGATATAGATGGGATGGTTAGATGGGCAGAACAGTGGAACAAATGAAATTTAACCCTGAAAAGTGTGAGGTGATGCATTTGGGGAGGACTAACAAGGCAAGGGAATACACAATGAATGATAAGATCCTAGGAAGGACAGAGGATCAGATGGGCCTTGGTGTGCATGTACATAGGTCATTGAAGGCAGCAGGACAGGTAGATAAGGCGGTTAAAAAGGCATATGGGATACTCGCCTTCATTAGCCGAGGCATAGAATATAAGAGCAGGGAGATTATGATGGAGCTGTACAAAACGCTAGTTAGGCCACAGCTGGAATACTGTGTGCAGTTCTGGTCATCACATTATAGGAAGGATGTGATTGCATTGGGGAGGGTGCAGAGGAGATTCACCAGGATGTTACCTGGGCTGGAGCGCTTCAGCTATGAAGAGAGACTGGACAGGCTGGGGTTGTTTTCCTTAGAGCAGAGAAGGCTGAGGGGGGACCTGATTGAGGTGTACAAAATTATGAGGGGCATAGACAGGGTAGATAGAAAGAAACTTTTCCCCTTAGTAGGGGGGTCAATAACCAGGGGGTATAGTTTCAAGTTAAGTGGCAGGAGATTTAAAGGGGATTTGAGGAAAAACTTTTTCACCCAGAGGGTGGTTGGAATCTGGAACTCGCTGCCTGAAAGGGTGGTAGAGGCAGGAACCCTCACAACATTCAAGAAGCATTTAGATGAGCACTTGAAATGCCATAGCATACAAGGCTATGGACCAAGTGCTGGAAAATGGGATTAGAATAGACAGGACTTGATGGCCGGCGTGGACACAATGGGCCGAAGGCTCTCTTTCTATGCTATATAACTCTATGATGACTCTAAGCTGTAAACCCAAATCCAGGTCATTAACCTATACCAAAAAGAGCAGTGTTCTCAACACTGACCCCTGTGTGACACCACTACACACTACCCTCCTGTCTGAAAAACAACCGTTCACCACTGCTCTCTGCTTTCTATCCTTTAGACTGTGACCCCTGGTATCCACACAGCCACTGCCCCTTTAATCCCATCAGCTTCAATTTTGCTGACAAGTCTATTATGTGGTACTTTATCAAACACCATTGAAAGTCCATGTACACAACATTAACCAAACTATCCTCATCCACCCTCTCCATTACATTATCAACAAACTCAATCAAGTTAATCAAACACAATTTGTCGTTAAGGAATCCATGCTGGCTTTTCCTTTGTTAACCCATACCTTTTACAAGCACCAGTTAATTTTGCCCCTGATTATTGACTCTAAAAGTATTCCACTACCGACGTTAGGCTGACTGATCTGTAGTTGCCAAGTTTATCCCTCTCCCCATTTTTGAACATGGGTGTAACATTTGCAATTCTCCAGTCCTCTGGTACCACTCCCATATCTAAGGACGAATGGAAGGTTGTGGCCAGAGACTTTGCAATTTCTATATCCTGAGGAGATATAGACAGGCTAAGTGCGTGGGCAAGAACATGGCAAATGGAATATAATGTGGAGAAATGTGAAGTTATCCACTTCGGTAGGTAAAATAGAAAAACAGAGTATATTTTAAAGGGTGAGAGATTGGGAAATTTTGGTGTTCAGAGGGACCTGGGTGTCCTTGTACACGAATCACTTAAAGTTAACATGCAGGTACAGCAAGCAATTAGGAAAGCAAATGGTATGTTAGCCTTTATCACAAGAGGATTTGAGTATAAGGGCAAAATTAACTGGTGCTTGTAAAAGGTATGGGTTAACAAAGGAAAAGCCAGCATGGATTCCTTAACGACAAATTGTGTTTGATTAACTTGATTGAGTTTGTTGATAATGTAATGGAGAGGGTGGATGAGGATAGTTTGGTTAATGTTACTGTAATTATATAGGGCCCTGGTGAGACCACACCTGGAGCATTGTGTACAGTTTTGGTCTCCTTACCTAAGGAAGGATATACTTGCCATAATGGGAGTGCAACAAAGGTTCACCAGACTGATTCCTGGGATTGGGGAATTGTCCTATGAGGAGACATTGAGTAGACTAGGCCTATATTCTCTCGAGTTTAGAAGATTGAGAGGTGATCTCATTGAAACATACACATTCTTACAGGGCTTGACAGGGTAGATGCAGGGAGGATGTTTCCCCTGGCTGGGGAATCTAGAACCGGGGGTCACAGTCTCAGAATAATGGGTCGGCCATTTAGGACTGAGATGAGGAGAAATTTCTTCGCTCAGAGGGTGATGAATCTTTCGAATTCTCTACCTCAGAGGGCTGTGGAGGCTCAGTCGTTGAGTATATTTAAGACAGAGATTGATATATCTTTGAATATTAAGGGAATTAAGGGATATGGGGATAGTGCAGGAAAGTGGAGATGAGGTAAAAATCAGCCATGATCTTATTGAATTGTCTACTACTGCTCCTAATTCTTATGTTCTTATGTAATTTCCACCCTTACTTCCCTCAGCAATCCAAGATGTATCCCATCTGGACCAGATGCCCTTTCTGTTAGATCCGTGATTCTGAGAGTATGCTGTTTTTCAATAACCACACGGATGCTGTAACTTAACGATAAACAGGTATTTACTGGAGGAGGGTAGTCTCAAGACTGGGGGTACAGAGGCATGCGCAAGGCTTATATACAGGTGTGGTCACTGCCGGTACTACAGTATACAGGAGCTGTAAAAGTAGTTCTGTCTTAAAGGCACATACACTACAATTCCTCCCCTTTTAGATTAGTAGTACCCCTAATATTCAAATAACAATTAACATTTAACATGTACATTAAACAACAATAGTCCATTTATAGATTCAGTCTTTGGGGCGGCTTCCTGACCCTTTCGGGATAGTGCCTTTCCTGAGGTTCTTGTTCTTGGTGCAGAGGCGATTTTGACCCCTTTTCATCGGGTAGTTCATCGGGTTCCACTGCTACTGGTTCTGAGGTAGATGCTACTGGTATGTCGGGTTCATCCCCAGGTACTCGAGACATGGGCCTAGAAATTCAGTTGTTTACGCCAGACGCTAGCGCCTTAGGAGGAGGAGATGTGGGGTGCTAAGCGGCTAGCGCCCGGGCGCAGCGTGATCTGCGCGTCTCGCCGACTTCAGTTAAGATTTAGCGGCGGCGCAAAGCCTTTGCGCGCGCTCAGCTGCGCGCGCAGATCCTGACGTCATTTCATCGTACAACGTCCTTTGTGCGCCCCAAACCGGAAATTCAGTGGCGCCAGCCTATTGTGCGCCTGGCGCCCCTAGCGACTGGTAGAGGGGAACGGTTCCCAGTCGCTGCGGGGTGTGGGTGGCGCAAATTAAAGGGCACTCCTCCTGCAGTAGAAATGGCAGCCATTTTGCAACACTCCTTCTTTGAGAGAGACGGATCTTTGGAGAGAGACAAAGGTAGAGAGCTTTCTGGTTTGGCTCAACACTCGCACAGGTACTTGTGGCTTCAGGCCACAGCTTTGCACTTGTCTTTAACTTCAAAGCCATAGCATTGATTGGAAACATATAATGGGGGCTGCAATGGGTGGAAACGTTGGGCTTCTCCATTGCATTCAAAGGGCTCAGAGACGCCGTGAGAGAGTGCCAGTCATGGCCAGACGGAGAAGGGGCAACAAGCATCGGCAAAGGAGGCCTTACCCACCCAGGGTATACCGCCAGCAGTTCTCATATCTGAACATGTCTGACGAGCAGTGTGTTCGGAGGATGCGATTCCGAAGGGCGGTGGTCACTGAGATCTGCCACCTGCTTCGTGGAGATCTGCAGCCGCAGCTGAGGAGCAGGACGTCTCTGTCGGTGGCAGTGAAGGTGACGGTTTCTCTCAACTTCTATGCCACCGGCTCCTTCCAATCTGCTACTGGGGGCATTTCCAACATCTCCCAGTTTGCGGTACATTGCTGCATCCGCCAGGTGACCAATGCCCTTTTCAGAAGGAGACGTCAGTTCATCTCCTTCTCCATGGCTGTTGACAAGCAGCAACAGCGTGCAATGGGCTTTGCAGCATTAGCGGGCTTCCCCATGGTGCAGGGCGCCATTGACTGCACGCATGTGGCTTTGCGGGCACCTCTAGAGAATGCCCAGGATTACCGCAACCAGAAGGGCTACCATTCGCTCAACGTGCAGTTGGTGTGTGACCACAGGCAGCTCATCCTAGCTGTCAATGCCCGCTTTCCAGGCAGCAGCCACGATGCCTTCATCCTGCGCCAGACTTCTGTGGCAGACATGTTCCAGGCCCAGCCTCACCCACGAGGATGGCTTCTCGGGGACAAAGGCTATCCTTTTTGCACCTGGCTGATGACCCCGCTCCGTGCGCCCAGCACCCCTGCTGAAGAGGGATACAATGACAGCCATCAAGCAACCAGGAACATCATTGAGCAAACAATCGGCGTCCTGAAGCAACGGTTCCGCTGTCTGGATTGTTCCGGAGGAGCCCTACAGTACTCGCCTGAGCGAGTCTCCCATTTCGTTGTCGTGTGCTGCATGCTGCACAACCTGGCTATTCGCAGGACTCAGCCACTGCCACCAGACATTGGAGGACCACCAGAGGAGGAGGAGGAGGAGGAGGAGGAGGACCAGCACAGGAGGGAGGCAGAAAGTGCAAGGGCCGCCCGTCGACGGCTTATTGCACGTCGGTTCTAGGCCCCCTCTCAGGGAATGGCTTGTGCCAATGGAACAAGATGAATGTAGCCGCTACACAAGCCCTCAGCCGAGCAGGGCAACCAGGACATCCAAAAGAAAGCATGGACAGTGCGATTTAAGAACATTTATTACTTTGATACCTCTGTGCCCTTCCCACATAACAAACTAATGGAGAGAAGCCCCCACCAAAAACACAAATAGACCAGTCTCGGCCTTTACAGAAACACAAATAGTCCAGAATCGGCCTTTACAAGTGAAACAAAACATTTGGCCACACCTTCTACTTTTTCCCCTGCGAGGGTGATGCGTTTCGCATCCGTGACTCACCCCTGCCCGCCCTGCAGCTCCTCCTCAATGGGACCCCAGTGGCTGCAGCAAGGCTGGGGGAAGGCTACTGAGGGTCAGATGGCGAGACGGCAGATGCCCTTGGGGGTCGGCCTGGACCAGCTCTGGGCCTGGAGGGGCCGGCTGCTGACTGCTCCAACTCTGCTTGGGCGGCAGCAGTCTGTCCAGCGGCTGGTGGCAGCTGCAATGGAGGAGTGGCAGTTTCGGCTGCAGGAATGCTGCCAACCTGACAGATCACAGGTACTCCCTGGTCGCCTGAGACATTGGCACTCGCACGGGCCAGCACTGCAGCATGCGCAGCAATCTGCTGAAGCACAGACTGCTGGGCTACTGCAGCGCGGCGCGTGCCCTGGCGATGCCTGGCCGATCCAGCGAGGGTGGCAGCAGTTAGTGCCCATGTGGCCCTGGTCTGTGTCCACATGACACCAGCCAGTGAATGCACGGCACGACTGAGCACTTGGCTAGAAGCCGCCTGTGCTGCCGCGAAGTCCTGCAGACTCCTGTCCTGTGCTGCACTGAATTGTTGCAGACTCCTGGCCTGTGCTGCCCTGAATTCCTGCACACCCCTTGCCAGTGACTCTATGGAGTCAGGCATCCTTGCCACTGCAGCCATGAGCTCAGTGTGCCTGCGCTCTGCCTGGGTGGCCATTTCCACTAGGAGCAGCACCTCCTCTGTGCTCACCGTAGCAGGACTGGAGACCGCACTCACCCTCCGGGGAGAAGGCCGCCGAGCTTCCCCACCCCTCCCGCGTTGCTGCAGCCCGCTGGGCCCCGGAGCTTCACTCTCCTCCGACCCTTCCCCCCTGCTCCCCTCCAGGGAAGACATGTCCCCATCATCGCCATGGGCTGCCTCGGCTGAGGGTGGCACTGATGGTCCGGCTTCCTCTTCCTCTTCCTCCTCCTCGCCCTCCGATTCACTCACAGTGCCAGCTTGAGGGCCCGCCTCCTCATCTGGCGATTGACCATCTGAAAGCAGGGAGGCACAAGAGTTGCTTTAGAGTGAGGACAGGGCGGCAGCGAGGGAGGCATGAGTGCTGCTATGCACTGCATTGGTCCGACAGTGGCAAAGGATGCTGTTCTGAGGCGCAAGTGGAAAGAGAGAGGTCAAAAAGGTGATGCCCTTACCATTGGGGCCAACAACAAGGTCGGCATCTCCACTGGCGACGGGGCCAATCAGCCGGCCTGACATAATGCGCTCCACACGCTGCTCCAGGTCGGAGAGCTGTTTGAGGTCAGGATGGCCTCCCCCGGTCTCACGCTGCTGCCTTCGGTTGTGCGCCACCTTGCCCTGCAAGAGAAAGGATGGCCTCTAAGTACAGTGTGAAGCCCTGATCTTGTCTGCACTGCCTCCCATGGTGGAATAGCCCTGACAGTGTGAAGCCCTGATCTTGTCTGCACTGCCTCCCATGGTGGAATAGCCCTGACAGTGTGAAGCCCTGATCTTGTCTGCACTGCCTCCCATGGTGGAATAGCCCTGACAGTGAAGCCCTGAACTTGTCTGCACTGCCTCCCATGGTGGAATAGCCCTGACAGTGTGAAGCCCTGATCTTGTCTGCACTGCCTCCCATGGTGGAATAGCCCTTGCAGTGTGAAGCCCTGATCTTGTCTGCACTGCCTCCCATGGTGGAATAGCCCTGACAGTGTGTAAAGTCCTGAATGTGCAAGTGATTTTCATGACAGTCCCATAGCTGCTGGATGAGGGCTGGGCATTCGGGCTTTCAGGTCCCTTTGCCCATAAACTGAGGTGCACATGCAGGGATGAGGAGGACACTGGAAAGGGTACTCACCCTGACAACCCGAGTGAGGTCGTTGAACTTTTTCCAGCATTGCACAGGAGTCTTGGCAACCACGCTGTTGGAGGTCACCCTGTTTGACACCTCCCTCCAGGCTTTCCGATAGGCGCTGGGCAGCGGCCTCCTGCCACCTTCAGGGAAAAGAACATGGCGCCTGCGTTCCACTGCGCCAACCAGCACCCCCAGGTCACCGTCGCTGAAGCGCTACGCTCTCTCCCTGGCCTTCTCCATTGTCCGGGGCGTTGTACAGATCAAGCAGCAGTGGTCAGGCCTTGCTTCAGGGCTGCAGTGTGCAGGGCGTGGCAGCCAAACAAATCCACCCTCCCACTTTAAGAGCTCACCGGCGCCAGAGTGTCTGCCTTCAATCAGCAACTCGCCGCACCTGCGCTGCGCCCGCCCTCAGGGGTATCGCCCCGGGCCGCCGGCTTAGCGCCTAATGATAGTCGTGCATCGCCTGTTTTAGCGCAGCAGCAACCTCTTGGGGCGATGCAACTGAATATCGGCGAAGGTGGCGCTAAGTTGCGCCGGGCGCAAACTTTAGCGGCCGCCCGGCTGTCGCGCCCCAAACGTGGCTATACTGAATTTCTAGGCCATGGGGTTGACGCGTTCCTGTGACGCTAAGATCTGATCGACGTGGCGTCTCACAATGTTCTCCCCGACATCCACTGTGTACATTAATGGCCCCTGCCTTGTGCATATCGTTCCGGGTTGCCATTTCTCAGTTCGATAGTCACGGGCCAAGACTGGTTGTCCTACATTGAAGTTCCTTGTCGGCTTCTCATTGATGTGCTGGAATTGTTTGTCCTCAACATTTCTTCGCACATTTGGTCTGAGCAAGTCCAGACGAGATCTCAACCTTCGGTTAAAGAACATCATGGCCGGGGTCTGGTTGGTAACTGCATGTGTCGCGTTTCGGTAGGCTAATAAGAAATTGTCCATCTGATGCTGTAGTGGAATTTCATCGTCGCACATGGCCTTTATCGCCTTCTTAAAGGTTTGTATGAACCTCTCAGCCAATACATTTGTGGCTGGATGATACGGGGCGGATGTGAAATGCCTTACTCCATTCCTTCTCATAATTTTTTGAAACTCTTCGGACACAAACTGTGGTCCATTATCAGAGCAAATCTGCTCTGGCAAACCGTTTCTGGCAAATATGGTCCGTAGGACTGCAATCGTTTTCTCTGTAGTGGTTGAGGACATTTTATCACCTCAGGACACTTCGAATGAGCATCCACTGCTATTAAGAACATTCAGTCCATGAATGGACCAGCGAAATCAATATGCACCCGTTGCCATGGAGAGGAGGGCCACTCCCATGGGTGTAGAGGGGCATGTGGTGGTGCATTTTGGACCTTCTGGCATCCTAAGCAGCTCTTAGTTAGGTCTTCGATTTGTTGATCAATTCCCGGCCACCACACATAAGCCCTAGCAAGGCTTTTCATTTTCACTCCCCCCAGATGACCTTCATGTAGCTCATTTAGCACTCTCTCCCTTAACTTGGGTGGAATCACCACTCTGGATCCACACATCACTCTCCCCTGGCATACTGACAGCTGTTCTCTTCTGGATGAGAATGCTGGCAACAGTGAGTCGCCATGTGTTGGCCATCCCCTCACCGTCAAATCATATACCCGAGACAGTGTCGGATCATTGCGGGTCTCCTTCTCTATATCCGCGTTCGTTACTGGCAATCGTTCAATTATTGACGAATAAAATATCTCGATAGGGTCCACTGCTGGTGCTTCCTCCACAGTAGGCAGTGGCAGGCGCGATAGCCCATCAACGTTCCCATGCTGTTTTGTGCCTTTATATTCTATTTCATATTGATTCGCCCCTAGAAACAGGGACCATCTTTGTAACAATTGTGCAGTCATCACTGGAACGCCCTTCTTAGGATTAAAGATGGAGACAAGTGGTTGGTGGTCAGTCAGCAAGGTGAACCTCTGCCCATGCAGATAGTGGTTGAATTTTTTTACTCCCCATACTAGGCTGAGGCCTCCCTGTCAATCTGGGCGTAGTTGCACTCAGCTGAGGTTAGTGACTGAGACGCAAAGGCTACTGGCCTCTCCAACCCGTCTGGGAATTTGTGCGACAGCACCGCTCCAATACCATAGGGTGATGCATCACATGCCAAACGAATTGGTAGTGTTGGGTTGAAATGGGCCAACACCTTTTTTGATGTGATCAATTCTTTACACTTCTGGAAAGCTCGTCTACCTTCGTCATCCCACTTCCATGGTACCCCTGTTTGCAGTAGGGTGTTCAATGGGTGTAATACCGTGGACAAATTTGGTAAGAACTTGTGGTAGTAGTTTACCAGCCCAAGGAACGACCTGAGTTGTGACACATTTTCCGGTGCTGGAGCCTTGACTACTGCCTCAATCTTTTCAGGGGACTTATGTAACCCCTCTTCATCGATGACGTGGCCACAATACGAGATCTGTTTCTGGAAAAACTCGCACTTGTGGCGATTAGCTCGGAGCCCATACTCCTTTAATCTGTTGAGCACTTTCTCCAAGTTGGCGAGGTGATCACTGTCATTTTCGCCCGTGACCAAGATGTCGTCCAAATAACACTGGGTCCCTGGAATCCCTTGCAGGACTTGATCCATTGCCCTTTTCCAGATAGCTGGAGCCGAGGCTACCCCGAACACCAGCCGGTTGTATTGATAGAGAACTTTATGAGTGTTAATCGTAAGGTATTGTTTCGAAGCTTCTTCTGCCTCCATTTGCAAGTACGCCTGGGCTAGATCAATTTTGGTGAAGCGTTTACCTCCAGATAGCGAGGCGAAAATATCCTCAATTCGTGGAAGCGGATATAGTACCGTGTGAAGGACTGGGTTCTCTGTCACCTTAAAATCCCCACAGATGCGGACCATCTTTGGTTCCCCAGGCGTATTACTCAACGACCTCTTCATTACAGGAACGATGGGTGTAGCCCACTCGCTCCAGTCCACTTTGGACAGTACTCTTGAACGTTGCAACCCTTCCAGCTCTGCTTCGACAGCTGGTCTGATCGCATAAGGCACTGGTCTGGCCTTAAGAAACTTTGGGCTTGCATTTTCCTCTATTTTAATCGTTGCTGTTATGCCTTTTAGTGTTCCTAGTCCCTCCTGGAACACTTCTTTTGTGTCAGTTAGCATTTTTGACAGTCGTCCAGGTGTGACGTCGTCATCCTTTTTGGTCTCAACCTTCAGTGCCTGTATGGAATGCCAATTTAATTGTATCTTCCGGATCCATTCACGTCCTAGCAGTGGTGGTCCTCCATCTGGCAATACATATATATCCATTTTAGGTATTTCCTGGCCTTTATATATCACTTTCACCCTTATTTTTCCTTTGGGGTAGACTTTTTGCCCTGTATACGTCTTCAAGACAATCTCTGTAGCTTTTAAGAGTATATGTGAAAATAGCCGCTTGTAGTCCCTTTGGTTTATGACTGTTAGGGCTGATCCTGTGTCCAATTCCATTTTCACTTGGACTCCGTCTATCTTGAGTGTAACCCAGATAGTCTGGTGATCCTCCATTTTGGTTACCTTATGTAGTTTCAGACAACCCAGCTCCTTGCTTCCGGAGTCTGTGTCACTTTTCTGTTCATCTGAACCACTGTCCATCACCTGGTGTACCTTTTTGTACTTCTCCTGTGGAGATTTCTTACTGTTGGTTTTCTTCCCAGACCTGTAGACTCTTGCTATGTGTCCTGCTTTTCCACACTGTCTGCACACTTGGTCCTTGAACCAACAATCCTTCTGGTCATGTGTTGTTCTGCCGCAGCGATAGCACTTCCCTGTTCCATAGGACATTTCATTGGTGCCATATTCTTGCGGTCTCCGTTGTATCTCTGCAGCTCCCCTTGCGGCTGCTTCGTGTGATACTGCCATACTGAAAGCTTTGTCCAGCGTAAGATCCTTTTCTGATAGAAGCCGTTTCTGGATTCCTTCACTTTGTAGCCCACACACAAACTTGTCCCTTAACATATCTGCTAGTCCCGCTCCAAACTGGCAGTGTTTCGATAGCTTGCGCAGTTCCGTTAGGCACTCAGCATTGCTTTTGTCTTTGTGTTGGTTCCTTTTATGGAACTTAAATCATTCTGCTATCAGCAGCGGTGTGGGGTTTAAGTTGTCCTGTAGGATTTCTACTATGCTTTCGAAATTCTTGTTCACTGGCTTCTCTGGGGTTATTAGATTTTGCAGTAACCCATAAGTTTTTGCCCCCATGGAATTTAACAAAACCAGTGCTTTACTAGCATCTGGCACTTCATTCACCCTGCAGTACACCTCAATACGTTCCACATATGTCGCCCAATCTTCGACTTCATTGTCGAACATAGAGATACTGCCACTCTTCGGCATCCCTGGGTGTGATTTAACTGTCAAAAATGGCGTCTCCTGCGCTTCCCCTTCATCTCTGCTGGCACAAAATGGCGTCTCCCGCGCTTTCCTTCCTTCCCGCGCTCGCCCTTCTTCTCCGCTGCGGCTTCTAAAAATGGCGTCTCCCGCACTCTTCCTTCTTCTCCGTGGCTCAATGGGGTCTCCCGCGCTCTCCCTTCTTCTCCCCACGGACACTGTTCAGCCCTTGAGGCCTGGCTGTGCTCTGCACGTTCTTTTTTTTTTCTCGACGCCGCTCGGTCCTGAACCCGGCCTTTGCTTTACCCTCTCTCTCTGCGGTTTTTTTTTTTTTCTCGACGCCGCTCGGTTTTCAACCCCCGGCTGCGCCCTGTGCGCTTCACTCTCTGTCTTACCCCATCGACGCTGCTCGGCTTTCTCTCCGCCGTCGGTCGGCTCCAGCCGCCGCTGTCCGGGAAAGGTCTGCGCTGGACCTGTCGTCAGTCTCTTGCTGATCGTCGTGGCTGGGGAACCAAGCTCGGCTCTCCACAGCCTCCCCTGCGATGTTCACTCTCTGCCAGATGACTGGGCGGTTGCTCGTGGTCGACGCCCGTTTTCCTGGCCTGGACTTTTTTTTTGTTACACCACCCTCCCGGAGCGAATCCTCGAAGGGAAATGCAGAGTTGCAGGTAGATTCGAATCGACACTTGTCGCCACTGTTAGATCCGTGATTCTGAGAGTATGCTGTTTTTCAATAACCACACGGATGCTGTAACTTAACGATAAACAGGTATTTACTTGAGGAGGGTAGTCTCAAGACTGGGGGTACAGAGGCATGCGCAAGGCTTATATACAGGTGTGGTATCTGCTGGTACTACAGTATACAGGAGCTGTAAAAGTAGTTCTGTCTTAAAGGCACATACACTACACTTTCTACTTTGAGAATTGCCACCCTTTTAAGTACCTCTTCCTTATCTATTTTTATCTTATCTAATTTTCCTAATACCTCCTCCTTTATTGTGTCATTGGCAGCATCCTCTTCTTTAGCAAAGACAGATGCAAAGTACTCATTTAGTACTTCAGCCATGCCCACTGCCTCCACAAGAAGATCTTCTATTTGGTCCCTAATTGGCCCCACCCTTCCTTTGACTACCCTTTTACTATTTATATATATAAAATTACTTTTGGGTTCCCTTTTAAGTTACCCACTAATCTATTTTCATACACTCTTTTTGCCCCTCTTATTTCCTTTTTCAGTTCTCCTCTGTACTTGTTGTAGTCAGGAATATAGGAACAGGAGTAGGCCATTTAGCCCCTCGATCCTGTTCTGCCATTCAATGAGATCATGGCTGATCTGCGACCTAACTCCATATTTTCCCCATATCCCTTAATATCTTTGTTTAACAAAAATCTATCAATCACAGATTTAAAGTTAACAATTGATCGAGCATCAATTGCCATTTGCGGAAGAGAGTTCCAAACTTCTACCACCCTTTGTGAAGTGTTTCCTAATTTCACTCCTGAAAGGTCTGGCTCTAATTTTTAGACTCTGCCCCCTAGTCCTGGACTCCCCAACCAGTGGAATAGTTTCTCTCTCTCTACCCTATCCGTTCCCCTTAATATCGTGAAAACTTCAATCAATTCACCCCTTAACCTTCTAAATTCCAGGGAATACAACCCTAGTTTGTGTAATCTCGCCCCATATAATTTAACCCTTGGAGTCCAGGTATCAGTCTGGTAAATCTTTTCCGCACTCCCTCCAAGGCCAATATGTTCATCCTAAGGTGTGGTGCCCCGAACTGCTCCCAGTACTCCAGGTGTGGTCTAACCAGGGTTTTGTATAGCTGCAGCATAACTTCTACCCCCTTGTATTCTAGTCCTCTAGATATAAAGGCCTGCGTTCCATTATCTTTTTTGATTATTTTCTGCACCTGTCCATGACATATTAATGATCTATATGCATGGACCACTGAGTCTCTTTGGACCTCAAATGTTTCTAGGTTTTCACCATTTAGAAAGTACTCTGATCTATCCTTCTTAGGTCTCCGTTCTCCATTTGGCTCTTCTACCTTGTTCATCTTCAGTACATTCTCTTCTTCTCTTTTGTTCTCTCCCAGCCTGGCTTCTTAATCTATTTCATTTCCTGTCCTTCTTTAGTCTTGACAAATGGTTTTCACCCAAAATGTTGACTCTATTTTCTCTCCACAGATGTTGCCTGGCCTGCTGAGTTTTTCCAGCATTTTCTGTTGTTATTTCAGATTTCCGGCATCTGCAGTATTTTGCTATTGTACTAGTGTTTGGTTCACTGCCACACCTCTTCTAGGAATGCCTACCCTGAAGAAGTTCTGCTCTTCTCTTCAACGGGATCTCCGTTGGGCTCTTCAACCTTGTTCATCTTCATTACTTTCTCTTCTCTTTTGTTCTCTCCCAGCCTGGCCTCTTAATCTATTTCATTTCCTCTGCTTCTTTAGTCTTGACAAAGGGTTTTCACCCGAAACATTGACTTTATTTTCTCTCCACGGCTGTTGCCAGGCCTGCTGAGTTTTTCCAGCATTTTCTGTTGATACTTCTTAGGTCTAAAGTGGATGATCTCACATTTGCGTATACTGAAATCCATTTGCCACAGTCTTGCACATTCACTTAATCTATTTGTATCTCTTTGTAATTATATGCTTCCATCTACACTGCTTATAATGCTGCCTATCTTTGTGTCATTGGCAAACTTGGATATGTGGCTCTCTATGCCATCATCTAACTCATTAATAAATACGGTGAATAGTTGACGCCCCAACACAGATCCGTGAGGGACACCACTTGTCACATCCTGTTGATTAGAGTACCTGCTTATACTCTCTCTCTCCTGCCACTCAGCCAATTTGCTAACCAGGTTGATAATTTGCCTTCAATTCCATGAGCTTCAACTTTAGCTTGCAGTCACTTATGAGGAACTTTATCAAATGCTGTCTGGAAGTCCAAATAAATAACATCCATAGACATTCCCCTGTCCACTACTTTAGTCACCTCTTCCAAAGTTAGCTTGGTTGTCTATTATTTTGAATCTGACATTTATCATAAGACTTCTTTTCCTGCTCATGTTAATCTTCATGGGGTTGAAATTAGATTAGGCCTGAAAATGGGCATGGGGAACGCGATGCGTGATTGTCCTGTGTCCGTTGAGAGGAGTGCAGGCACCGCATAAACTTTGTGCTGCCTGCTACTTTGCATGATAGCAGAGCATGGCCCAGCGCTGAGTGCACTGCTGACTGGCTCTGTGCTCAGCAGGGGGCCAAATTTCATGATGTTTGCGTGAGGCTAGCTTTATTTAAAGGCAGTCTGAATCTCTTAAAGGTGAGCTTCCTACTGGTTATCAAAAATGTTAAAACTGCCTTGCCACAAACCAAAATGGTTCAACAGGCCAGAGAAAGAGCACCCAGGGTCTTGGACGCAGCACTTGAGGCCTTTGTGCAGCGGGTGAACTGTTGAAGAGAGGTCCTCTAACCAGAGGGGGCCAGGAGGCCCTCCAGAAACACTGTAAAAAGGATGTGGGATCAGAACACCAAGGTGGACATTGCCAGCAGTGTCGCTCCCAGGAAGTGTATCCAGGGCCCAAACACGTTTCAGGACCTCAGAGCAGTGGTTAAGGTCAGTGAATGCATCTTCAAAAGTCATCTCCTAATAACTGCACCACTAGCCTCACACAATGCTCAATGCACCACACCCCATCACCTACCAACAATATCCACCAAACACAACTCACACATCACACTCTCAGCTTCACTTGACACTCACACACTGACCACTGCTGCAAGCCTCACACCCACATCTCACAGCTTGAACACACTGTCAGTTATTCAATCATGACAGCCACATCACCCAATCACATTACGCCACACTCACTGACACACTTCCCTTTCTCTTGCAGAAAAAGGTGGCACATAATTGGCACCAGCAGACCTTAACTGGTGGGGGAAAGGCACGACTGCATCACCTCACCCCAATGGAGAAGACAGTGCTGGCCATTCATGGGAGGTGCATGGCGAAGCCCATGGTCAGCGGTGGGGAAGAAGAAGAAGAAGAAGTTTTTCTGGGCAGATGCAGTATAATGTGGATAAATGCAAGGTTATCCACTTTGGTGGCAAAAACAGGAAGGTAGATTATTATCTGAATGGCAATAGATTGGGAGAAGGGGAAGTGCAATGAGACCTGGGTGTCCTTTTGCACCAGTCGCTGAAGGTAAGCATGCAGGTGCAGCAGGTGGTTAAGAAGGCAAATGGTATGTTGGAATTCATAGCGAGAGGATTCGAGTACAGGAGCAAGGATGTCTTGCTGCAGTTGTACAGGGCCTTGGTGAGACCGCAGCCTTGAATATTGTGTGCAGTTTTGGTCGCCTTATTTGAGGAAGGATGTTCTTGCCATGGAGGGAGTGCAGCAAAGATTCACCAGACTGATACCTGGGATGGCAAGAATGACGTATGAAGAGAGTTTGGGTTGATTAGGCTTATGTTTGCTAGAGTTCAAAAGAATGAGAGGGGATCGCATCGAAAATTATAAAATTCTAACAGGACTAGACAGACTAGATGCAGGAAGGAAATTCCCGATGGTGGGAGAGTCCAGAACCAGGGGTCACAGGCTAAGGATAGAGGGTAAGCCATTTAAGACTGAGGTGAGGAGGATTTTCTTTACCCAGAGAGTGGTGAACCTGTGGAATTCTCTACCGCAGAAGGCAGTTGAGGCCAATTCATTAAATATATTCAAGAAGGAGTTAGTTATATTTCTTAAGGCTAAAGGGATCGAGGGATATGGGGAGAAAGCAGGGACAGGGTATTAAATTTGGATGATCAGCCCTGATCTCATTAAATGGCAGAGCAGGCTCGAGGGGCCGAATGGCCTACTCCTGATCTTATCTTCTAGGTTTCTATGTTTCTTACCCTATCTTTCCTGAATACATTGTAGCCAGAAATATTAAATGACCATTTCTCCCCTAGTTTGGGCCAGGTCTTTATTATTGCCATGGTGACTGTAATTTTATGGGGTCCGTGCTGGCACGATCGGAGGTGGGTCAATTGGGAAATTTGAAATAAGTTGGAGTGGGTCGGAAGCCCGCCATCATCCCGTCCCCACTCACCTTTCCCTCAGGCATGTTTGCTGGTGTGGCAGTGACCCAAACGGCAGAGGCGGGTGAGCTAATTTAAATGATGTCAACCTAACTGACCTGTAGTTCCCTGTTTTTTCACTCTCTCCTTTCTTGAATAGCGATGTTACATGTGTAACCTTACAATCGCTCATACCATTCCAGAATCTAGGGAATTTTGGAAAATCAAAACCAATGCTTCCACTATTTCTTCAGCCACCTCTTTTACAACCCTAGGATGTAGGCTGTTAGGTCCAAGGGATTTGTCGGCTTTTAGTCCCATTAGTTTCTCTAGTAATTTTTCTCTACTTATATTAATTACGTTAAGTTCCTCACCCTCCTTAGACCCTTGGTTCTCCACCATTTTTTGAAAGCTTTGTGTGTCTTCTACTGTTAAGACAGATACAAAATATTTGTTTAGCACTTCTGCCATTTCCTTATTCCCCATAATAATTTCTCCTGTCTCAGCCTCTAAGGGACCAACATTTACTTTTGCTACTCTTTTCCTTTTTACGTACTTGTAGAAACTCTTACAATCTGCTTTTATATTTCTTGCTAGCTTTCTCTCATATTCTATTTTTCCCTTTTAATCAATTTTTTGGTCAACCTTTGCTGGTTTCTGAAACTCTCCTAATCCTCAGGCTTACTATTATTCTTTGCAACAATATAAGCTTCTTCTTTCAATCTAATGCTATCCTTAACTTCTTTAGTTAGCAACGGTTGGATCACTTTTCCCGTGGAGTTTTTGTTTCTCAATGGAATGTATTTTTGTTGAGAATTATGAAATATTTCTTTAATGCTAGCCACTGCTTATCTACCGCCATACCTTTTAATCTATATTTCCCATCTGCCTTAGCCAACTCATCCCTTATACCTATGTAATTGGTTTTATTTAAATTTAAGACTCTAGTTTCGGACTTAGGCAAGTCACTCTCAAAATTAAGGTGAAATTCTATCATATTATGATCACTCTGCCCCAGATGATCCTTTACTGTAAGATTGCTAATTAACCCTGTCTCATTACACAATACAAAATCTAAAATAACCTGTTCCCTGGTTGGCTCAGTGAAATATTATTCTAGGAAACTGTCCCGAATGCATTCCATGAACTCGTCCTCCAGTTTTGGTCGCCTTATCTGAGGAAGGATGTTCTTGCCATGGAGGGAGTGCAGCAAAGATTCACCAGACTGATACCTGGGATGGCAAGAACGACGTATGAACAGAGTTTGGGTTGATTAGGCTTATGTTTGCTAGAGTTTACAAGAATGAGAGGGGATCTCATTGAAACTTATAAAATTCTAACAGGACTAGACAGATTAGATGCAGGAAGGATGTTCCTGATGGCGGGAGAGTCCAGAACCAGGGGCCACAGGCTAAGGATAAGGGGTAAGCCATTTAAGACTGAGATGAGGAGGATTTTCTTCACCCAGAGAGTGGTGAACCTGTGGAATTCTCTACCGCAGAAGGCAGTTGAGGCCAATTCATTAAATATATTCAAGAAGGAGTTAGATATATTTCTTAAGGCTAAAGGGATCGCGGGATATGGGGAGAAAGCAGGGACAGGGTATTAAATTTGGATGATCAGCCCTGATCTCATTAAATGGCGGAGCAGGCTCGAGGGGCCGAATGGCCTACTCCTGATCCTATCTGCCATGTTTCTATGTTTCTTACCCTATCTTTCCTGAATACATTGTAGCCAGAAATATTAAATGACCATTTCTCCCCTAGTTTGGGCCAGGTCTTTATTATTGCCATGGTGACTGTAATTTTTTGAGGTCCGTGCGGGCATAATCGGAGGTGGATCAATTGGGAAATTTGAAATAAGTTGGAGTGGGTCGGGAGCCCGCCGTCATCCCGTCCCCACTCACCTTTCCCTCAGGCATGTTTGCTGGTGCGGCAGCGACCCAAACGGCAGAGGCGGGTGAGCTAATTTAAATGATGTCAACCTAACTGACCTGTAGTTCCCTGTTTTTTCACTCTCTCCTTTCTTGAATAGCGGTGTTACATGTGTGACCTTCCAATCACTGGGACCATTCCAGAATCTAGGGAATTTTGGAAAATCAAAACCAATGCTTCCACTATTTCTTCAGCCATCTCTTTTACAACCCTAAGATGTGGGCTGTCAGGTCCAAGGGATTTGTTGGCTTTTAGTCCCATTAGTTTCTCTAGTAATTTTTCTCTACTTATATTAATTACGTTAAGTTCCTCTCCCTCGTTAGACCCTTGGATCTCCAGCATTTTTTGAAAGCTTCGTGTGTCTTCTACTGTTAAGACAGATACAAAATATTTGTTTAGCACTTCTGCCACTTCCTTATTCCCCATAATAATTTCCCCTGTCTCAGCCTCTAAGGGACCAACATTTACTTTTGCTACTCTTTTCCTTTTTACGGACTTGTAGAAAATCTTACAATCTGCTTTTATATTTCTTGCTAGCTTTCTCTCATATTCTATTTTTCCCTTTTAATCACTTTTTTGATCAACCTTTGCTGGTTTCTGAAACTCTCCTAATCCTCAGGCTTACTATTATTCTTTGCAACATTATAAGCTTCTTCTTTCAATCTAATGCTATCCTTAACTTCTTTAGTTAGCAACGGTTGGATTACTTTTCCCGTGGACTATTTGTTTCTCAATGGAATGTATTTTTGTTGAGAATTATGAAATATTTCTTTAATGCTTGCCACTGCTTATCTACCGCCATACCTTTTAATCTATATTTCCCATCTGCCTTAGCCAACTCGCCCCTCATACCTATGTAATTGGTTTTATTTAAATTTAAGACTCTAGTTTCGGACTTAGGCAAATCACTCTCAAAATTAACGTGAAATTCTATCATATTATGATCACTCTGCCCCAGATGATCCTTTACTGTAAGATTGCTAATTAACCCTGTCTCATTACACAATACAAGATCTAAAATAACCTGTTCCCTGGTTGGCTCAGTGAAATATTATTCTAGGAAACTGTCCCGAATGCATTCTATGAACTCGTCCTCCAGACTACCTTAGCCAAATTGATTTGTCCAGTCTATATGAAGATTGAAGTCCCCCAAGATTATTGCATTACCTTTGTTGCAAGCTCCTACTATTTCTTGATTAATATTCTGTCCAACAGTATAGCTACTATTAGAGGACCTATAAACTACTCCTACCAGTGTTTTCTGCCCTTTGTTTTTCCTTATCTCCACCCAAACTGATTCTACTTCCTGATCTTCCGAGCCAAGATTCTTCCTCGTTACTGTCCTTATGTCATCCTTTATTATCAGGGCTACTTCCCCTCCTTTTTCATTCCCCCTGACTTTTCAAAACGACAAGTACCCTGGAACATTTAGTTCCCAACCTTGGCCACCTTGCAACCATGTCTCTGTAATGGCTATTAGATCAAACACATTTATCTCTATTTGTGCCACCAGTTCATGTATATTGTTATGAATGCATTGTACATTCAGATATGTAAGATTTGCAAAATTTCTACATTTCCCCAAAGGTTATTATTAACAAAAGGGACCCTACATGGACATTTTAATTTAAAAAAAAGGTTACCCAAGATGGCGTCTGCGCCTCGTGGCAGAAAGCCTGTGAGATTTTAAAAATTTGGACTCTGTGGTGTAGGCAGCTTGTGGAGAAATCGAAACCAAAGCTGCAGTTTCTGTGAAGAGAGACTTTGCATTTTTGAAAACCAGACAGGACTTTGAATTATGCATTCGGCCAAATCGGAGACAGATCAAAACCCAGTTACGCCTATAGTTAAGGCCATCAAGCAGTTTGCATAAATAATCGGGAACAGCTTAAGGAAGCCATCGAGGCTGGACAGGCCCATTAAGATGTATTAAAACAAAACAAGTCAATTATCAGGCCAGTAGATGCGATTACCAGCCATCTAAAAACAGTTAGTGTAGATTGCTACCATTATTTAAAATAGCCCGCCAAGATTAAGACAAAGAACTAACCTGATTTGGCGCGCAGATAATGGCCATCCGAAGGAGTATAACTGAAGGCCCCGGGTAGCAATCACTCTCTCTGGCCTCTGTTCTTATTCTTGCTCCTCACCCTCATGGCTGCTGCTCTTCCCCCTTCCCGCGCTTACCCCCTGGCCTCTGCCCATGCCTTTCCCCATTCCATCAGGAACGCCCGGCATTGCACTGGGCAGACACGGACAAGCCAGGCCAGGCGAGGCGGGACGCGACAAGGCGAGGAGGCGAGACGAATTGGGTGAGATGAATTGGGAAGATGAATTGGGAAGACGATTGAAGACAAGCTTTGAATGATCGGGCCTTCAATCCAGCTAACCTGTGACTATCTTCATGCAAACTCCAACTGCCGACCAAGGAAGAGGAACCATCATCCCTGCGAGGTAAAGTACCCAAGCAGAGACATTAACTTTGGGGTACTCGTACCTGGACAACGCCCTTGCAGCACCCGGAGACCACATGACAACGGCAGGCTCCAGAGAGCACAAAGAGCGAACCCCAAGCCCCACCACTGTTTGAATCCAGCAGATCTTTGAAAGGTGAGCATAAATTCTGGCCCCTCATAGCTTAATCTAGTTAGGTATAGGCGGTGGGATAAGGATAAGGGGATTGTTAAGATAATTGTTTTCCCTCGATGTGCCGTGTGCTCCCCATTCCCAGTATAAGTATAGTTATTTGTAATTGCCTGTAATTTTATACTAGTAACTTCTCATAAGACTGTTATTTTTCAGTTAATAAAATCTTGGATTTGCTTACATCTAAACCACCTGCCTACTCGAGTCTATTCTGTATCGCCGCCTGTACCTAAGTCCAGTGTCTAGAACCCAGGGGCGTGGGAGCGATTCGAACCACTCACAAACATTCAGAGGCATAACTGACTGGGTGCACGCACCAACCAACCCACACCACCCCCTACAGAAATGGCAACCACGGCAGGACACCGGCAAAAGGGTTGCGATACAGTAGACAATGGTTCGGATGAGCAAACCATGATGGAGGAAAGGATTTCTGATTATGTGTTTAGAAAGGTGAATAACACTAAGAAGTGGATCACCACTCTGTTGAAGGCTGGGCATCCGGTAGATGCAGCAGCTAAGTGGACAGAGGGAAAGGAACACAAGAAGTCCTTAGAGAAGGCAGTTTGGCTGATGTGTTTTAAAAAGCAGGTCCAGCTCTTGGACAGGCTCGTTGCAGCACAGGCTGTCGAGTTAAGGGAGTCAGCCCTGGAGATCCAGGATAAGCTCTAGCAGGGGAGAAGTTAGTAGCTTTACAGGCTTTGAATCAGGAGAGAGTGCATTTAGTAGGAGAACACAAGGCCCAGTTGGAATACCTACGGTGCCAAGTCACCGAGGCCAAGGGAAATGAGTAAAGGTTGCAGGAGAAAAATGCCCGCTTGACAAGGCAGATTAGGGAACAGGAAGAGAAAGTGCAGGAGCTAAAAGCCGCTTACAAGCTAGCAAGTGAACAGGGGTTTGAGGAGGCAGACCACGGCCCCTGTAGAGAGAGGATAGAAAATCTGAGCTGGGCCCTCCGGAAGGCAAGAGGCATGGTATGCCTCATAAGCCCAAAGGCAGGTCAGGCAGATTTTATGGGGAACGAGTGGAGGACAGTTCCAACATCACAGGTAGTGCTTAGGGATGACCTGGTTGAGAGAGAGGAGACCTCACGACCACCACCCGTAGCGCCAAGTTTCAGCGAGGTTTGGCAGCAAGGGGTGTTGAACCGGGAGTTGAGGCAGAGGTGGAGGCGGAGGTAGAGCAAACCCCGCCCGAGAGGTCGGAGCCGGGACCCATGTGCCCAGCACGGCATCGGAGGTTCGGCCCACCCGCCAATGGCGACAATGAGGTGCCTCTCCAAAACCAGTTCATATTACCTTTTAACACCCAACAGTTTAGGGTTATGGTCAATCATCTCCCGAAGCTCTCTGAAAAGGGAGACCCCTCAACCCGATGAAGGGAGTGAAGAGTGCCCCACCCCATTCCCTGCTCCGGTTAATGGATTGGTGTTGGTTCCGAGTGAGTTGTCAATTTGACATGATGTTGTATTAGATGCAAGGGAAGTTATTATCAATATGTCTGGTGTAAGGAATGACCCAGATTCTGCCTCGCCTCGCCACCAGAGGGCTCCATGAACTCTCTTAATTGGGTCCTTCTTTATTCATTATTGTATTCACCTGTGCATTGTTAGATGCCTACTATTTAAGTGGTGTTCACTTTATGTTCATTGCTCAGTCTTGAGTTTCACTGCCTGGTGATACCTCTTGCTGGCTTGCTAGCTTGTATTCTGTGCTGTTGTTATTTTGTTTATGTCAAGTAAAGTCTACCTTTGTTTTGCAACCTAACCTTTGCCTCAGTTTGCCTTACTGCAGTTGGGTCCACCGAGTTCCGCTCCTTACAGTCTGGTATCTAACAGTATTTTGTGTATTAAACCTAAAAGGATGGTAAAAATCAGGAACAGGACTATTCTGCCTTTAATGGATCAGAACCTAATGCATGTTAAGGCACCAAGGCCTAGAAATTGGGTTGGGGCGCCAAAGTGGCGCAAAAGTCGCCTGAGCGCAGGATTTAGCGCAGCGATCGGAGTAATACCGATCGCCAGAAATTCAGTTTCAGTGCCGCTCGAGGGACACGGGGCGAGGCTCAAGGCGCTCCACGTCCCTCTTAGGGCGCTGAAACTGATTATCGCAGCGCAACGTGCCGCAGCGCCACATGCTGCGGCATAGCACGCTGCGGTACTGCAGGCCTTCCTCCCACTGTTAAGGGGGAGGTGCCTGCAACAGCGCGATCCCCACTCGCGAGTGCCGGCAAATGAGCCCGGCACCAAGGAGAAGTGCCGGGCTCTTGGGAAACAGCCGGCAATGCCGCGGGGGGGGTGGTTAGGAGGCCGGGGACGGAGGTGCTGGCAGGCGGCCGCCGAAAAAGCAGCCGCCTCGCACCTCCACCTTAACTTGCGCCACTGCCAGCACAGTAAGGCCCCGTGAACCGGGCACGGGTAGCAAGCGACGCAACTGCGGCGTTCGCTACCAAATATCGCGAACGGGGCACGAATGGGGCGCTGCGCACACCGATGACGTCATGGGTGGCGGCGCAGCGCAAAAGCCTAATGCCACCATTAGCGCCCCTACTGAATATTGCGGGAGACGCAGCCAGTGGCGCTACAGCCACTGACTGCCTCTTTAGGCGCTAACATGTGGCGCTACTCACCCAATTTCTCCCCCCAACTGAGATAAATGATTTGGGGAAATTCATGTCCATTTTTGGATATGGGTTACCTTGGATGAATGAAAATCTCAGAGTTTGTGAAACGGATTGGAGAAGTGGGAAGGACATTCTCAGTATTAAAAGGGAGGAATGTTGCTAATGCCAGAATAATAACCTCGTTAATGAATGAGGCGACATCTTGGTGGGATTTGGGATATAATCGTATAGATTTAAATCCATGGGTAAGTCTGTGCTCACTAGCTCTGTTATAGTTACAGCTAATTGTGTGATCGTGCTTATGTGGGAGTGGGGAATGTGGGCAAGACATAACCAAAGAAAGAACAAGGGAAGACAATTGGCGCATACGAGGGGGCTGTTCCCGAATTAGCTTTAATAATGTGAAATGGGGTATAGATATCATAATATAGGCGATAAAAGGGGACGATGTTCAATTGGAATACATACTGCTCCAACTCTGGTGAAATGTCTGCACATGAATAAACATAGGAGACATTTGAGGGAGGACTGTAAGATTCTGAAAAGTGTAATAAAACCGCTGCTACCATGTGGAGATCAAAATTGCGAACGAATTATAAGACGATAACGGACGGATTTAAAATGTAGGAAATCAGCATGTGTTCTTTGTTTGTGAAGACACAAAATGGTGGTCAGTATGTCTTCTTTGTTTGAGAGGCCACCTGGACAAGAAGGGGACAACATACATCTCCCAGGAACAGGAATGTGTCATGCGGACGGAACTCCAATTAGGGAAGGTTGGAGTGGGACAGACCTATCCAAGGGAGACAGTGAGTAATTTACGATCAACGAGGCCTTATAACCCAGTGGCGGGAGTTTTCAAAGATAAGAAGGAGAACAGAGAAGAAAAAGCAGGAGGAAGATTGAAGTGAGAAAGCTGGCCAGTTCATGTTTCGACTTACAGTTTCCTTTGACCGATCACCCAGAAATGAAGGAGTATGTATGAGAATTGGACATGGGCTTAGATAAAAGTTAAAGGGGGTACTTTTATGTACATTTGAATCATTAAGGGGCATTTTTTAATATTTGAATTGATAAGTTGCAGGCATATTTATTGCCGGGAGTTCTTTGAATTTATTGCCAAAGGTGCTTCTATGTACACTTGAATTTTGATCTATAGGCTGATTAAAAACCAATTTTATTGATCACATCCTTGTCTGTCATTGTTAAGCTAATTTGTAATTCTCAAGGTCCGAATAGTAGTAAGAGAAAGTGTTACAAGGGGTCCCCTGTGACCATCCCCCTCTCAAAACAGATATACCGCTGTGGATATTGTTGAGGGAGATGGCTTATCGGGGAAAGGCCGCAGCAGCCAACTTCCTGGCACCGTGGGTGGTTCTGCTGCACAGGACGGGAGGCAAAAGAGCAGGAGAGCTATATTGATAGGGGATTCTATTGTAAGTGGAATAGATAGGTTTTTCTGCGGCCGCAAACGAGTATCCAGAATGGTATGTTGCCTCCCTGGTGCAAGGGTTAAGGATGTCTCGGAGCGGCTGCAGGGCATTCTGGAGGGGGAAGGTGAACAGCCAGTTGTCATGGTGCATATAGGTACCATCGATATAGTTAAAAATGGGATGAGGTCCTAAAAGCTGAATATAGGGAGTTAGGAGGTAAATTAAAAAATAGGACCTCAAAGGTAGTAATCTCAGGATTGCTACCAGTGCCACGTGCTAATCAGAGTATAAATAGAAGGATATTTCAGTTAAATATGTGGCTAGAGGAATGGTGCAAGGGGGAGGGATTCAATTTCCTGGGACATTGGAACCAGTTCTGTAGGAGGAGGGACCAGTACAAACAGGACGCTTTGCACCTGGGTAGGACCGGGACCAATGTCCTAGGGGGAGTGTATGCTAGTGCTGTTGGGGAGGGTTTAAACTAAAATGGCAGCAGGTTGGGAACCTGTGCAGGGAGACAGAGGAAAGGGAAGCAAGGATAGAAGCAAAAGATAGGAAAAGAAAAGCAAAAGTGGAAGGCAGAGAAATCAAGACTGTTAATCACTCAGGGCCAGAGTAAATAATAATTCTAAAAGGGCTAAGAGTTTAAAAAAAACAAGCCTGAAGGCTTTGTGTCTTAATGCAAGGTGCACTCGTAATAAGGTGGATGAATTAACTGTGCAAATAGATGTAAACAAATATGATATAATTGAGATTACGGAGATATGGCTCCAGGGTGACCAAGGCTGGGAATTCAACATCCAGGTGAATTCAATATTCAGGAAGGACAGGCAAAAAGGAAAAGGAGGTGGGGTAGCATTGCTGGTTAAAGGGGAGATTAACACAATAGTAAGGAAGGACATTAGCTCTGATGATATGGAATCTGTATGGGTAGAGCTGAGAAATACCAAGCGGCAGAAAACATTAGTGGGAGTTGTATACAGACACCCAAACAGTAATGCTGAGGGTGGGGATGGCATTAAGTGGGAAATTAGAGATGCATGCCATAAGGGCACAGCAGTTATCATGGGTGACTTTAATCTTCATATAGATTGGGCTAACAAAATTAGTAACAATACCGTGGAGGAGGAATTCTGAGAGTGTAGAGGGTTTCCTGGAGCAATATATCGCGGAACCAACTAGAGATCAGGCCATCATAGACTGAGTATAATGTAATGAGAATGGATTAATTAGCAATCTTGTTGCGTGAGGACTCTTGGAGAGGACATTCAGACTTGGGCTGACAAGTGGCAAGTAACATTCGCACCACACAAGTGCCAGGCAATTACCATCTCCAACAAGTGAGACTCTAACCATCTCCCCTTGACATTCAATGGCATTACCATCGCAGAATCCCCCACTATCAACATCCTGGGGGTTACCATTGATCAGAAACTGAACTGGTCCAGCCATATAAATACTGTGGCTACAAGAGCAGGCCAGAGGCTGGGAATTCTGCGGTGAGTGTCTCACCTCCTGACTCCCCAAAGCCTTTCCACCATCTACAAGGCACAAGTCAGGAGTGTGATGGAATACTCTCCACTTGCCTGGATGAGTGCAGCTCCAACAACACTCAGGAAGCTCGACACCATTCAGGATAAAGCAGCCTGCTTGATTGGCACTCCATCCACCACCTTCAACATTCACTCCCTCCACCACCAGCGCACTGTGGCTGCAGTGTGTACCATCTACAAGATGCACTGCAGCGACTCACCAAAGCTCCTTCAACAGCACCTTCCAAACCCGCGACCTCTACCACTTAGAAGGACAAGGGCAGCAGACGCATGGGAATATCACCACCTACAAGTTCCCCTCCAAGCCACATGCCATCCTGACTTGGACCTCTATCACGGTTCCTTCACTGTCGCTGGGCCAAAATCCTGGAACTCCCTTCTTAACAGCATTGTGGGTGTACCTACACCATATGGACTGCAGCGGTTCAAGAAGGCAGCTCACCACCATCTTCTCAAGGGCAATTAGGGGTGGGCACTAAATGCAGGCCTAGCCAGCCGGCGATGCCCACATCCCATCAATGAATTTAAAAAAAAATGATAGAATTCTTCATTAAGCTGGAGAATGACATAATTGACTCAGAGACTAGGGTCCTGAATTTAAATAAAGGAAACTACGATGGTATGAGGTGCGAGTTGGCTATGATGAATTGGGGAACAATACTTAAAGGGTTGACGGTGGATAGGCAATGGCAAACATTTAAAGATCGGGTCTAATGAGAGGGAGGAACTGAATGAAATCAGTATTTGTAGGGTAATTGACGGGATTTAAGGCCGATTAATACCAACAAGGGAAATTAGGGATAGCATGAGATCCAAGGAGAGGACATATAAATCTCTCTCTCAAAGCAGCAAACCTGAGGATTGGGAGCAGTTTAGAAATCAGCAAAGGAGGACAAAGGGATTAATTAAGAGGAGGGAAAACAGAGTATGAGAGTAAGATTCCAGGGAACATAAAAACTGACTGTAAAAGCTTCTATAGATATGTGAAGAGAAAAATATTGGTGAAGTCAAGCGTAGGTCCCTTGCAGTCAGAATCAGGGGAATTTATAATGGGGAACAAAGAAATGGCAGTCCAATTAAATACATACATTGGTTCTGTCTTCACAAAGGCGGACATAAATAACCTCCCAGATATGTCGGGGAACATAGGGTCTAATGAGAGGGAGGAACTGAATGAAATCAGTATTTGTAGGGTAATTGACGGGATTTAAGGCCGATTAATACCCAGGGCCTGATAATCTACATCCTAGGGTACTTAAGGAAGTGGTCCTAGAAATAGTAGATGCATTGCTGGTCATATTCCAAAATTCGATAGACTCTGGAACAGTTCCCATGGATTGGAGGGTAGCTAATGTAACCCCACTATTTAAAAAAGGTGGTAGAGAGAAAACGGGGAATTATAGACCGGTAAGCCTGACATCGGTAATGGGGAAAATGCTAGAGTCCATTATAAAAGACTAGCAGAAGTGCCCGGCGGTGCCGAGGCTTTTTCGAGGGCATGTTGTTGTTGGAAGAGAGAGAGAGAGCGAGTGGGGGGGGGGGGGGGGAAGAGAGAGAGAGAGCGGGTGGGGAAGAGAGAGAGCGGGGGGGGAAGAGAGAGAGCGAGTGGGGGGAAGAGAGAGAGCGAGTGGGGGGGAAGAGAGAGAGCGAGTGGGGGGGAAGAGAGAGAGCGAGTGGGGGGGAAGAGAGAGAGCGAGTGGGGGGGAAGAGAGAGAGCGAGTGGGGGGGAAGAGAGAGAGCGAGTGGGGGGGGAAGAGAGAGAGCGAGTGGGGGGGAAGAGAGAGAGCGAGTGGGGGGAAGAGAGAGAGCGATTGGGGGGAAGAGAGAGAGCGAAGTGGGGGGAAGAGAGAGAGCGAGTGGAGGGAAGAGAGAGAGCGAGTGGGGGGAAGAGAGAGAGCGAGTGGGGGGGAAGAGAGAGAGCGAGTGGGGGGGAAGAGAGAGAGCGAGTGGGGGGGAAGAGAGAGAGCGATTGGGGGGGAAGAGAGAGCGAGTGGGGGGGAAGAGAGAGAGCGAGTGGGGGGGAAGAGAGAGAGCGAGTGGGGGGAAGAGAGAGAGCGAGTGGGGGGGAAGAGAGAGAGCGAGTTGGGGGGGAAGAGAGAGAGCGAGTGGGGGGGAAGAGAGAGAGCGAGTGGGGGGAAGAGAGAGAGCGAGTGGGGGGAAGAGAGAGAGCGAGTGGGGGGGGAAGAGAGAGAGCGAGTGGGGGGGAAGAGAGGGGGAAGAGAGAGCGAGTGGGGGGGAAGAGAGAGAGCGAGTGGGGGGGAAGAGAGAGAGCGAGTGGGGGGAAGAGAGAGAGCGACTGGGGGGGGAAGAGAGAGAGCGACTGTGGGGGAAAGAGAGAGCGACTGGGGGGGGAAGAGAGAGAGCGACTGGGGGGAAGAGAGAGAGCGAGTGGGGGGGAAGAGAGAGAGCGAGTGGGGGGAAGAGAGAGAGCGAGTGGGGGGGAAGAGAGAGAGCGAGTGGGGGGGAAAGAGAGAGAGCGAGTGGGGGGGAAGAGAGAGAGCGAGTGGGGGGAAGAGAGAGAGCGAGTGGGGGGAAGAGAGGAGAGCGACTGGGGGGGGAAGAGAGAGAGCGACTGTGGGGGAAAGAGAGAGCGACTGGGGGGGGAAGAGAGAGAGCGACTGGGGGGAAGAGAGAGAGCGACTGGGGGAAGAGAGAGAGCGACTGGGGGGGAAGAGAGAGCACGACTGGGGGGGTGAAGAGAGAGCACGACTGGAGGGGAAGAGAGAGAGCGACTGGGGGGGAAGAGAGAGAGTGACTGGGGGGGGAAGAGAGAGAGCGACTGGGGGGGGAAGAGAGAGAGCGACTGTGGGGGGAAGAGAGAGTGCGACTGGGGGAAGAGAGAGAGCGCGACTGGGGGGGGGAAGAGAGTGAGCGCGACTGGGGGGGGAAGAGAGAGCGCGACTGGGGGGGGGAAGAGAAGGAGCGACTGGGGGGAAGAGAGAGAGCGACTGGGGGGTGAAGAGAGAGAGCGACTGGGGGGGAAGAGAGAGAGCGACTGGGGGGGGAAGAGAGAGAGCGACTGGGGGGGGGGAAGAGAGGAGAGCGACTGGGGGGGGAAGAGAGAGAGCGACTGGGGGGGGAAGAAGGAGAGCGACTGGGGGGAGGAAGAGAGAGCGACTGGGGGGGGAAGAGAGAGTGACTGGGGGGGAAGAGAGAGAGCAACGGGGGGGAAGAGAGAGAGCGACGGGGGGAAGAGAGAGAGCAACGGGGGGAAGAGAGAGAGCGACGGGGGGGAAGAGAGAGAGCGACGGGGGCAAGAGAGAGAGCGACGGGGGGGAAGAGAGAGAGCGACGGGGGGAAGAGAGAGAGAGCGACGGGGGAGAAGAGAGAGAGCGACGGGGGGGAAGAGAGAGAGCAACGGGGGGGAAGAGCGGCTAATGAGGTTATTTAGTCAGTTTTTATTGAACATTTTACACACACTCCCCTCCCCCCCCTCACACACACACTCCCCCCCTCCCTCACACACACAAACTCCCCCCCCTCACACACACACTCACCCCCCTCTCCCTCACACCCCCCTCCCTCCCCTCTCCCCCCGCTCTCCCCCCCCTCTCCCTCACACTCCCCCCTCTCCCTCACACTCCCCCTCCTCTCCCTCACACTCCCTCCCCCCTCTCCCTCACACTCCCCCCCCTCTCCCTCACACTCCCTCCCCTCTCCCTCACACTCCCCCCCCTCTCCCTCACACTCCCTCCCCCCTCTCCCTCCCCCCCCTCCCTCACACTCCCCCCCTCCCTCACACTCCCCCTCTCCCTCACACTCCTCCCCCCCCTCTCCCCCCCCCTCCCCCCCTCTCCACCCCTCCCTCACACTCCCCCCCCTCTCCCTCACACTCCCCCACTCTCCCTCACACTCCCCCCCCCTCCCTCACACTCCCCCCCTCCCTCACACTCCCCCCCCTCTCCCTCACACTCCCCCCCTCTCCCTCACACTACCCCCCCCTCCCTCACACTCCCACCCTCTCCCTCACACTCCCCCCCCACCCCTCACACTCCCCCCTCTCCCTCACCACTCCCCCCCCCCTCTCCCTCACACACTCCACCCTCCCTCACACTCCCCCCCCCCCTCTCCCTCACACTCCCCCCTCCCTCACACTCCCCCCCCTCACACTCCCCCCCTCTCCCTCACACTCCCCCCCCTGTTCCTCACACTCCCACCCCTCTCCCTCACACTCCCGCCCCCCCTCTCCCTCACACTCCCCCCCCTCTCAATTTCAATTCAATTCAATTGAAATCGCTTTATTGGCATGACAAGTTACATCTTATGTTGCCAACGCATCGGAAAACATTCATGTTTGTTCACAAAAATACAGATCTATCCATACAGTGTGTAAACAGATATATCCCTGAGTGTATAAATATATACTTTCATATAATTTATATATACTCTTTTCTTATATTTACTGGTTGTCCCTCTGTTTATGGCAAGCTGTAACATAGTGTGCCGCTAGTGTTATGCAATTTCTCTCTTCCCTTAGTAGGTATGGGAGTTTTTGGTCGTCATTTAAAATTCAGAATTCCGGGCATATTTTTGTGAATTTTGGGTAGAAATTCTCCCTTATGCCCTGATATTTTCTACAAGCTGTGAGGAAGTGCATCTCTGTCTCCACCACTCCCTGACTGCAGTGAGAGCATATCCTGTCCTCTCTTGGTAGCCGGGTCTGTCTGTGTCTACCTTTTTCGATCGCCAGGTTATGTTCACGAAGTCTGTACATTGTCAAAATTTTTCTCAGTTTGCTATCCTTTACCATGGTCAGGTAATCAGCCATGTTGTATTGTCTGTTTAGGGCCAAGTAGCAATTGAGTTTGCTTTGGGTTTTTGTTGTTTCTGCCCAATATGACAGATATTTTTCCTTTTGCTTAGCGACGATTGTGTTGGGTCGAATTCTTTGTGTTACGCTGTCACTGTCCTGGGGCTGGTTATTGTTAGTACTGTTAGTAGTTACTTCACTGAGTCCCAGGACTAGTTGACTGCCCCCCCTCTCCCTCACACTCCCCCCCCTCTCCCTCACACTCCCCCCTCCTCACACTCCCCCCCCTCACACTCCCCCCCCCCTCCCTCACACTCCCCCCCCCTCCCCTCACACTCTCCCCCCTCCCCTCCCTCACACTCCCCCCCCCTCCCTCACACTCCCCCCCCCCTCAGGCCCGACCGGACTCACCTCGGTAGCAGAACGGAGTCAGTCCGACAACGGGAGGCCGAGGTTCCTGCTGGTGAACAGGGCGGGCCTTTGGACCCGGTTGGCAGACTCCCGTGTCCGATTGAGATCGGGGACAGCCGTTTAAAAAAATGCCGGTTTTGCCGGTCCCGCACTCACGGGAAGAGAGAGAGGGGGAAGTAGAGAGAGAGAGAGGGAAGAGGAGAGAGAGAAGGAGAGGGAGAGAGGGAATAGGAGAAGGAGAGAGAGAGAGAGGGAAGAGGAGAGAGAGAGAGAGAGAGAGAGAGAAATTTTTTGATTGGGGGTAAGGTACTGAATTGGATAGAGAACTGGTTGGCAGACAGGAAGCAATGAGTTGGAATAAACGGGTCTTTTTCCGAGTGGCAGGCAGTGACTAGTGAGGTACCGCAGGGATCGGTGTTAGGACCCCAGCTATTCACAATATATATTAATGATCTAGACAAGGGAACTGGATGTAATATCTCCAAGTTTGCAGACGACACAAAGCATGGTGGGCGTGTGTGCTATGACAAGAATGCAGAGAAACTCCAGTATAATTTGGACAGGTTGGGTGATTGGGCAGTTGCAGCATAATGTGGATAAATGCGAGGTTATCCACTTTGATGGCAAAAACAGGAAGACAGATTA